>NW_022589743.1:320905-638597 GCF_004348235.1 Phoca vitulina
AAAACTAATGATGTAATGTATGGGGATTAACATAACAATAAAAAAATTAAAAAAAAAAAAACTAGAAACGACTCATGTCCTTCAACTAGTGAGTGGATAAACTGTGGTACATCAAAAAAATGGGAAACTATCCAATAAAAATTAACAAACTTTTAATACACTCAACAGCATGAATGCATTCAACTGAATTATGCTAAGTGAAGAAGTCAGACACAAAGAGTACATACTGTCTGATCCTATTTATATGACATTCTGGAGTAAAACGATGAGCATAGAAAAGCAATCAGTGTTTGCCTAGAGCTGGGGCTGTGGGCAGAGATTGACTACAAAGGGATACAGAGGAATCTGGGAGGGGGTAGTTAGGGAACTGTTCTATACCTTGTGGTAGTGGCTACATGATCCATGCATTTGTCAAAATTTATAGAACTGTAAGCTAAAAAGGATGAATTGTATTATATGTATATTAAACCTCAATAAATCTGATTAAAAAGAACTGGCAAAAAAATTTAAGGAATCTACCCTAAAGAAAAATGTGAACATGTTCAGCATCATCAGTAACAGCAATAAAGCTGAAAACAATCTGAAGGTCCTTATTTAATAAGCTAGTGGTTAGACAAATTACTTAATATTAGGTTTGGCTCTGAGTAACAGTAACAGAATAACAGAACTTTACACAGAAGTTTATTTCTTTCACACATAAACCTCCAGAGGTAGGGACGCCTGGGTGGCTCAGTCGGTTAAGTGTCTGCCTTCGGCTCAGGTCATGATCCCAGGGTCCTGGGATTGAGTCCCCGCATCGGGCTCCCTGCTCAGCAAGGAGCCTGCTTCACCTTCTGTCTGCCCCCGCCCCTGCTTGTGGGCCCTCTCTCTCTGACAAATAAATAAAATCTTTAAAACAAAAAAACAAAACAAAACAAAACAAAAAACTCCAGAGGTAGAGCACTCAGGGCTAGGATGACAGCTCTGAACCAGAACACCATCAGAAACCCAGGTTGTTTTCAGCTTCCCACTCTACCATAGCCAGGATATGGCCCTGGCACATGGTCCAAGATGAAGTTCCAACCATCAGCTTCAGCCATCACACCCATGCCAGCAGGATGAAAGCAAGTGAGAAGATGGGACAAAGACTGGTGTCAGCTTCTTCTTAGATAAAGTCCCTAGAACACGCCACACATTCTCCCACTTACATCACATTGGCTAGCTTAATCACATAGCCACAGTGAGCAGCAAAGAATGCTAGAGAAACTAGTCTTTATTGTGAAATAAAAACTGGGTAAAAACTGGGGGTCAACCAAGAGTTTCTGCCATATCAGGCACCTATTTGTGCTCTAAGACATATTATGTAAGGTGAACAAAGCAAGTTACAGAACAGTACATATAACACAGACCATTCACGTATGGCATTTGTGTGTTTACACGCTATGGATTGTGCAATGAATAGAAGACCATTTGGAAGGTTGCAAACATCTGGAAGGGTAACCTAGTCACCTGGGAGGGGAGGGAGGACAAAAGTGAGGAAAGACTTTAACATTTTACTCTATACTCTTAGATACTGCTAGATTTGTTTATACCAAGAATGTTTTCATGCAGAGCAGAATGGTGGTTAGCAGGGACTAGGAAGTAGGAATATGGGAAAGGATGGTAAAAGGGTACAAACTTTCAGTTATAAGATGAGTAAGTTCTGAGGATCTAACATGTAGCACGGTGACTAAAATTAATTATGCTGTATTGCATACTTGAAATTTGCTGAGAGTAGATCTTACCAATTCTCTCTCTCTCTCTCTTTCTCTAACACACACACACACACACACACACACAGGTAACTATGTGAAGTGGTGAATGTGCTAATTAACCTGATTGTGAGAATCATTTCACAGTGTATACATATATCAAATCATCACATTGTACAGTTTAAATATATTACAATTTTCTTTGTCCATTATGCCTCAATAAACCTGGAGAAAATAAAAACTGGGGTGAAAAGAATAGAATGTAGCAAAATTGATCACAATGACTACATAAATATTAATTGCATTTCTTATGGAGTACTGGGTGTTATGCACAAACAATGAATCATGGAACATGATATCTAAAACTAATGATGTAATGTATGGGGATTAACATAACAATAAAAAAATTTTTTAAAGAATATTAATTGCATTTCTTATATAGTAAAATTTATCTAGAAAATGTGATTTCTAAAAGATATCTTTAACAATGATATTAGATAAATATCTGGAAATTTTCTAAAAAACAACATGAAAGCACATACAGAAAAATAACTTTCTACTAAAGAACATTAAGGCCTCAATAAATGGAAATGATATTCAATTTTTTGGCTAGACATACACCATATCATAGGGGTGTCAATTTTCCTCAATATCTTTATAGATTTAAGGCAAATCTTGGGATCTTATTGTATATAAAAAAGCTGATTTTAAAATTTATATGAAAGAAGAATGGAGAAAGAATATTTGACTTGATGGCGTGGAGTTGATGGAGTTCTTGCCTTACCAAATATCATGTTATATTATGGAGCAACTGTGACTAAAATGTCATGGTTCTGGCACAGATAGAAAAATAATACCTATTGAACCCTCACTTATATGAAGATTTTACTGACGACAGAGGAGGCATTGAACACATGCTTTATGACAATATGGCACTGCAGGGAAAGTATGGCACCATTCAGTAAATATGACGAAATTATCACTATCTATATTTTTAAATGAAATTTGATTCTATATCAAAGAATTTTAAAAAATAATACTTAAAAATTTTCCCAACTACCAAAGCCTGAAATGTGAAAGGCAAAATGATTAAATGTTTAGAAAACAACATCGGAAAATATGTATATGATCTTGGAGAATTAGTCATTTCTTAAATAAGATAAAAGAATCACAATCCAAAAATAAAAAGAGCGATAAATTCAACCTGCTTAACAATGAAATGATAATGGGTTAATATCCAGAATATATAACACACTCTTACAACTCAACAACAAAAAAAAACAAACTACATGATTCTAAAAATGCGCAAAGGACTTAATGGACATTTCTCCAGGTAAGATACTCCAAGGGCCAACAAGCACATGAAAAGATGCTCAACATCATGTATCATTAAGGAAATGCAAATCAAAACCACAAGGGGATACCACCTGCTGTGCATTAGGATGGTCACTATCAAGAAAAGAAATAAAAAGAAAACAACAAATGTTGGTGATGATGTGGAGAAATTAGAATCCTTGTGCACTATTGATGGGAACATAAAATAGTGCAGCTACTATGGAAAGCAGTATGGCAGTTCCTCAAAAAATTAAAAACAGAATCACCATATGATCTATTAATTCCACCATGGTGTATATTCCCATGAGAAATGAAAGCAGGGACTCAAACAGATGTTTGTACACACATGTTTTTAGTAGCATTATTCACAACAGCCAAAAAGTGAATACAATCCTAATGATGAGTGGGTAAACCAAATATGGTATTCACATGCAATGGAACATTATTTAGCCTTAGAAAGAAAAGAAATTCTGACACATGCTACAACATGGTTGAACCTTGAAGACATTAAACTCAATGAAATAAGTCAGTCACCAAAAGACAGATAATGTATGAATCTACTTATCCCAAGTGCCCAGAACAGTGACCGGCACATATAGGTGTTTAATAAATACTTGTTAAGTGAATGAACGAATGAATCTGTAACAGCCTCACACCCATAATAAATATTCAGGGAAATTTTGTCCACAAGTCAATTTCCAGATGTCTCAAAAACTTCCAAAATATTCAGGGTTTTCAATAAATATCTGGGAATCCACACCCAGTAAATAATTAGTCTACTGATGACTTTCACCTAAGCTAACCCACAATGAAATAAAAACACATGAAATATTTCCTTCCAGGTTTGCCTCAGATTTTGCAGGGTCAGGAAAAATGTTAATGTCCTTCGGAAGTCCCACAGCACATAACAGCAATTAGGGGTGTGTTCCTAATTGCCAAAATGGATAAGAGAAGACAACTATCCCCAAGCATAAGTAAGTGTCAACAGAAGATGATGGCACGTCAGCCAAAATGGAAGTGAACTTCCCATTAGAAACAGCGCCAAGAGGGAGGGGAAAACCAGTGACTGAAGGACCATTTGGGGGGAGTAACAAGTACAGGACTGTTCTCTACTTCTGTGGAAAGAACTGTGAAAAAAAAAGTAGAAAAAGTCTCAGAAACGTCGATATCTATTAGCATAATAGCCCAAAACCATGACGCCAGATTTCTATTGTGTGGTGGACTGATGAGTTTTATCTTCTGAGGATGGAAGTAAAGAATGACTCACTCGCAATTTAAAAAGGCAATAAGGAAACTGACATGGCTCCACCCAGACCCATTTCTCAGATAACCACCAACCTGAGGGCAACTGCCCTCCTACAGAAAGGAGCCCAGCTAAGTTAGTTACTAATTAGGAAAAATCACCCAATTATGCTAACTTGCTGAGGCTGGCAAGCCATGTTTTACTCTATGTAGGCAGAATTTCATCCAGAACACACTTGAGAATTGTCTATAAAAAGGCAAACAAAACAGTTGAGACGACGAGGCACTCCACTCTGGCTCTCTCCAAGACAGCTGTGCAACGCATCGGCCCTGATACCATGTCTCTTCGACTCTCCAGTGGATCCAGGAGGGCCTGTCCCCGTCCTACTGCAGGATCGCTCAGGCTCTCTGGCGGGGGGTCCAGCTTTGGAGTGGGCAATGTTTGCAGCCTGCCTGGAATTGGAAGCGGTTTCTCGTGCGCCTTCGGGGGCAGTTCATCAGGCGGAAATGCAGGGGGAGGCAATCTCTGTGCTGGCTTTACGCTGAATGAGGGGGGCCTCCTGTCAGGCAACGAGAAGGTGACCATGCAGAACCTCAATGACCGCCTGGCCTCCTACCTGGAGAATGTGCGAGCTCTGGAGGAGGCCAACGCCGACCTGGAGCAGAAGATCAAGGGCTGGTACGAGAAATTTGGGCCTGGTTCTTGCCGTGGTCTTGATCACGACTATAGTAGATATTTCCCGATAATTGAGGATCTGAAAAATCAGGTAAGAAATTACACTTCATGATCATTTTTACATAGTTTCATTTCTAAATGTTCTTTTCCTTTCTTCACTGAATACTAAAAACATGGATCATCCCTATGTGTAATTTCTTTTTTTTTTTAAGATTTTTATTTATTTATTTATTTATTTGAGAGAGAGGAGTGATAAAGCACTAGCGGGGTGAGGGGCAGAGGGAGAGGGAGAAGGAGACTCCCCCTCTGAGCAGGGAGCCCTACTCAGGGCTCGATCCCAGGACCCCAGGATCACAACCTGAGCTGAAGGCAGACGCTTAACCGACTGAGCCACCCAGGAGTCCCCCTATATTTAATTTCTTAAAGGGAATTTCAATGTAGCATTGGAAATAAGTATTAAGTAGATTTAGTTTGTGAACCTCATGATAAAAATGTCACTATCTAGTAACTATATTAATTTTTATTATTCCCACTCCCTAACCTTAAAAAAAAAAACTTATTTTTTATTGGTTGTGCTAAATTGCCCTTTAAAAGTCAAACTCCCCATTTCCAGATCATTGCTTCCACCACCAGCAATGCTCATGCTATTCTGCAGATCGATAATGCCAGGCTGACAGCGGATGATTTCAGACTCAAGTAAGTCAACTCAGAGAGTGAAAAAGATACATGGGAATTAACATGAAGCATTAAATTGAATTTATTTTTTGAGCCCTCCATTAACTATTACCAACTCTTATTCCAACACTGGTAAAACACTTGGATTTAAAACAGAATGTAAAATAAACTAAACAGAATGTTACTACTTTTTTATATTTTGGCTGTGAAACATAAAGTATGAACTGCTCTAAAAGCAGTGTCCAATCCCCTAGTTCATTTTCTGTGACAGAAATACCTCAAATTAAAGAAAATAATTATTCTTATGCAGTATACTTTTAAAATGTTTCTTGTGGCCAAATCTGCCACTTCAAAATCCCAGAATTCTAGCCCTTGATCATTGATAAGTGACTATTTTTCCCACCATATGACATACCGGAAAATCATGAATGTTCCTTAAGGTATGAAAATGAGCTGGCTCTTCACCAGAGTGTGGAGAGCGATGTCAATGGGCTACGCAGAGTTCTGGATGAAATCACCTTGTGCAGAACAGACCTGGAGATTCAGTATGAAACCCTCAGTGAGGAGATGACTTACCTGAAAAAGAACCATAAGGAGGTAAGAACTGCCTATGTGCATTTTGCTATCCCTCTGCAGACACCGTCCATCTTGCGGAAGATAATGCATTTGACTTCTTAAATGAGAAATTGGTACTAAAGACCCACTGTCAAATAGGCAATGAGGCATGAGTTGTCTTGAGAAATGGCAAAGTATTTGTACAAATCCACCCTTGCTCTCTCATCAAGTTTCCCACGGGAAAAAAAAAAAAAAGAATCCTGTTTTCCAGATCAATCAGGTTTATAAGAGTAGTGTTTGGCTAGGTAATTATAGCTAAGTTAAAATGGGACAGTTAAGAGATTACATCTAATTACATAAAATAAATATACTGTAAGGACATCCTACAAAAACTAGATCTAAATTCCTATATAATAGTGGCAGATTCAAAACACTTAAACATTTACCTTGTACATACATTACATATATACATTTAATATTAATGCATATTCTTAATAGGTGTGTCTATAAAAAGGGAGACTGAAAATAAATTGTTACATCAAAATCTTTTCTTCCAAATAAAGAATATACTTCAAAGCAGTCACCATTGGAAGCTGGGTTCAAAATCGGATCCTACAGCCACTATTCCAGACACGTCTTTGGGACTGCTTTTAGAACCACTGTTTTCTGAAAAAAAAAATCTTTATTCTTTGAAAATGAACTTGATATTTTTAAACAGCCAAAAGGCTTCTACAGTCAAGCCAAATACTTAAAGCAGGAAATCAGGCTAAAAATGCTATTTGATTAGGCATGAGCCTGTCTTATAAAAATAACTACTTGAAGAACAACATTTCTATGGTTCAAGCATGGGTGTTGCCCATCCACGGTAGTTAATAAATTTTTGATAAATCGCATACCATTGATTTTTTTACAGGCAAACCCACATGCATCTCTTTTATCTTTTTCTGCTTGAACTGGGGAAGTTTTCACTAAGTCCTCTGAAGTAAAAACCACATCTGACAATAGAGAAGATCTGGGGCTACCAGGGAGGAAAGAATGCTAGAATCGCTCGAGGGACTTGGGGCAGGAAGGAAAGAAAACCTCATTATTCATCGTCATAAGGACCAATCTAAACCCAGGACGTGGCGGAGAGGAGAGTTTCTGCAGTAGGGACAGAAGCTGACCCGTACGATTTCAGCGCACACAGTCTTAGCAGTGATGTCTGCCAGCCACAATCTGAGAGAAGAAACTCACTCCATCCCAACAGTACATACTGCATAGGGAATCATGTGTGGACTTTGACTGCAAAACTGATTCCAACTTCTACGATGATGACAATGAGCAGAATAACTAGCATTTATTTAGTATTTATACACCAGGTATATTGTTGGTCATTTTAGTAATAGTTCTTTCACCCCTTTCAACAACCCAGAGAAGGATTTTTTATCCTCAACTTTCAGATAACAATACTGAGATTTAAAGAAGTTAAGCAACTTTCTCAAGTTCATCCAGCCACAAGGCAGAACCAGAATTCACATAGAGATGTGTCTAATGTCCCTGTGTAAGCTTAATAGCTTCTTAAACAGCTAGAATTCTTTAGAGGATGGTACTCTTCCTTTATTAATTAGAAGTAAACAAATATATTTATAAGTATAAATAAATATATACACATAAATATTTATTTATAATTATTTCAATTGTTCAGAAATACTCAGACTCAGCCCCTCGCCCCTGTTCATGCTGTGTTCAGGATCTGGCTGAGTCAAGAACACATCAAAGCTCTTTGCTAAGTGGATTGAAGACCAGTCCACCAAGGTGGAGACATTTCAGCTGTAAATGAATAGAATAAGAGATGGTGGATAATTCATTTTCAATATCTTAAGTTAAGGTTTTCATTCGGAAAAGGAATTAAGACTTTCTGTGCAACAGAACTAAAACCAGTGAATTGGAGTCATAAATGCAGGACTTTGGTTCACCGGATGGGAGAGCTCTGGAGCAGTTGAAGAACTCTCTCATTATGAAGCAGGCTACTTCGTGAGATGGGAAAGAAATATAAAAAGGAGAGGAGGGTCATTGCACAGCCTGGGAGGTGAAGCCAGACGAACTCTAAGAAGCCTTCCAAAGCTAAGCCTCAGACTTTCTATGAGATCCCTGCATACCTGAGCTGTACACTTTTCTACCTCTAGGAAATGCAGGTCCTGCAATGCGCGGCCGGAGGGAACGTGAACGTGGAGATGAACGCGGCGCCCGGGGTGGACCTCACCATCCTGCTGAACAACATGCGGGCCGAGTACGAGGCCCTGGCCGAGCAGAACCGCAGGGACGCAGAGGCCTGGTTCAACGAGAAGGTGAGTCCTGTCCAAAAAAAAAAAAAAAAAAAAACGATTCCTCTGCATCTTAGTGATGGTCACAAAACTAAGATTTGCTCCCTCACTCCTACCTTTTCAGAGTGCTTCGCTGCAACAGCAGATCTCTGAGGACGTTGGGGCCACAACCTCAGCCCGGAATGAACTGACCGAAATGAAGCGCAATCTCCAAACATTAGAAATTGAACTTCAATCTCTCTTAGCCACGGTATGAAAAGGACAATTTCTTACCATCTCCCAGAGTATCGTTTTAAATATGCGCCAGTTGGTTTTAAAGCCCTTAACCACGGTGAGAATATATCCACATGTATATTTATGCAATGAACCTAGAACATAAGAATAGGATTTTACATAGAACAGCTAAAACAGCAACATTAATGTCTCTAGCTTATTCCACCAAAAAGAGAGATGTGCTCCTTTTTAAGAATGCCATGGAGTCTTCTTCATTACGTGTCCACGTGAAATCGAACTCAGTTGGAGACGAAATTAACAAGAGAAGGAAGTCATCTATCAGAGCAAACGTCTGCATATCTCGGGTTCTGCACCTCAGGTTCGTTCTTGTTTCCCGACAGAAACACTCCCTGGAGTGCTCCCTGACCGAGACCGAAGGCAGCTACTGTGCACAGCTCGCCCAGATCCAGGCTCAGATCGGGGCCCTGGAGGAACAGCTGCACCAGGTCAGAACCGAGACGGAGGGCCAGAAGCTGGAGTACGAGCAGCTGCTCGACATCAAGGTCCACCTGGAGAAGGAAATCGAGACCTACTGCCGCCTGATTGATGGAGAGGATGGGTAGGTGAAATAAGTTACGGGGAAGATGTCCGTAGTGAAGTCCACTTGACACTTAGATCCCTAGAAAGTGAACGTAAACTGACATGACTGCATCTGTTATCGTGAATGCTAAACATTAAACATAACACGTGACCGCCAAGGTACAAATTAACAACATCTCACAAAACCAAAATGGGACAAGCCCTGTATTAAAGGTATGACAATTAAAAATATCGCCTCTTGATGCTAATGCTAAAGCAGAATAGTTCCAGCTGTGTAACCCACTGCAACTGTTCTCGCCAAACAGTTAAAGAAAATGCAAGAGTGAATCTAGAATTGAAAAGGTTCTCTCTAGAGGCACCTGGGTGGCTCAGTTGGTTGGGCATCCAGCTATTGATTTCAGCTCAGGTCATGATCCCGGGGTCATGGAATCAAGCCCCACATCGGGCTCTGTGCTGAGTGTGGAGTCTGCTTGAGATTCTCTCTCCCTCTGCCTCTGCCCTCCCCCCCCACTCATGCACTCGCACTCTCTCTCTAAAATAAATAAATACAATCTTTTTTAAAAAAAAGAAAGAAAGAAGGAGTTCTCGCTAAATCACTCTCTTTTGTGAGTTTCCAACAATATGTGTTCACAGGGCTTGCAAGTCTGGAGGTTACAAGTCTAAAGATTATGGATCTGGAAACATGGGAAATCAAGTCAAAGGTAATTAAAATGAAATTCTGTTTGTATGCTGTACTATTTCATTTGCAATGTCCAGCTTGGTTGTTTTTATATTCCCAGGGCTTAGTAAGAATAGGTAATGATAAAGATATATAGTACACACATCAGCGTGCAATGGATGTCTAACTTTAGTGATATGCAGTAATTTTATTTTTTTTATTTAAATTTTTTTATTGTTATGTTAATCCCCACACATTACATCATTAGTTTTAGATATAGTGTTCCATGATTCATTGTTTGTGCATAACACCCAGTGCTCCATGCAGAACGTGCCCTCCTCAATACCCATCACCAGGCTAACCCATCCTCCCAACCCCCTCCCCTCTAGAACCCTCAGTTTGTTTTTCAGAGTCCATTGTCTCTCATGGTTCTTCTCCCCCTCCGATTTCCCCCCCTTCATTCTTCCCCTCCTGCTACATTCTTCTTCTTCTTTTTTTCTTTCTTAACATATATTGCATTATTTGTTTCAGAGGGACAGATCTGAGATTCAACAGTCTTGCACAATTCACAGTGCTTACCAGAACACATACCCTCCCCAGTGTCCATCACCCAGTCACCCCATCCCTCCCACCCCACCCCCCACTCCAGCAACCCTCAGTTTGTTTCCTGAGATTAAGAATTCCTCATATCAGTGAGGTCATATGATACATGTCTTTCTCTGTTTGACTTATTTCGCTCAGCATAATACCCTCCAGTTCCATCCACGTCGTGTGATATGCAGTAATTTTAAACAAAGTAATATGTCACCAGGCTTTTAGCTAACCAAGAAATCAAAATTCACCAAAAAATCATCTACTTTGTGCTTACTGCATAGTCCATCCTATTAAAAATCCTATTATTCCTTTAATTTATAAAATTTCTTATTCATCTTTTTTTTCAATTTTTTCATTGTGGTAAAATACACAGAACACAAACTTTACTGTCTTAGCCATTTTTAGGGGACAGTTCAGTGGCATTAAGTACATTCATACTGTGGTGCACCCAGCAACACCATCCATCTCTAGAACTCTTTTCATCTTGCTCTGTAACTAGTAAACAATAGCTCCCCCTTCCCTCCTCCTCCCAGCCCCTGGCAACCACCACTCTACTTTCTCTCTCTACACATTTGACTACTCTAAGTCCCTCCTATAAGTGGAATCATACAATATTTGTCTTTTTGTTGATAACGTACTTCACTGAGCATCATGTCTTCAAGATTCATCCATGTTATGGCATGTGTCAGAATATCCTTTCTTTTGAAGGCTGAATAATATTCCATTGAATGTATATACCATATTTTGTTTATCTGCCATCCTTTGGTGGACACTTGGGTTGCTTCCACATTTTAGCTAGCGGGATCTTATTCATCTTTTTTCAACTCTCTAAAATCTCCTTTTAAATTTTAATTTTTAGATCTGGCCAAAGCCATAGTGGTTAAAAAAGTTCTTGAGGAGGTAGACCAACGAAGCAAAATACTCACCACCAGGCTCCACTCCCTGGAAGAGAAATCTCAAAACAATTAATTTAAGACACAAGAGGGAGCATATGCCAGATACTCTCTAAGAAAAGAGAGCATTATGTCTGGAAAAATGAGCAAGCCTAAGAAAAAATGACTGTCCTATTTTCTTTCTGTTACTGAAATATAAGCACTGTGTGGGCAATCAATAGTGGTATCTCCCCATTCATCTGGAAGAATGTCACATACCAATTTGATGAGTCATTTGATTGCCCGACAGAAAATGTCAGTTCTTTGTATTCAATAAACCTTCTTCCTTTAGCAAGCTACCACTGGTGGTGTTGTCTTATCTTTAAAATGCTTGTGTCTGGGCGCCTGGGTGGCTCAGTCATTAAGCGTCTGCCTTCAGCTCAGGTCATGATCCCAGGGTCCTGGGATGAAGCCCCACATCGGGCTCCCTGCTCCGCGGGAAGCCTGCTTCTCCCTCTCCCACTCCCCCCCGCTTGTGTTCCCTCTCTCGCTGTGTCTCTCTCTGTCAAATAAATAAATAAAATCTTTTAAAAATAAAATAAAATAAAATAAAATGCTCGTGTCTGGGGTACAGATGTATGAACATCTAATAGCTTTTAATTTATATGAAAATTTTTACAAAAAATTGACAGGCTTCCCCCTAGATTTTCATGAGGATTTCCCAATAATTCAAAATAAGACAAACTCAGAAGGAATAAAAATACTTCCACTTAAATCTCCAATCTGCCATGCTGTGATATAATAACAAGCCTCTTCTCTTTCATAATAGCTACGATGTAAGCAATTCAGGTTCATCTGTCAAATACTACTACTTCTCTCGAGTGGTTATTGTAAAGATTAAACAAATAAATTATTGGATCATGCACTTAAGGAGCAAGCATTCAATAAATGCTAACTCAGTTTTTCATATTTGATATTTATAATGAGGAATTTTCAAATCTCATTTCCTTTTTGAATATGTATTTAAACAATATTCCAAGTACAGGGAGGTTAAGCAAAAGTTCTGGTTTAGAATTCCAGTTCTATTAATGGAGTCATTCACTTGTATTACAAAGTATGCTTGATGCTTATAACTCTCTTGACCAATGGATCCATCTCTAGTAAAGGGAAATAAATCAGATGAACTGAAAACATAATTTTCTCAGATCAAATATTGCCCCTAGATACTTTATTGACTCTCGGTCTTCTGTGGATGGACTATCCATATTGTAATCTATCCATGAAAATTTGATTTCAGGCTTCATCTGAAAATTAAGCAGAAAAGATACTGGGATCCTTCAAGGACACTAGAATTATCCTTGAATTACTTTTATTATCTTCTTCTAATGAATCTTAGCCAGAGGGACTACAGTCAAAATGCCTAACAGTATCCTCCATCAGATTATGTGAAACAAACCATTATAGTCTTGGAGAAAATTCCACTGAGAAAAAATATCTTGTAATTATCTAAGTGCTGAAGGAACGTACACCACCTTTCCTACCTGTCATCAAATCCCACCTCATTAAAATGATGCTGCCAGATGTAAATTCTGACACATTTGTCAAAATTTATAGCCCCAAACACATAAAAAGGGCAAATTTAAAAATTTCTGTAAATTACACCTAGTGGTATCTGGGAGCTGTTTCTCCATCTCAGAAGAACCAATTCTGTACATCTCTTCCCAACTCCCCACTTAGTGATGTCACCTTGGTAGCTTGAAATCAGCCATGGAGAAGATATTTACACCAGAGAAATCGGCTAACACTACAAATCAGGAATCCCTCCTCGAGAGTTGGTTATTAAATATTTACTAGCACATCATTGATTGCCCCTCAATAAAAATGACTTTTTTTTAAAAACCCACAGTGTTCCGCCGAGCGCGGAGCCCGACATGGAGATCACGACCTGAGCCAAAATCAAGAGTCAGACTGAGCCACGCAGGCGCCTACACACAATGTTTAATGTTTTAGTATGTGACCTCTATGACCTGGCCCTGCTCATCCCTCTACTCAAATCTTACACTCTGACCCTCACCCTCAGTTCTAACCATATTGCCCTTTATTTTATTCCTTAAATACAAGTTCATCCTGCCTCAGAGCCTTTGTGCTAACTGTTCCCTCTGCCTGAAATGCACTTGCCCCAGATCCCCCTATGGCTGGTACCTTTTTATCATTCCTATCAGAAGAGCTGTTTCTGACCACTCTAGCCAAAGTCGCTAATATATCACCCTGTATTATCTCCTTGAGAACACTCATCACCATACAAAATTATCTTGTTTTGTTTTATTTCTTGTTTGGTGTTCCTTCCTCTGAACTAGAATATGAGCTCAATAATGACAGGGATGTCATCCATTTTGTTGAAGATCATATTTCTATCACCTAGAACAGTACCTGGCGTCTGGTAGATACACATTAAATATTTGCTGAATGAATGAAAGAATGAATGCATTTATTTTGCATTTATTATCTGAGAGAGAGCGTACGCAAGATCATAGGTGTACTGCTCCACAAATTTTGATTAAATGTACAACCCATGTAACCACTATCTGGATCAGGAAATAGAAAATTAACCCCCTAGAACTACTCTTTCCTGCCTTGTCCACAGGCCCAAGCCATATGATTGTTAATTTTTTTTTTTTTAAGATTTTATTTATTTGTTTGACAGAGAGAAATAGTGAGAGATAGTGAGAGATAGTGAGAGCAGGAACACAAGCAGGGGGAGTGGGAGAGGGAGAAGCAGGCTTCCCGCTGAGCAGGGAGCCCGATGCGGGACTCGATCCCAGGACCCTGGGATTATGACCCGAGCCAAAGGCAGACGCTTAACGACTGAGCCACCCAGGCGCCCCGATTGTTAAATATTTTAAATAGCACACCTGGTTTTAGCCCTTTTCCTTTGCTTGTTTCTTTGTTTTCTTGTGTACATCCGTAGAAAAGCCTTCAGGAGCTTTTATTTATAGGCTCAGGAATGGTCTGTTGTATCATATAAAACCATATTCCACAATTCCGGGTGGTCAGTTTCCAGGGCACAAAAAAGTGACCAGACCAAGAGCTCTGTGACAACTCAGACTAGAACTGAGTGGTCCTGGCAGGTCAGAGCCTCATGGCTTATACCTTCTCCTCCTATTCATCTCACTAAAGAATCCAACTAACATACCAAACTAAAGAAAAACATAGTCTCTAACTCACTTGTTAGAGACGGTAACATCAAAGCACGGTTAAAGGGTCAGGCCCTGAACTGCCTGAATTCAAAATAATCTCTACCTGTTTCCAGCTGTGTGTTTTGGGTTGTTTTTTTTTTTTTTTTTTTAAGATTTTTATTTATTGGAGAGAAAGAGAGAGCACAAGCAGGGGGAGCAACAAGCAGAGGGAGAAACAGGCTCTCCACTGAGCAGGGAGCCCAACGCGGGACTCAATCCCAGGACCCTGGGATCATGACCTGAGCCGAAGGTAGATGCTCAACCGACTGAGCCACCCAGGTGCTCCCCAGCTGTGTGTTTTTGACAAAGTTATCTAACTGCCCTATCCTTCCATTTCCTTACCTATAAAATGGTGACAATAATGATAATAATTCCTTCAGAGGGTTGTTAGGAGTAAATATTCAATTTATGTAGTTTGAAAAGTGTTTGGTTCATATTAAGCCCTCAATAAATGTAGCTAGCATGATGAAGAAATAGAAATGTAAAAATTAAGTTCATGATATCCAAGAACTTTAAAGACATAGGAAAACGTAGAGATGATCAAGTCCATGTTTCCTCCAAAGGCTACTGAGTCCCCAAGGGGATTCAGAGTCATCCATGGTACTCAGAATGAGAGATATAATCATATCAGTCCTTTTAAAGGTGAACAATAATCCTCCCTACTTTTCGATAAGGCTCGGGCAATGAATTTAATAAATCAGCCAACTAAAACAAAAGCATTCAGGAAAAAAATGACCTAATTCCAATGATTGTGTTGCCAAAATGGCAAGTCTGCAAAGAAAACAGAGCACAGCTCCTGATCCTATCCTTTGTGATGCTCATGCCTGCAGGAACACGGTGCCCAGCGTGGCCAGGATGTTCCTGCTCAGGTGGGAGGTACAACCTGGCGCAGTGGGTAACATGCTTGAACTAGTGTCTTAGGAAGGAAGCAGCTGAAAGCTTTCCAGAAAGGGAAAAAGAACATCACTGCCTTGGTTCATTAGGGCCCTCTTGCTGCTTGATATAAAAATGGATATATTTATACACAGTACTGAGAGAATATAGCTATAAATTTTTAATTATCTAGGAGATTTAGTAACTTGGAAACATAAAAACTTTAGTAACTTTGAAACATAAAAAAGTATATAGGTATCAGAAAAGTCTCCTTAACATTTATACCCTAGTTTTTCTAATTCTTTAATCCCCACCTCTAAAACTACATACAGACCTTTTCCACTATAATTTAATGCTCTGCATTAGGCTGTAGATAATCTCAAATCTCAAGATGCTACAAGGACTTGGAAGTTGTATCGGAATATGAAAAAAGAAACACCCCTTCCTCTCTTCTTGGAGCTCTGCTCTGTGTAGGTGTGTTGGGGGCCCCAAGGCCATCCTCAGCTTCAACAATTCCCCAGAAGGACTCACAGAACTCAGAAAAGCTGTTATATTCATGGTTATGGTTTTTTATAGTGAATGGATACAAATTAAAATCCACAAAGGCAAAGGCACAGAGGGCCAGGTATAGAAGAGACAAGGCACAGTAGAATCATACAAACTGGGACTTATTTCTCCCAGAAATGACTTGTGACAACATATAGCTTTTCCAACAAGGGAAGCTCACAACACCTTGGTGTCCAGGGTTTTTACTGGGGGTCGGTCATGTTGCCAGGGGAGACCCATGTGACACACCTTAGTTTCTCAATTTCCAGCCCCTTCAGAGGCCACACTGATACAAGATAGCCGAAGGACCCCACCATAAATCCCATTGTTACATAAACTCTCTGGCATCTACAAAGGCACTCTAATCAGGCAAGATCTTCCAAGGCTTAGAGGTAATCTCTCAGGAGCTGGGTAAGGGCCAGACCTTTCTTTGGAATGTGCAGGGTTTGGGCACATTAACCCTTCACCGCCTGTGGGATCCCACAGCAGAGCCCCAAGACACTTCAGCATTCAGCTCAGAGCAATCATTCCCTACAACTCTTACCCCTGAACTGCTAGGATGCATGAGCAGTCCACACTCAAGACCTCCACGTCCCTTGGAACATCCAGCCTCTGTAGTCAAGTGCAGCTCATGGTAGAGTCCATCTTTTCTTAAAATGAGTTCTATCTTAGAGAGACCTTCTTTAATATTTAGCATCCGTCAGGTCCCCGCTGATCTGCGCTGGCATATATCCAAAACTCAGTCACAGAGAAGACTTGCGACACATTCACAGAAGGCCCCTCAGTTCCCACACAAAGCAGAAGATGGAAACAATTACCCCTGGGTGTACCTAAATCTGCGCTCAGGATCAGAGGGATTTAATAGCGTTTGGAAGCACTGACTATATTAGAGGGATAGATGTGTGTGTGTGTGTGTGTGTGTGTATGTGTGTGTGAATACTTGAAACAAGGCAAGCTTAATAAAAATTTACATGCACTGAAACCATTTTCCAGGCAATTAAAGCAAAAACAGGAAATTCAATCAATACAAATAGGCATGTTTCAGACATTTCGGAAAATAGCATTTTCTAACCTATTGCTACAATTCAGCTTCTAGGCCTAGAAACTCGAGGAGAGAGAAAATACAAAGGGTACTTACTTAACTCTGATATAAAAATTCATCTTCCAAACATAAAACTCACTCCTCCCTTCCTCCTCACCTTGAATATCGATTTTTCTTAAAGCCTGGAGATAGAACTCAAGGAAACAAACTAGCATCACAACTAATTGAATGGTGATTATACATTGTTTATAGATCACTTTAGAATTTTAATATACAGATACATAACAAGAATTTGATCTTCACAAAACCCTAGAAGATAAGAAGTGTGAAGACCATTTATAGATCAAGAGTCAGACTCAGAGATGTCACCTGTCTTGTCCTTGGTCTCATAGCAATTAAGTGACAGTATGGGACTTGGACTCAGGTCTCCAAACTGCCAGTCCAATTCTTTCTACACCCAACGCACTACCCTATGAATTTGGCAAGGATTTCAAAAACTTCAGTCCCTTGAAACTTATTCCACAAAAGGTGATTTTATACAAAATGTTTTAAAACATGTGGGGAAACAGAGAAACTGATACATATAAACTTCTTTTCTTCAACATGGACCTAACATGCTTAATTTTATGTCACCAATCAATACAAAATGAACAGAAAGTAAATTATATTCATTTCATTAAGAAGAATTTACTAGGGGCTCCTGGATGGCACAGTCTGATAAGCATCAGACTCTTGGTTGTTTCCGTGCAGGTCATGATCTCAGGGTCGTGAGATCCAGCCCAGGCGGTGGCTCCGCACTCAGCCTGGAGTCTGCCTGAGATTCTCACTCCCTCTCCCTCTGCCCCTCCCACCCCGCTCTGTCTCTCGCTCGCTCTTTCAAATAAATAAATCTTTAAAAAAAAAATAAAGAAGAATTCACTAAAGCAAAGACCGAATGCTTCTAGATTAATGATACAAGTGTGATTGTCTGGGAGTCACAGGAATATTGGTAAATTTCATGGGAAGTTTTGCTTAATTGTAACTTTCACCAAACTTGTTTCACAGTAAACATCTCGAAGCAAACCTGGCAGAATTAGGGTAAATGATAAGAAAATATTACTCATTAAAAAGATTAAAATTTTAATTGTAAAAAACTGCTTTAACATACCTCTCCCCCTCCCTCCCTCTCTCTCTCTCTCTCTCGCTCTCTCTCTCTCTCCCTCTCTCGGGTTTTTTCTTTCCCAAAGAAAGAAAATATAATAAAATATAAAATATCCAATGATAATTTTTAAACTGCTCCAAAGGGTCAGAATTTAAGGTGGAAACACTGAATTTCAAGTGTAAGGGATCCTAAAAATGAGGACATCCATGGTTTTTACTCATAAACTTCATTCTCTTCAGGTGTGACCCCTATCAGCCTAGGATCCCTTCAAGGTAAATGGGTGGTCAGGGACACCCTCCCAGAGACTCTCAGTGAAGGTGACAACACAAAGAGAGCGTGTCAACAGTCAGAGAGCATTTGATGTAGTGAAATGAGTGTTGGGCAGAATCAAGAGACCCAGGTTCTAACCCTGGTTTCTTAGCACCAACGAATTGTATTACATAAAGGAAAACATAAATTTTTAAATTTTATTAAGTTTTTCATTTTAATCTCAGTGTAGTTAGCTTACAGTGTTATAGTAGTTTTATTAGATGTATAGTATAGTGATTCAACAGTTCCATATATTACTCAGTGCTCATCACAAGTGCACTCCTAATCCCCTCCACCTATTCCCCCATCCTCCTACTCCTGTCCCCTCTGGTAACCACCAGTTTGTTCTCTACAGTTAAGAGTCTTGTTTCTTGGTTTGTCTCTCTCTCTCTCTCTTTTTTTTTTTTTCTTTATTAACTTGTCTTGGGGAAACATAATTTTCAAACTTCGGTTTCCTTCTCTGTGAAATGTCCTGACTGCCTCTCACAACTCTAATAATTATTACATTTGATTACATTGACATGTGTAAGTGAGGTTGAAAACTGCAAAAATGATGTGGAAATGCAAGTATGAATAGCAGGAGAGATTAGACAAGAAAATGATGTCTTATTTAAAGGAGCAAAAGGCCTTGAATGTGATGAATCATTAGAACAAACTTTTGAGAAATGATACTTAACACAGATTAGAGATAGTGGTGTAGGTGTAAGTATAGGTTTCCATGGTGATAAACACACCTACAGTTAAGGTAGGTGTCATGATAGAAAGACCGGAGGCTACAACGGTGGGCTTTTCCCATGTGAAAAGGATACCATCTGGAACCTCAGTTCCCAGGATACAGCATCAACAAGCTGCTGATTTGAAAATCAAAATCAATACAGAGTTGGTCCAGCCAGAGATTACAGCAAATATTATCCAGTAATTAAAGAATGGATGAGTCAAGCAAGAAACCTATACTCCTCAACCTTTCTTATAGGTGATAGTTTTGTGGGATTTTTAAAATAAAAAATAATGCATTGCAACATATTCAAAATCTTGCTTTCTATTTTTTAGGTAACTGGTCCTAGGGATTAAAATCCCAGAATTTTTTTTAAATGAGCAAAGACATAATGGTTATTGATTACATTAATTTGTCATTAAAAGCAAAAGCAGTCTTCAGTTCAAAAGGGGGTTATGTTCCAAGAGGTTTCTTAATACATTTTTCTATTTGACTAACTAACACATTTCATACTTGCCATATGCCAAGAATTACTCCTGGTTCTTTACAACTATACCTTGTTCAATCTTCATGGTAACTCTATGAAGTAGAAGCCGATGTCTTCATTTTATACCTGGGAAAACCAGTGTGCAAAGATGTTAAGTAATTTTCTCAACATCACACAGCTGATAAACAGCCAGATAGTAACTGGGGCACTAGAAGTACAAAAAAAATGTGGCTCAAGGATTCTTTCGCAGCATGCCATGCTGACTGTTTTTGTTTTTTAAAGATTTTATTTATTTGAGAGAGAGAGAGCACAAGCAAGGGAAGCGGCAGAGGGAGAAGCAGACTCCCCACTGAGCAGGGAGCCCAATGTGGGGCTCGATCCCAGTACCCTGGGATCATGACTCGAGCCGAAGGCAGACGCTTAAGCGGCTGAGCCACCCAGGCGCCCCCATGCTGACCATTTGGAACTTGAATACATTTTCCTACGGAAATAAGGTCATAGTTATAAATTCCACCATAGCCAGTTTTAACCGCATGTAGCTGAGCTGAAATTCTGTAGATCAATCAAAATATATCCCTGTTTCCCAGCCAATATCAGTCAAAGAATAAGGGCTCGATAAAAGTTTGTTGGATTCTATATAGAACAGATACCCCTACTTACAACACTAGCGCTCTAGGACAACTTGAAGGCCCAACAGCCGGAACATGGATGTTCTCCTTTCCAGCATCTCCTACATCGGTCTGAACAGTTGGTGATGAAAAGGAATTTGGGCGATTGGACCTTATGGAAGTAGCACAGGTCTTTGGATGCAGAGGACCGATGGGATCTTGGTTTTCGCAGGAGGGGCTGCAGCACAGAACTTCAGCAGCAAAACTAGGAAAGCATCATTTCTGTCACTGGGTAGCAGGATATGGCTGTAAGTCCGTGACAGAAGGTGGTATGAGCTTCTAGAACCAAGCTACATGGAAACAGGGTTTCTAACTAGGGCAACCATCTGTAAACAAGGGAAGATGATAAAACAGCCAGCAGCAACCAAGAGTCTACAACTAGGTCAACCACTGGGACAGCAAATAATCTCTATTGTTTCTCAGTAGGAAAACAAAAAAATGTAAATTATTTTTTGACACTTTCTTAACATTGTGAAAATTACATAAGAGAAGATTTGCTATGATCATATAAAATACAACAAAAATTATACACAAGTTCTCTAAGATCAGGGACTGTGACTTGTCAGTTTGATGCCCAAGATCTAGCAGAGTGGTTTCTGCAAGATGTTCAAATAATAACTGACGAAAGTTGACTTATTACTGGTATGTAAAATATAAACTAACAAGATAATAAAAGAATGACAGAATAAATGACAGAAGAGAACAATAAGAATAATAGGATGATAAGTTATAGAATTATAAAAAGAAAATAATAGAATAAATAGAATAATTGGTAAATGAATATAATAATAAATTGAATAATAAATAATAGAATCATAAGTGAATACAAGTATCCCTCACTTTTCAAAAATTCACGGTTATACCACCTCACTTTTATGAAAGACATATATTTGGTTTTGGGGGAGTTTTCTTGTTTTGTTTTGTTTTTAAAGATTTTATTTATTTGACAGAGAAAGACACCACGAGAGAGGGAACACAAGCAGGGGGAGTGGGGGAGGGAGAAGCAGGCCCCCTGCGGAGCTCCATCCCAGGACCCTGGGATCATGACCTGAGCCAAAGGCAGACACTTAATGACTGAGCCACCCAGGCGCCGCGAAAGACATATATTTGTACCTGATTTTGCTAACCGAAAGAAATCCAAAGAGGATTTCGCTTTTACAAAAGCATGAAGGGAAAGAGAGATCTGTATCAAAAAATATGTATATATACAGTGAGAAGCACAAAATTAAAAAAAAATTTTTTTAAACCTTAATAAAACATGGACAAAATCCATTCCAACCCCCAGGGGACTCTGCAGCAGCCAGCCAAGGGGCTCCAGATTTGGACAACACGATTTCAATCTTGTCCTAGCTGCAGTTTGGCGCCACCTGCTGGCAGCTGTCTTCTCTGTCCAAAATTAAGAGAGGATTCTGGGACCAGCCAACTTCCAAGAAAGCGGTAGTTCCAGGAATCCACAGCCTGTTTAACTGGCCTGACTCATCCTCAGCCTCCTATTCCCCAAACTCCCCTTCCCTAAACACTGCCCCCAATCCTCCCTGTCTACCTGCCACATCTCCCCATCTCACCCAAGAAGATAAGAACTTTAGCCCACCTTCTTGGAGGCTGGATGCAGAAGGGGCACCAACAGCCAATCACTTTATGTCTAAATTTTCAGCAATGCCACAAGGTACCAGGGGTTTTCACTGTCCTTGTCATATATGACATATATGACTGATGTCCCCAGTATATAAACTCATGAACAGATCCATAAATAAAAGATAACCATCGTGCTAAGAAATGGATACATGATACCCATAAGCAATTCATAAACTATGAATGGCCAACAAACATTACAAAGTGACCCATGCCCAACATCTCTCGTATTCAAAGAAAGACATCAAAACGGGTCTGTTTTGTTTAATGATAATACCCATTTTTACAAAGGTGTAGGGAAAGGCACCGCTAGACGGAGTGGAAATTAGCAACAATTCAGCAACAGGTATCAAAAGCCCTTCAGAAAAGAGTATGTTCTTAGAACCTTCAGTTCCATTCCTAGGACAGTTATTTAATATATGCCCATCCTTCTAGCAGTGTCTTATCATACTGAAAAACCAGACATGATAAAATATCCCACAACAAAGAATCAATAGACTTGTTACCAAACACACATCAAGGTCCATTGAAGGAGTGTCATGCAGCCAATAAGAATGTTCGAGTTGGTCTACTGGCCTGAAAAGATGTCAGTCATCTCTTAAGAAAAATGAAAAATAGAGTTCCAAGACAATAAATACAGTATCATCTACTTTTGTAAGAAAATAATTATTCACAAATTACATACATGCTTATTAAAAAACTGGAAGAATGTACATCAAAATGTGAACAGTGGCTGTTTGTGGGTAGTGAAAATGTGAGTGATCTTTATTTTCTGCTACACGTTTATATGCATTTTCCAATTTTTCTGAAAAAAACATGTACTACTTGTACAATTTTAAAATCTTTTTTTTTTTTTTAAGATTTTATTTATTTATTTGACAGAGAGAGACACAACGAGAGAGGGAACACAAGCAGGGGGAGTGGGAGAGGGAGAAGCAGGCTCCCCGCAGAGCAGGGAGCCCGATGCGGGACTCGATCCCAGGACCCTGGGATCATGACCTGAGCCGAAGGCAGTTGCTTAACCGACTGAGCCACCCAGGTGCCCAATTTTAAAATCTTTAAAGAAAAACTGTCTGTATGTTTAAGTGTTTTTGCAATGAATATGCTCCTTTTTTATTTTATTTAATTATTCTCTTTAGAGAGATCATGCAAGCCAAGAGGGATGGTGGGCAGAGGGGCAGAGGAAGAGAGAGAATCTTAAGCAGGCTCCACCCCCAGCACAGACCCCGATGCGGGACTCGATCTCATGACCTTGAGATCATGACCTGAGCCAAAATCAAGAGTCAGATGTTTAACCAACTGAACCACCCAGGTGCCCCTCCTTTTTTTAATTTTAAGGAAAAATAAAAGAATAGCTAAGTGGTAAGTAAGTGGTAGAAACTATTAGAACAAAAGAAGGAAGAAGCATGTGGGGAGATGGGGAAGCTGGTAAATTAGGAGTTGGTAAGGAGGGGCAAGAAAAGTGTTCAAGAAGAGGCAGGCCTTGAAAGGTAGTAAAATTTGGAAACACAGGAGCGCCTGGGTGGCTCAGTTGGTGAAGCATCTGCCTTCGGCTCAGGTCATGATCTCAGGGTTCTGGGATCAAGCCCCACATCAGGCTCTCTGCTCAGCGGGGAGCCTCCTTTTCCCTCTCCCTCTGCTGCTCCCTCTGTTTGTGCGCTCTCTCTCTCTCTGTCAAACAAATAAATAAAATCTTTAAAAAAATTTTTGGATACACAGAGAGAAGAAAATAGGGCATAGTCTAGGTCCTTGGCTCTAGGACTAATCACGTCAAAGTGCTTCTAGAAACAATCAGTCACCTACAGTGAATAAGTCACTGGCTAGTACATAAACATTAGCCCTTTTTAGAAATATGTGTGTCTCTCTATAGCCTGGACTTACTTTGGAAGGAACACAGGCTTACTTAGCACCCTTCAACCAATGTTCCCTGGGCACCCAGTTCCTCTGTCTTCCTCCAGGGTACAGACACCAGAGAAGAACAATTATTTTCTGGGACCTGCTCCTCATTCAATATAGGTCCCATATCAGAGCAAAACTCCATTTTTTTCCCCTCCCTGGAAAGATCTGGCTTCATAACCTGTGTTCCTGCAAACCCACTGTGTGGGTTCCCTCCATGTTCCCACCCTGTGACCACCTGGGCCCTAACACCACAGCCAACCCTCCCAAGCCTGGCACAAAACTGTGAGCTATCTACTCAGACTTGCCTTATTCCATGAGCCTTTCTCATTCCAGGCCACAGCTCTGCCCCGGTTTCCAGACATCCCTGCTTTCCTGGGGTGAGCCCTGTGCCCCCTTTCCCCCAGCATGCCTCGGGGCCAGTACAGATAGGCTGTCTGCCTGAGCCTGCGCCAGTCCCTGTCCCCGGAATGAGCCTTGAAGGGACTGGTCTCATGGGCACTGAGATCACTCACAGAGTAGTAATAATTTGGCTAAGTACTAAAAAGTTCTCCAAGTGTGTTGCCATTGATTAGTATATGGTATTCTCTTCTAATTATTTTAATCTTTTCTGTACTACAGTTGTGTTTCCGATCTCGTTTCCAATCTTGTGTATTTCAAATCCTTCTCTCTTTGCTTTAACCAGGCTCACAAAGAGGTTGGTCTATTTTGACCAAGAGCTCACAGTAGCCCATTTCTTACCCTCCGCTTTGTCTTGACCAAACTCTAGTTAGGCTTCTCTCTTCCCCAGTTTTGTGTAGGAAAGAGAGAAGCCAACTAGAATCAGTCGATAGATTGGAGAACAGTGCCTTGGAAGAATTCCTCCTCAGGATTCTCTTCCTCAGTCAGCTGCCTTTATCAGGCCTTCCCTCAGGGGCCAGTTAAGGAGGGCCTCTAATTCAGATGAATTAAGTCTACTCTATCCTCTAATTTGGCACAATTTCTACCAAATAAGCAGTACTCTCGAGCCACTTCTCAAGTACAAGTGCTGAACTTTTGCAGCCTACACATTAGTAACAAAAATCCCTCCTCATTTGTAATATAAAACATTTCCTAAATCTGATCAAGAAGTAATTGACTAAACCAAATCGCTAAATATGAGCGTTTGAAGGTAACTTGAAAATTATATAGTCCAGTAGAACCGTTTTACAGATGGGGGAAACTGTGGCCTCATCTAGAGACAGCCAAAGAACTAGAATTTGAGAACAATTCTTATAAAATTTTGCTACAGTCCTAGTGGAAAGAAAGAGGTCAGGGGACATGAACAGGTGAAGATTTCTCCTGAGCCCATGAGATCAAATATCATCCATTCCTTTGCTATGAAACAATTGTTTTACCACTGGGATTCCTTAACTGGAGGTGTGCAGCCTTCCAGAGATCAGAAGGCCAAAGGAGACTGAGGACAGAGAGACAGAGAGGAGAATGCCCAGCGGGTTGACTTCACTGTGGCAAGAGACACGGGAGACTGGGCCTTGCTGCTTATGTTACACTCTGGGTTATATATGTCTGTGGGTTCTCTGAATAGAAAGATATTGTCTCTCTGGCATGAAGAAAGGTCCAAAGGACCTTTCAAGCAAAAATAATCAATAAACTCTGCCTTATTTCAATCTGTATTGGCTCTGGACCCTGGAGGACAGAAGTCCCTCAGCCCCTACAGAGTCACTTGCCCATTCTTTTAACTCTCCATCTACTGACTAAATGATCTTCAGGAAAACTAGAAAATTGAGCTGTTTGAAGAGATTCTAGAGCATTCAATCTCAGCAAGTACTAAACTGAGTCATTTTCTCCCCAGATCAAAACGTGGCAACATGGTGTCACCAAACAAGCTGGTGGAGAAGGCGGAGCCCGGACATCGGGGGTTCACTCTGTTTCTTTTAAAGGATCTTATATTGAACAACTCCTGGATGCCTGGCACTGAAGCTGGCATCTCTGAACATTATGTTTCACTGGAAACTCACCAGATTCTTGAAGCTTTCATTTTACAAATGAAAGAAATGGCAAGAATTAATCTGTGAGCTTTGGCAAGTCATTATTTCAAATAAAGAGAATGAGTATTAAATTTGGAGGATGTCTTAAAACAATGGGGACCAGTGTTTACTAAAGAATTCTAACACTTGAGGCAAGAACAGAATTGTATTTATGTATGCGATTAAAACCCTTCAATCCGCTAAACACCAATGTTCTAGAGTTTGCAAATCATAGAATTAAGAGAAGTCTGTTTGATAGGTTTACCCATTTAAAAGGAAATGCCCATAGAGCCATAGAAAGAACGTATTAAAAATGCATGTAAGGGAATACTAATGAATAGAAGAAAGTCCTGTGGGTTTATGTCTACATTTATTTATACACTGCCTCATTAAGCAAGGAATTTGAGGTAGTAATGGTCGTTTTATTTATAAAATGCCCTTCCCAGCAGTCCTCTCTAAATAGAGCATCAGAGAAGTATCTTAGAACTTAATTTTGAATCTCAATTTTAAAAACAAAGAAGAAATAGATGTCAGCATTAAAAATTATATCAAGGAACCATGAGAGACGATGGACTCTGAAAAACAAACTGGGTTCTAGAGGGGAGGGGGGGTGGGAGGATGGATTAGCCTGGTGATGGGTATTAAAGAGGGCACGTTCTGCATGGAGCACTGGGTGTTATGCACAAACAATGAATCATGGAACACTACATCTAAAACTAATGATGTAATGTATGGTGATTAACATAACAATAAAAAATTTTTAAAAAAATTATATCAAGAAGAAAGCTTAAAAATGAAAAAAAAAAAATAGGACACAAAATGGAATACCTCAGTCATCACAAGCTTCTTCAGTGGACACCCAAACATCCAGATATCGCCAAAGAGAAGGTGAGTAAAGCTGCCAAAATGAAAAAGATACAACTCACATGACCACTAAAAACACAAGTCCCAAGCAAAATTCGGAGGCCAAAGATCCTGCTGAATGTTGTTTTTTTCTCATTCTTTCCACATAAAGCTCTTTCTACCTAGGCTCTGAAATGTCTCCGTTTCATTAGTTTTCTTTCATTTAGCTATTGTCCCTTTCTTTAAACCTTCTTTTAGCCAAATGCCAGCCTTTATGAACGTGGAAAGATTACATTTCATATGTTTAAAAGGGAAGAAAAGCCCAGTGATTGTTTCTCATTTCCAACATTTGCCATCATATCATTAATCTTGGTATGGTGCTTGGGCTTCCCTGGTTTCCTAGCTCTGGGGAGGGGTGAGGCAAGATGACCAACATACCTTAACGGCTGGTGCATTTTTTACCTACCTTAAAAGGGTGTGATGAGAATTACTCCCAGCTTAACAATTTAAAGTGTTTGGAGCGCCTGGGTGGCTCAGTCGTTAAGCGTCTGCTTTCAGCTCAGGTCATGATCCCAGGGTCCTGGGATCGAGCCCCGCATCGGGCTCCCTGCTCAGTGGGAAGTCTGCTTCTCCCTCTCCCACTCCCCCTGCTTATGTTCCCTCTCTCACTGTGTCTCTGTCAAATAAATAAATAAAATCTTTAAAAAAAAAAAAAAGTGTTTGAAGCACCTTCTCCACCTTGGAGAGATGGCACCCTCCATAGAAGAACAGTAACACACCACTACTGTGAAAACAGGGCAGGCAAACATAAAAGCTAAATCCTGAAGAACCACACAGCAAAGGGAATTATCACCTATTTAATAGTGTGTCCCAATCAAAGACAGTCCACGGAGAAATTAACAGAAGGTATAATGCTGGATAACAGAAGATCGATGATAAAGATTAAAGCACACACATAGTTTAACAGAGACTGCCAAGATAAAAACAGTTTTAAATAAGCAAAAGTCAGCTACTTGAGCATAAAGCTGAGGCCAAGAAAGATTTTAGAAACATCTACACTTTTTTTTTTAAAAAGACACTTTTATAAAATTGTGGTAAAGCAAACATAACATAAAATTTACCATCTTCACATTTGTGTCTGTTCAGTAGTGTTAAGTACATTCATATTATTGTGCAAACAACCTCCAGAAACTCTTTTCATCTTGCAAAACTGAAACTCTACATCCATTAAACAACTCCCCATTTCCCCTCCACCCAGCCACTGGCAGCTACCATTCTCTTTGCTGTCTCTGAAATTGACTAGGCTAGGTACTTCATGTAAGGGGAGTCGTACTTAACAGGAGTTGTCTTAACAAAAAACAAAACAAAACTTTTAAACCAGAGAAACTACCAGCAGAGGCAAACGGAAATAATCTAAAGTACAAAGGGACAGAAAAACAGGAAGCAGAAAGTGAACTGGGGAGGATTCTAGATTTTAGTATCTATAAAATGATCCCAATCATAACATTAGTTATGGGAAGTGGATACATATCTTTTCTAAATATCTTTTCAACAAAAACAGAGAAAACATGAGCAGAAAGTAGACTGGGTGGGGGGGACTCCACATTTTAGTACCTGCACAATGACTCCAGGCATAACATTGGTTAGCAGAAATGGATTCAGATCCCCTTCTACAGATATCTTTAAAACAAAGATGAAATCAGCATCATCTTAGTTTCTTAAGATTTGACTCCAAAAAAGGAAGTTGGTGTCACCATCTCAGCCTTAGTCAGAATGAAAAGCATGTTTGTACCATCACACCAGTGACAATTAACCCCTATCTAAAAATGTTTCCAATCTTTCCCGGACATTCTCTGCTCAAATAAACATGTTGCTGAGATCTAATAGTACACACAGAGAAGACTATTATATTTAATTTTTTCTTCTTAACAGTGAAAATACCTGATCTGATCTCAGAATACAAAGAAAACTTCAACACAAACGTACCCCTAGAAATACGCTGATTGAAATAATCATAGAGGACAAGTAAGTAAATCTAAAACTAATGCTGATGCTAAAGCTAACTTCAACTTTAAGAGGATAATATGAACAAAAGTTATGAGTTTGATGGGAAATTTCCATTCTCATCATATTAAGTATTTTAATTGCATTTGCTAATCTGGGGATGTGTTCTTCAATTGGGAAATCATGAAGCAAAATGAATAGAATTACTCTTTCAGGAAAGAATTATAAGTCATCGAAACCTCTGAAAGATTAAAACTGTAATTCTGGAAAAAAAAAAAAAAGTTTTTGCTTTGCTCCACCTTATTTTTTTCTGGAGATAGTAAATGCCCGGAGGCTCTGACCTAGCTTCAGAAAAAGAGCCAGTAGAGTGGGTTCACGAAAAAGAAATTATCCAATTGCAGATTAGCAAAACTATAAGAGGGATTAAGAAGTGACACAGAAAAGGAACACCCTGAAAGTGTGTATATAAGGGCCAAAAAGGCAGCTTGCAAATCCATGCTTCACTGGCACCTCTCCTCTTCACCTGGACAAGCTAAACATTTGCGGGAGCATCATGTCTTGCTCGTCTCGTGTCTCCTCTTCCAGGGCTGGAAGCAGTGGCTTGATCAGGGTGTCTGCTGGTGGAAGCAGCTTCAGCAGTGGAAGCAGATGTGGTCTGGGGGGTGGCTCTACCCAGGGCTTCCGAGGAGGAACCGGCAGCTGTGGCCTGAGTGGGGGATCAAGCAGTGGATTTGGAGGCAGCTTTGGAGGAGGTTTCGGTAGCTGCTCAGTAGGGGGTGGTTTGGGAGGAACTCCAGGCTCTGGGGCTGGTTTTGGTGGAGGTTCTGGCTTTGGTGGGGGTTCTGGCTTTGGTGGGGGTTCTGGCTTTGGTGGGGGCTCTGGAATTGGTGCTAGTGGAGGCTTCTACAGCTATGGGGGTGGGATGGGGGGTGGGATGGGAGGTGGTGCTGGCGATGGCCGGCTTTTCTCTGGAGGTGAAAAGCAAACCATGCAGAACCTCAATGACCGCCTGGCCAGTTACCTAGACAAGGTCAGAGCCCTGGAGGAGGCCAACACTGATCTGGAGAATAAAATCAGAGAGTGGTATGAGAAATTTGGGCCTGGGTCTGGAGATGGTGGATCTGGAAAAGATTATAGCAAATACTATGCAATAATTGAAGATCTCCGGAACCAGGTGAGACACTAACCACTACTGAGTTTCTATTATTTCTGTATCTTTTGCTCTTATTCAGATCATATACCGTAATGAAGATTTCAAGTCAAGGAATTATTTAGAGACATATTTGCTTGTTGTATATGTAAAATGGGACTTGGTGTGTTTTAACTATGACAGTATTGTATATGACATCCAACCACACTAATTATCTGTTTGCATCTCAAATTTGAGTATTTCTACATAAGAGCAAAATTTATATCATGTGCGAGGCAGCTAATGAACATGTACATATAAGAATGGTGGCAATGAGTCAACACTAGCTTAATCTGATATTTTCATGATTAATTCTGGCAGGTTGACATATTTTCGTGTCTTGCTAGATTTAAATCATCTTTACAAACTGTTTTTCTTCCTAGAAAATCTGGGTGCAAATATTGTATGAGCATGCGGCAGAATCTGAAATGTTTAGCCACTGCTGTATGGGAAGTATTTTTTTAAGGACTTTTTAGAAGTAAAATTCATTTTCTGTACTATTTTCTGAAAGAACTTACAGAATAATTGATTCTCCAAAGCAAGAGAAATAAGCAGAGGGCTGTGCTCTGTAAAACAACATTCCATGCCTATTCCAGTAAATGTGCAAACTGTTCCTTTTTGCAGAAAGATGTAGTCCAACTACACCAGATTATCAATAAAGATGTCATTACTAAGCAAGTTTTCAAAGCAATTTACCTTTAAAAGCCAACTCCAAGGACATCCATCTACCCTCACAGGTGGGCATGCGGACACAGGTAGAAAGCATCCATGATGCATTCACTATTATTGCCTTTTCTAGATCATCACTGCCACTATTGAAAATGCTGGGATCGTTTTGCAGATCGACAATGCCAGATTGGCTGCTGATGACTTCAGACTGAAGTAAGAAAAGCGAAGACTTGCAAACAAATGTTGTGGGAAAAATAAAATGCAATCTGTCTGTTTCATTTAGTCTAAATTTAAAGAACTATCTTTTAGGGGATCAAGACCTAAATTTACAAACATTCCAAGAGTAAATTTTAAAAACCATCACTCCACTCCAATAAGAAAACAAAAAAAAAAAAAAAAAAAAGAGGCAAATTAAGGATGAAATGTTTGTTCTAAAAAAAATTAGCTGTCAACAGAATTAATATTCGGTTCATAATTTTCTTTCCAGGGGAAAAATTCCTAAGAGAAAACTTAGTAGCCTTCGTTTATCAAATAGCTCAGAAGGGGGTGCCTGGCTGGCTCAGAGAGGCATGGGGTTCTTGATCTCAGCTGGGGTCGTGAGTTCAAGCCCAGCGTTAGGTGTAGAGATTACAAAAATAAGTAAGTAAGCAAACAAACAGCTCAGACAAAAAATCTTTTTCTTGAATATGGAAGAATGGATGGACTCTGAAATGCTCTATCCTGTCCTCCTGCTGTCCTTTCCAGGTATGAGAATGAGCTGTATCTCCGGCAGGCCGTGGAGGCCGACATCAATGGCCTGCGGAAAGTTCTGGATGACCTAACCATTACACGCTCTGACCTGGAGATGCAGATTGAGAGCCTCACTGAGGAGCTGGCCTACCTGAAGAAGAACCACGAGGAGGTAGGAACACGTTCCACATTATTAAATGACTCTGGCCTACCTATTTTCCCCCACATCCATTCTGTAAAAATAAAATAAGTTCTATCTAAATGGATTTCCAACTCCTATGATCAAGGAAAAAAGTAGTCATGGGCGCCTGGGTGGCTCAGTCGTTAAGCATCTGCCTTCGGCTCAGGTCATGATCCCGGAGTCCTGGGATCGAGCCCCACATCGGGCTCCATGCTCCGCAGGAAGCCTGCTTCTCCCTCTCTCACTCCCACTGCTTGTGTTCCCTCTCTCGCTGTGTCTGTCTCTGTCAAATAAATAAATAAAATCTTTAAAAAAAAAAAAAAAAAGTAGTCATGAGCAAATTATTTCTCAATTTAGTGGGAAGCGAGGGTAGCCTTTAGTGTCCTAGTTTCAATTTTTTGTTGGCTACGCACATTTTAAGAAGTCTTTGGTTTTCTGTTGTTATCACTGTTGTCCTTTTCTCTCCACGCTAGGAAATGAAGAGTATGCAAGGAAGCTCCGGAGGGGACGTGACCGTGGAAATGAATGCTGCTCCAGGAACTGACCTGACCAAGTTACTGAACGACATGAGGGCACAGTATGAAGAGCTGGCTGAGCACAATCGCCGCGAGGCCGAGGAGCAGTTCAACAAACAGGTAGATTATCACTGCTGGATGCCTGAGCCGGCAGTCACACACAGGCCACCTCCTCTCATTTCTTCAGCCTGCAGCGATGGCATTTTCTTTTTCTCTAGAGTGCATCACTGCAAGCACAAATTTTTACGGACGCGGGGGCAGCCACTTCTGCCAAGAATGAGGTAACAGAACTGAAACGCACTCTGCAAGCCCTGGAAATTGAGCTCCAGTCCCAAATGGCCACGGTAAGTGCAAAGAGGTTTGCAACATCTCCAACAGGGAGTTAAGCGATCCCATTTTCTTTCTTTGCCAAGATGTTCCACTTGGCACATAATGAAAGCAGCATTAGGAGAACTCGCTTGTGGCTGTAGAAAGCCCAAGACATTCCAGTTAAAGATAATGTACTTCCATAGAAGATTTAGCTTAAAGAAAAACAGTCATGTCAACAAAAATTAAGGAAACAGTGATAGAACAATATAGGTTGTAACTTGAAGGTGTACTTCTCTGAGCACCTTATAAAAAAACGAATTTTTCATCATGGAGTTTTGATTTGCTTTTTCTCTTAGAAAAGCTCCCTGGAAGGAACCCTGGCTGACACAGAAGCTGGCTACATGGCTCAGCTGTCAGAAATCCAGATGCAGATCAGCAACCTGGAGGAGCAGATCTGCCAGATCCGGGGCGAGACCAAATGCCAGAAGGCAGAATATGAGCAACTGCTGGACATCAAGACCCGCCTAGAGATGGAGATTGAGACCTACCGCCGCCTGCTCAATGGAGGGGGAGGGTAAGTGAAAGTCATGAGCCCAGTCAGTGCATTCCTTGGTGTACTTATGTTATGAAACCAAGAAGGGGTCTGGGGGCTGGACTTGGTTTACAAAGTCACAGTGGGGCACCTGCGTGGCTCAGTTGGTTAAGCGTCCAACTCTTGATCTCAGTTCAGTTCTTGATCTCAGGGTCGTGAATTTAAGCCCTGTGTTGGGCTCCATGCCCAACTTAAAATAATAATAATAATAATAATAATAATAATAAAAAGTCACAGAGACACAGTCCAATCAGAAGACATTTACCTTCATCAGGGAGAGCCCCCTGCATGAAGGGTTTCTCCCACCTTTGCAAACTACAAAGGAAAACAATTCTTTTTTCCTCTAGTGGTTCTGGTTTTGGAGGATCTGATTTTAGAAACTCAGGATCCAGAAATACAGGACCCAGAAACATGGGATCTAGGGATTTGTCCATATCTGGTGACTCAAGATCTGGAAGCTGTTCTGGCCAAGGAAGAGGTAAACATTTTTTAATGTTCATGATCATTTTATAATTTAAAAGTAAAGGCATGCTTCATTTGTCTTATAAAAAGTATATACTATAGTTTACAAAATCTTAACCCAGAGAGAACTTACTTAAAGAATGCACCTGAATGTCTCTTGATCTGGGTTTCTGTGATCGTTTCCAGACTGACATTGTGATTCTGTGATTTTCAGAACCAAACAAGACCAGAGTGACTAAGACCATCGTGGAGGAGGTGGTGGACGGCAAAGTCATCTCATCTCAAGTCAGCAATGTGTCCGAGGTGAAAGTTAAATAAGCAATTTCCAGATCAGCAAGAATGTCTTTTAGAGAAAAACTGGAAGGACACAAATGAATAAATCATGTCAATCTCACCATTTTTCTGGATAACTTCAGGCAAAGTTTCCATCCAGAAAGAGATGACCAAGCAATTTTTCTGAATCCTCTTTTTTTTCTTATTAGAACCTTCTTGAAAAAGTTGAAATGACAATTTTGCTCTAATTGTTTTCATGCTTCAATAAACTTACTTTTGCAAGTTAACTAAATGCTTCCTGAAATTTTTAAAGAAATTCAATATTTTACCTAGAAATAAAGCTATCAGTCACGATCTCGCTTCATTGTTATGTTACTAATATTAATTCATTATTTATATAATACCCTCTTCATAAAAATCAAGATTGTAGCCATGTGGTATGTGGGCATTTCTAGCAACATCTCACTGGAACTTAGTGATAGCTGAAATTAGACCTTAGCATCCCTCAAAAAAGTCGTGGGAAATAAGATGGGATATGTGATAGGGTGCCAGATTTCTGAAAACCTTGAAAGCCCCAAAGAGGAAAGATCTCAGATACTTCTACCCTTAAAAAATCTAGCCACATCTCTAAGCCAAAAATTGTCACTTAGCCAAGTTGGTGTTTCCTTTTCCCACTCTCCATTGCTGAAGTTCTTACCCCTGAATCGGCCACATGGCTCCATCTTGTCTTGCTTGGGATAATGAAGCCCATTAAAGTAGGGCAGGAGGTGGTACAGAGTCAGTCCCAGGAAGAACCAGACACAGGACAAAGCCAAGCTGGGTAAGGCCTTTCCCACTCAAGGAATTTAATAGGGCCAGATCACAAATTAGAGAATCAACCCCACAAGCCAGTCCTCGAGAAAAGAACTTGAGACTTGGCACAGAAAGGCAAATTTAAAATTACAAAGGATAAACCTGAACATAATTTATGCAAATCGTACCTTCAAATATAAAATCAGTAAGAGCTGTATGAGCGTATCAAACTTTAATAATCAAAACAACCCAGAAAATGTGGTTTTTCATTTGCTAGGCATTTTGAATAAAACCTAAAAATGAACCTGCAGGCACACTGAGACTTCGGCTTAAATAGATAACCACAGAACAAAGTTAATAGCTAAGCACAAAACCACTACTCAAAAACAGCAATGTTGTCTTAAATCAAACATATGTTTCCCATCAAGCCATTACAGTAAATTAAACCTTGGATATTTGTCCTGTACTGAGAAGTTTAGAAATATGAACCAGCTGACCTAGGCTGGATTAATGGTGGGAGGACACAAATGGAAACCAGTTGTGTGCAGGCTCCAGCCCCTTGGGTCATCATGGCCACACTGGGGAAGCCTCTCTCCGTGAGTCTTCCCAGATGTAGTCTTCTAGTCCTGTACCACCTGGTACCTACATTGATGGCTGGTATTATCCTCATGTCAGAGCAACAATATGCAGCTACTCTGAAAATCATCTTTAGGCAAAAACCCTCATTCTTTGTTTCCTTGGCATGTGTTAAGATGCTGCATTTGTACTAAATGATCATTTATAGAAAAGGCCAGAACATACTAAGATGCAGTAGGGTATGTTTCGAGCATTTCAATTTTAAAAGTGAAATTACTGAACCATTTTAGACCATGAAGTTTAGAGTACTGAATAAAATGTTAAGGATAGGGTGTTTGCACATTATGACCTGCTCTAAAATCACTTCAAAACCACATGACATAAAACTGCATATGTTTTATTCTGGAACTCTAAAGTTCAGCAATCCATCAACTTTTAAATGAGAGTGGACTTACTCAAGAGGAGGAAGAGCCAGTGCCCACTTGCATAAGGATTTTCATCTGTTGACTTTTGATCCAGAGATTCATATAGTTGTTGTCATTCTGACCTCAAGGGACAATGGACAAGAATGGACATGGTATCCATCCTCACAAAGATTAGAAGCAAGAAACAAGGTTTGTAGTAGGCAGAGAAGAAGAAACAGCCAAAGGATTTGAGACTCTATGGAAAGTAGCCTAAACTTGCTTAATGACTTCATGGAATTAGATGCTGTTCAAAAGACCTTCAAGAGAAGACGAAGTGATGAATATAAATCACCCAGAATGTAGCTCGAGTAATATTTTCCAAATAACCTCCTCAATTAACAAAATACTACTGCATGTAATACACTTTAAAAATTTATCAGTGGCTCAAATGGGACACTTGAAAAATATTGGTCAAGCCCTTTTAAAAATAATTTACTCATTTGTAATATCAATGGCAATATGAAATGGTAAGGTGGAAAGGAGCAAACACTGAGATAACACTTCAATCAATTGTTTTTATATTAGCATTTAAATGGCATAGAGAGGACAAGCCCAGAATGTATCACTGATCTATCATGTATAAAGTACATGGATTCCTGGGGAGTGGGGGGGAGGGTGTGTTTATTTCATTAACCAAATCACAAGGAACATGAAAGGATACAGGAGCTCATTAAAACTGCACTAGGACTGCATCGCACGGCCCCAGCTTGCTTCTTACTGACACTGTAGAGCTAGGGAGTGTTTCACAACATCCCAACCTCTGTCAATTCATTCAAAACCCTAACCTTAGAAACATGCACTGCCTTTAGCTTTACTCATTGCTTGCAGCTAGCTGTAAAATAAATTACTTCAAATGATTTTATATTAGTTTTCCTAAGACCAAGAAGTCAGATTTTTTAAGTCTCCGCGATGGTTTTTAGGCAAACAATGGCTTTGTGGCACCATTTTGAGATAAGGTAACTGTGCTTTCCCCGCTGAGTGTTCCACACCCAAAAGTTTCCATGAAGATCAAATATTAATACTTGTGAGATCTATAATAACAACATAAAAATCACAATTTTTTTCCAACTTTTATATTTAAGATTTTATTTTTAAGTAATCTTTACACCCAATGTGGGACTTGAACTTACAACCTGAGATCAAGAGTCACATGCTCTACCGACTGAGCCAGCCAGGCACCCCTACAGAGTTTTATTTTATTTTATTTTATTTATCTTTTGCCCTTTTTTAACTTTATTTTACTTTAACTCAATTAATTAACATACAGTGTATCATTAGTTTCAGAGGTAGAGTTCGGTGATTCATCAGTTGTATATAACACCCAGTGCTCATTACATCATGCGCCCTCCTTAATGCCCATCACCCAGTCACCCCATCCCTCTACCCTCCTCCCCTCCAGCAACCCTCAGTTTGTTTCCTATGCTTAAGAGTCTCTTGTAGTTTGTCTCCCTGTCTGATTTAATCTTGTTTTATTTTTCCCTCCCTTCTTCTATGCTCCTCTATTTTGTTTCTTAAATTCCACATGAGTGAAATCATATGACAATTGTCTTTCTCTGTTTGACTTATTTTGCTTAGCATAATACCCTCTAGTTCCATCCATGTCATTGCAAATGGCAAGATTTCATTTTTTGATAGCTGTGTAATATTCCATTGTGTGTGTGTGTATATATATATATATATACACCACATCTTTATCCATTCATCTGTCGATGGACATCTGGGCTCTTTCCACACTTTGGCTACTGTGGACATTACTGCTATAAACATTTGGGTGCATGTGCCCCTTCAGATCACTACATTTGTATCTTTGGGGTAAATACCCAGTAGTGCAATTGCTGGGTCATAGGGTAGCTGTATTTTCAACTTTTTGAGGAACCTCCATACTGTTTTCCAGAGTGGCTGCACCAGCTTGCACTCCCACCAACAGTGTAGGAGGGTTCCCCTTTTTCCACATCCTTGCCTACATTTATTGTTTCCTGACTTGTTAATTTTAGCCATTCTGACTAGTTTGAGGTGGTATCTCATTGAGGTTTTGATTTGGATTTCCCTGATGCCGAGCGATGTTGAGCACTTTTTCATGTGTCTGTTGGCCATTTGGATGTCTTCTTTGGAGAAGTGCCTGTTTATGTCTTCTGCCCATTTCTTGATTGGATCATTTGTTCTTTGGGTGTTGAGTTTGATGAGTTCTTTATAGATTTTGGATACTAACCCTTTATATGATAAAACATTTGCAAATATCTTCTCCCATTCTGTCGGTTGTCTTTTGGTTTTGTCGACTGTTTCCTTTGCTGTGCGAAGCTTTTTATCTTGATGAAGTCCCAATAGTTCATTGTTGCCTTTGTCTCCCTTGCCTTTGGAGATGTGTCTAGCAAGAAGTTGCTGTGGCTGAGGTCAAAGAGGTTGCTGCCTATGTCCTCTTCTAGGATTTTGATGGATTCCTGTCCACATTTAGGTCTTTCATCCATTTTGAGTTTATTTTTGTGTGTGGTGTAAGAAAAGGGTCCAGTTTCATTCTTCTCCGTGTGGCTGTCCACCCTACAGAGTTTTAAAAATTTGACTGGTGGGGCGCCTGGGTGGCGCAGTCAGTTGGGCACCCAACTCTTGGTTTCAGTTAGGGTCGTGTTCTCAGGGTCATGAGATCGAGCCCCCCTTTGGGCTCCATGCTCACTGGGAAGTCTGCTTGAGATTCTCTCTTCTTCTCCCTCTGCTCCTCCTGCTTGTGCACTCTGTCTCTCTTGCTCTCTCAAATAAATAAATAAATAAATCTTTAAAAAGAAGAATAATAATAAATACAAAGTTGACTGGTGACTTTTATTCCAATCTCCCACGTAGAATAGAAATTCTTCCTGAAAGATTATTCTAGGCCTCCAGTCTCTGGTTAAAGGTGCCCAGAGCTCGCAAAGTTCATGACTTGGGAAGGCAGATCATTCGATTTAAGAACAGGTCTAAAGTTAGAAGTGGTTTCCTTACATGGAGCCAGATCTGTCTCCCTGTGTTAACTTCCAGCAATTTGATGCTGGTTCAGGCCATGTGTCTTTTCTTTTCTAAACAAAAATCCTGATTTCCTTAAGTCAAACAGAGAAAGACATGCATCATATGACCTCACTGATATGAGGAATTCTTAATCTCAGGAAACAAACTGAGGGTTGCTGGAGTGGGGGGTGGGGTGGGAGGGATGGGGTGACTGGGTGATGGACACTGGGGAGGATATGTGTCCTGGTAAGCGCTGTGAATTGTGCAAGACTGTTGAATCTCAGATCTGTACCTCTGAAACAAATAATGCAATATATGTTAAGAAAGAAAAAAAGAAGAAGAAGAAGGTAGCAGGAGGGGAAGAATGAAGGGGGGGGAATCGGAGGGGGAGAAGAACCATGAGAGACAGTGGACTCTGAAAAACAAACTGAGGGTTCTAGAGGGGAGGGGGGTGGGAGGATGGGTTAGCCTGGTGATGGGTATTGAGGAGGGCACGTTCTGCATGGAGCGCTGGGTGTTGTGCACAAGCGGTGAATCATGGAACACTATATCTGAAACTAATGATGTAATGTATGGGGATTAACATAACAATAAAAAAATTTTAAAAAAAATCCCGATTTCTTGAGCCATGTCTTCTCTGACATTGTTTCCATATTCTTCGTTATTCTTTATTAACTGGACCACACATGTTCGATATTACAGACATATTTGCAATTAATTAGTCCTCTTAAACTATGGCACCCAGAATTAAACACAAAGATCAAGAGCACTGGGAGAATGGCCCCTGGGCTTTTGTAAATCTTTTGATATAGTCTAACTTCAGCGGCCACGGCATGTTCACAATTGCTGAGCTGGAACTTTGACAGAGAGACTTTATCCTTCACCTGATGTTCCCCCTTTCTTTTTTAACTCACGGAACTTCCTTTTATTATTCCATTTGCTTTACAAACTCTTACCAATTGGGGGTCATCATTTTACCCTGAAAGTTTTTAAAATATAGTTTTGATTCTCTCATTCAACATATTAAATATGTTTGTATCATTTGGAAAAAATGCAACAAAGCCGAAAACACAAGCCATACCACACCAAAGCCCCCCACCTGCCAATCACAAATATCAGCTTGCCATCAATGTTTCCTCAATAAGCCATCTGAATATTTTATTTTATTCTGTGTTAAATTGTTTCAATGTTAACAAAAGTTTTAAGAAATGTTTACTTGGTGAGTAGGGTGTTTGAAGACATAGGAACAGGCTCAGAGTCCGCTTAAGTAAAACGAAGCAAAGGTCATGTGGGGAAAGAACATCAGGTGACACGGAATTTATATACCAAAAAATATCATCTTTCTAGTGTGACAGCTTTAGTTAAAGATGATAGATGATAGATAGATAGATAGATAGATAGATAGATAGATAGATAGATAGATGATAGATTTATTTCACTGCCTCTGACAATACACGTAATGAAGAAGAATGTGTTTTGTAATATGGAAATCATGGGGGAGGGGCTTCCCGTTATAAAAAGGCGTCTGGAGAGAGGAAGTAGGGTATGTTATGCTTATTATCTCCAAGTTTAGGTAATCTGCTGCAATTCAAAATCTGCATACGTTGAATTTACCTGCAGAAGGAGCTAGGTGTAGCCACAGCAGAGGTTTACAAGAACCTGGAGAAACTTAAAACTGCTGTTTAATGGTTAATCAAAACATTATAGTGTATCAGTTTCTCCTTTTCTCTTTAACTTTCTTGGGGGTCCTGCACTTTCATAAAATAAGAATATACTGTTAGATATTATTAATCACTTCAAAAGCCCAAAGCAGGCTTTGAGAAAAATTTAAAACTTAAAATTTTATTTTCTTACAATTGACAAAAGCAAGAAAAAAAATAACAGAAGAATATTAAAAGGAATCTGACCATTTTCTCTTCCTACATTTTATTCTTATTTAAGACAGGATACATACGGTAAGGATCTACCACTTTCTGTTACTTCACCAGAAATCCCTAAAATTGGTTTCAGATACCTTCATCTGAAAAGATGGTATATTTATCATATAATTCCAAAGGAAAATAAATTGTTTTAAGCACAGTCATCAAAATGCATGAGGACAGAAATTCAATAAGTGAAAATACACGTTTAAGTAGGCTGATAGCCTGCAAATGTTATCTGCTTCACTTCTCCAGTGAGAGATAATAAATATCTGAAGGCATTTTCTGTGTTTTAAAATAAATAAGACACTCTATGGAGTTTAACAAACAATTAACAAAACGATAATTTAGTATTACAGATGTCACTGAAAATCTTTCAGGTGATAGTATCAGAGACGAAACACCCACTTTATCAGCTAGAAAAGGAGGTACTAACTGATAACTCCCTAACACTCTCCTGGACGTTGGGCTTTGCAGGATTGAAACCCTTCCATCCTGTCCCATTTTGCCCAAAAATCTAGTCTATGGCAATTAGATTCTGATCACAGGAAAGGAAGAATCCTAGTGTTGGGGGAAGTGGCTCAAGTGGCTCCTCAGGTGGAGCTTTTCACACCAACTTTGGGGGTGCCAGCAAGGGAGGAGGTGAGGGTGGGTTGCTCCCTGATGAGAAGGATACGATGTGAAACCCTGTGACCCTCTCGCAGTCTGCCCGGACAAGATGGCGCTCTGGAGCAGGCAAGCAGTTCACTGAATATAAAATCAAAGCATGGTGTAAGAAATTTGGACCTGGGGCAATGGCCAAGAAGTAAAACAGGACTAAAGAAGTATCACCAGATAATTGAGGAACTTAAAAACAAGGTAAGAAATCTTGCTACAGCTGGACGACAGAATGACACGAAAAATGACAAAATATTAAAAGATGGAGACCATTTTACACCGTTACCTGTACTTTCCTCAATTTAACCAGATTAAGGAACTTAACAAGCAACAGAATATCCTTCTTAGCTGCATTCAATTTTTTTTTTTCTAATTTGCTTACTTTTCTATAGTTCATGTCCTGGAAGGAATTATAGAGATGTTTCAAAAATACTTAAACAAAATTAAGCTAAGTAAATTGCCTGCAGTTGCTGTATCCTCAAAAGGAGAGACAAATGCTAGAAAGATATAGACAACTATTTAATGTATTGGTCCTTAAAGAACCACATACCTATAAAACTTCTGTGAAGACCCTGACGCAGGCCTTGCTAAATACCAGTGCGCAGAAGTTCAAAATGTGAGTGCAACGCATGGTTTTTTTGTGTCCTGCTTTTCCATATATCAAATGCAACCGTTTGGTTGCACCAGCTTCACGCTCCAGACTGACAATGTAAAATGAGCAGCGGGACGCCTGAGTGGCTCAGTCGGTTAAGCGTCTGCCTTCGGCTCAGGTCATGATCCCAGGGTCCTGGGATCGAGCCCCGCATCAGGCTCCCTGCTTGGCGGGAAGCCTGCTTCTCCCTCTCCCACTCCCCCTGCTTGTGTTCCCTCTCTCACTGTGTTTGTCAAATAAATAAAATCTTAAAAAAAAAATTTTTAATTTAGGGGCACCTCGTGGCTCAGATGGTTAAGCGTCTGCCTTCGGCTCAGGTCATGATCCCGGGGTCCTGGGATCGAGCCCCACATCAGGCTCCTGGCTCAGCAAGGAGCCTGCTTCTCCCTCTGCCTGCCTCTGTCTCTCTCTCTCTGATAAATAAATAAAATCTTAAAAAAATATATTAAAAAAATAAAATAAAATAAAATGAGCAGCTGAAGACTTCAGACAGAAGTCAGGTGTGGTTACCTTCAACAGCACAACAGAAAACATAAGCTATGGAGAGAAGCAGTAGGGGACGCCAGGCTTATTTTTATACTGGAATCACAAGTGACAAAAGGAGTATTATTCTTTTTAGAAATAAATGAAATCCTAAAGATGGGAAAATATTTTAGCCGAATACGCTAGAGAAGGCCATTATTTACAAAAACATTATGGTGGTTCCGTGTTCAAAGAATCATCACCTAGTTTATAAGTAAGAACTTGTATGAATTAAGTATGTCCTAAGTGAGATTCCTAAAAGTACCATCATGTGTTTCTGAAGATTCTTTAACTCCCTTCTTTGCATGTGTACAGGGCCCTCACAAACAAGAGGGAAATAGTGTGGCAACTGTGTCCTAAGAAATAAAAATGCTAGAGGGCTTTTCCTCAAACCTTTTAGTGTTTCATATGCAGTGCCATGGTACCCCCTCCCCCCAAAATGTGAAATGTGAATAGCAAATTATATTTACAACAAATATTAAACTGAAGCTTAGCATCTCTGGAACAGTCCTTTAAAAGATTGTTCAGAAAAGAGTATTAACACAAACCTAATAACCACTGAGAGAATTTGAAACTTTTTTCAGGTCTGGGTCTGAACTGGCCCTGGGCCAGAATGTGGAGGCTGAGAGCCGCGGCCCGAGCAGGGTCCAAGATGACCTCGCTTCTTCCAACACTGATATGGAAATGCAGACTGAAACCTGGCAGAGGAGTTAGCTGATCTCATGAAGAACCACAAGGATGCGTGTGTCCAGAGGCTGAAGTGTAACTTGCCTCTTTCTTATTTCTTGTCTTCAATTCCAATTAACAATGAGGTTAAGGAAAATTCTTTTTTTTAAGATTATATTTATTTATTTATTTGTCAGAGAGAGAGAGGGCATAAGCAGAGGGAGCGGCAGAGGCAGAGGGAGAAGCAGGTTCCCCGCTGAACAAAGAGCCCCATGCGGGGCTCGATCCCATGACCTGAGCCGAAGGCAGACACTTAACCCACTGAGCCACCCAGGCGTCCCGAGGTTAAGAAAAATTCTAATAAATGAAGTGAATTCGAGTGCCATCATGGTTGAATCCCCTGATGGTTGTTTCCCATTCTGGAAATTGAAGGTCCGCCAGAAATTGCAGGCTCTGACAGGCGTGTGGAGACGGTCGTCACACCTGGAGCTAATCTAACCGAGTTCCTCAAGGACATGAGAACACCCCGTGAAGCCCTCACTGAACAGAATCACCAGGATGCTAAAATTAGGTTCAACAATAAGGTAAACTAAAAACACAGTCAAGGTCAGAAAATTAGAACGACTCCCCTTCCCTGATAAATGACTCTGTTTCATAATGGCATTTCAGAGCAGAGTGCTACTTCAGCAGATCGCATCCTAGTCTGCTAAGATTCAGATGAACAAGCTAAAGTGGACTATTCAGGCCATGGAGTTAGAACCATAGTCTGCAGGAGCTCTGGAATGTAACAGTCTCCTCCTGGGTGAATGTGCCAAAAAACCTATTTGTCCTCACAGGTGATTTCATGATTTCACCTCAGCAATAGGTTTCCAAAATATTATATTCCCTAATGAAATTTATTTTGAAAAGCTCTTACAATTTTAAGATCTTTGGCTTCTTAATTACTAACTCAGGAGAGTGTTCATTTAATATATGAAAAATATCTAGAACAAAATTAACTCCACATATCAACCCCTATTTTGAAAATACTCCAGCGCCTGAATCAGCTAAGACACCGCAAGCATGTCAACGTGAGCTCGCTGTTAGAGAAACACTGGGCTGGCTCAGTTCCAGAATGAGATCACTTGTTTCTATCTCCAGGTAGGTGGTAAAGCAGGACTCCTGTCCGAAAGCTTAAGAGAATTAATCTAGGTAAAATGTCTTCATGAAGATCCACCTAGGATTTCTTCAATATCAAGGAGTATATATGTTGTGTTTTAATTAAGAAGATTTTATACATTTACACTTGAATTACAATGTTTTCTTTTTTCTTTTTTTTTAAGATTTTTTATTTATTTATTGACAGAGAGACACAGCGAGAGAGGGAACACAAGCAGGGGGAGTGGGAGAGGGAGAAGCAGGCCTCCCACAGAGCAAGGAGCCCGATGCAGGGCTCGATCCCAGGACCCTGGGATCATGACCTGACCCAAAGACAGATGCTCAACTGACTGAGCCACCCAGGCGCCCCACAATGTTTTCCTTTTTAAATCAATTTTCAGGGGCACCTGGGTGGCTCAGTCAGTTAAGTGTCTGCCTTTGGCTCAGGTCATGATCCCAGAGTCCTGGGATCGAGCTCCGAGTCGGGCTCCCTGATCAGAAGTGAGTCTGTTTCTCCCTCTCCCTCTGCCACTCTGCCTCCTTGTGCTCTCTCTCCCTCTCAAATAAATAAACAAAATATTTTTTAAATAAATAAATAAATTTTCACTTGTACTCCCAAAAGACAAGATTATTTGTGATAAGCATTTATCAAGTATCTGATGTTTCAGAAGCTGTGAGATAGGAAACAGGATAGCGGTGGCATTTCTCTCTTCTGGGAAGCACACTTTAACTATAAGGAAGTTTTTATTAAACTAATTGCATTAGCCAGTTGTTATATTTTGCATCAGCCTGGTAGACCTGAGCCCCAGTCCTAGGCTGCCTCTAAACTCAGTGTGTGACCTTAGATAAGTCACTCTTCCAAAAGTATCCATCTCTAAACCTCATTTTTCCTTTATCTATAAAACAAGGGAGTTGGTGATCCATAAGGTGCTTTCCAATTCTAAAATCTATGACTCTATGCAACTAAATTTTAAAAACAATAAAAAAAATCAAGGTGGTGAAATGAATGTTAGAGTGAATTAAAATTAGGTCAGATTCACTCTAATTCAAGGGGTTTGCTGAAACTTCTGTAATACATAACATCCAATGTCAGGTTCTAAGGTAGGGTGTATCAACGTTGACACTCTAGACATTTGAGGTTGGATAATTCTTGGGCAGAGGGTGGCTGTCCTGTCCAACCTTATCGGTTGTAGCAGCATCCATAAGTTTTATCCACAAGATACCAGTAGCATCCCCTATCACCCTTTGTGACAACCAGAATGTCTCCAAACGTTGCCATATGCCCAGAAGAGGAGCAAAGACACCCTTTTGAGAATCAATGCTCTCCATATGCAAGCAGGATTTTCATACTCCACGAAAGCAAGTGCTCACCATGGTTTGAAATGCTTGGCTTGGTGCAAAACACACGAAGTGAAGTACCCTCCTTCTCTCAAATCTGAAAACTTCACCCCCTTGGGGCCCCTGGGTGGCACAGTCGGTTAAGCATCTGAGTGTTGGTTTCCGCTCAGGTCATGATCTCAGGGTCATGACAACGAGCCCCTTGTTAGGCTCCGAGCTCAGCGAGGAGTCTGCTGAGGTTTCTCTCTCCCTCTTCTTCTGCCCCTCCTTGCGCACATGCCCTCTTTCTCTCTCTCTCTCTCAGATAAATAAATCTTAAAAAAAAAAAAAAAAAATTCACCCCCTTAAAACATGGTGTCCAAGTGGAAAAGTTTATCTCTGTTTCACTTGAAAGAGAAAGGGCTAGAATAGAGAGAAAATGGCTATGCATTGTGTCTTCTTTCTTGCAACATAAATAGGAACACTTTGTGATACTTATCTGCCTAAATAACTCTTTGTTTCATCTTTTCTCTGAGGGAAAACTGCAAACTTCACGTATCCTCAGAAAACATACACCGAAGCCAGGCCGACAGAATCTGAGGCCAACTACCAGACTCAGCTTTCACAGACCCAAGTGCGGATACTGACCCTGGAGATCCAGGTCCTCCGGGAGGTGGGGAGCCAGAGTGCAGGCTGTCAGCAGGTGCTGGACATCAAGATGTACCTGGAGGATGAAATGGGGACCTACCGTCACCTGCTCCAGGGATGGGGCTGGTACGTGGGAAGCAGTGAGTTTGGTGAAGAAGGGGAGCAGGTGGTGCTGGGGGCAAGTATAGGTATCTAGTTGCTCCTATTGACGTTCTTAACTAAATGCAACAGTATTATACCACAAGGGCTGAACACACGTCCACAAGGTCCATCCGGTAAGTACTATTTTTAATGCCCCCCTTGCCAGGTCTATAAAGGCAGTGACCAAGGTCTTGATTCACATACCCTCCCCTCCCCCCGCCCCAGTTCCAGGCATTATCATCCCGCACAAGACACTCCACAAATGTTTGCCCAACTGAACTGAAGTTTAGGGTATCACTGTGGCTCTGCTTTCCCTGCCCAGAACACAAGCACATCCTATCCAACATATTATATGCTTAACAGTCATTCGGGGCCATGTAATTCAAAACGAGGAGGAATAAAAACACAGAAAGTTAAAAATTCAATGTCTTCAACTCAGAGTCTTTAAAAACAGTCCTGGGTATTACAATTTTTATGACTATTTCAAACAATCAATATAGAGTATAAGATGTGCTATTTTTCTTTTCAGTCGTGAGTTTGAAACTGGATCAGAAAGAGGAAATAAAATCAAGGGTAAGTTCGATAAGAAAAATTTTCCATTATCCAATTTCATTTTCTTTGGAGGAACAGTATATTTGGGTCCAAGAGAGTTGTTTTTTATATGAATTTGTCACTTATATTAAGCAATTAAAGGCATATGAAACCAAGCTCTGATTGTGGAATAGTTTCAACTGAGATATTTATCAATATATTTTTTTCTTCGAAATGTACACCTGTATAAGTAATAATAAATGTCCTAGAAGCTTTTACTACATCATATTTAAATGCTTTCCTTCCAACATTATTCAACTCAAAATGTGGGGAGACATTTTATTTTATTTTATTTTATTTTATTTTATTTTATTTTACTTTATTTTTGAGAGAGAATGTGGATGGCAGCAGAGGGAGAGGGAGACAGAGAATCTTAAGCAGGCTCCATGCCCAGCGCAGAGCCTGACGTGGGGCTCAATCCCACCACCCCGAGATCATGACTGGAGCCAAAATCAAGAGTCAAGACACTTAACTGACTGAGCCACCCAGACGCCCCTGGAGAGACATGTTAATGTACATTTACTCTGAAAGGTCAAAAGAAATAAAGAAGGAAAGGAGACAGACTAAATAAATAGAGATGCTTCATGGAAGACAAAATGGGATGAAACCAGGTTTAAGCTAATAGGTGAGTTTAAGACCATTTTTCAAACTGCAGATTTTGACCTGTTAGTAGATCTTTAAAAATATTAGGTCCCAGTCAGCATTTTTAAATGGAATGAAATAGAAAACAGTAAAGTACATGTTAGCTATGAATGATAAATATTATTTTACAAAAGTTTTGTTTTAACTATATATACATGTGTGTGTTGTGTACTGATGTTACAGCATAAAATGCATTTCTCTTGTGGGTTGTAAAAATAAAGTTGGAAAGCTACTGTGTTGATTTGGTTTTGGGGTTTTGAGGGGTTTTTTGGCAACCTGTCTCTATCTCTATCAGTTCATCTTCCATACTGCTGCTAGAACCATCTCCAAAATTTGGATCACATCATTCAGGCACTGTTCCAAGCATTTTATACATGTCAACTAATTCAATTCTCACTATGGCCCTATGAGATAGACTATTAGTATCCCCATTTTACAGATGAGGGAACCAAGACATGGAGCAGATTAAGTAAGTTAGCTAAGGCAGTCAGTAAGTTACCTTTCCAAGTTTCTGTCACAGGTCCCTCTGTGTATGAATCGACAGTCTAGAAAGAGAAAGAATATATGTAAATACATAAGTTTATAAATAATAAAGCACTAACCGTAATTCTGACTAGATTTTATCAAAATCACTCCAAATTAGTGAAGCTTTAAAAAGTAAAGATCAAGGGGGACCTGGGTGGCTCTGTCGGGTTAAGCATCTGACTTCAGCTCAGGTCATGATCTCAGGGGCACAGGATTGAGCCTCTCCCTCTGCTTGTGCTCTCTCTCTCCCTCTCTCTCAAAAAACTAAATAAAACCTTAAAAAAAAGTAAAGATTGAAATCAATGAGATTTATACACCTATCTTTCTATTTAGTAGGTAGTTAATAAGTGCTCAATAAAAGAGCTCTTACTTTTGATTTAGGTGGAATGCTCTATCAATTTCCTTCATATCCATTAACATAAAATTGGTATTTCATTTTCCATATTTTCTTTTCACAGAACCAACAAAAATATTCTAGTACAATTGTTGAAGAATTTGCTGATGGCCATCATTGTCTCATCACAAATAAAAGATGTTCACCAAAGACCAACTTAAGGAGCATCACACAAATCAGCCCACAAAAAGTAAGACAAATCAAGGACCATTTAATCTTGGTCATGAATGTAGGATAAGCCATGCAATGTTTAGAGAGTCAGACTGAAAGAGATGTGAAGACCATGGCATACATTCAAACAATATTGATCTTTTAACAATGGGAACAAGAAATGTCACCAAGATATTTGGAGATCTTTTTTGGCTCATATATAAGAAAGTCATATGAACAGATTCACTTGATTTTGAAGTTTTTTTAATCTTTGTGAATTTACCAAAAATGAGTAACTCAGGAGGTCTAATTCTGAGTCTGAAGCAATCAACCTGGGTCAAGTGCCTGGCTAAACACTCTAGATAGTAAACAATAAGTATTCCCTTCTAGAAGCTAACATCCAGCTGGAATGTAAGAGATACTCATGAAAAAGTTCAGTGGCATCAGAATATCACATAGCACCAAAATTAGTAGTACAGATGATAAGTGCCAAGGGAATTCACAGAGGAGAGTTCAATATGGGCCAGAGAGGCCAATGAAAAGCTCATAAAGCTCTAAAGCTACAATAATATAACAGTCCATACTCATCAGTGAGCAAAAATTAAAAAGACAATATCAAGTGTTGACAAGGATGTGAAGCAACTGGAACATTCTGCAACTGGAACTCAACATCTACTACTGATGGGAGTATAAATTAGTGCAACCACTTTGGAAAACAGTTGTTATTATCTACTACAGTTAAAGAAGATACACTATGAACCAGAAATGCCTTTCTTTCATTCATTCATTCATTCACCAAAGTAAACCCTAAAAGATTAACACTTAGGATTTCTCAAAGAGAGCTGAAAATGTTTCCCTAATTCTCAAACGATGCTGATTTCAATGGCCATCCCTTCCAAGGTATGACTCACTAGTTTTTCTGGCTACTTGGAGAAGTTTCAAAGGTAATGATTTTTGAGGGTAACTGAGCTTGTTGTACCTGCATGTCAACCTATCACCAAATTTCATTTCAGGAGTCAGCAATGATAGATGTACTGAGCCACTGGTGAGATGAGGTATTTGGGGGGAAAAAAAAAAAAAGCAATTAAGAAGGAGTTGAAGCTTAATGGATTAGTATAATGAATTTTTCCAAAGGCAACAGTGTGAAAATATTCATAAAAGGTGTGGCAGAATGTGGATTCACTGAAGGGCAACTATTCTGGCCCTACCAACCGTTTTGTTTTTTCATACAGACTAGACTAAATATCGGAAAGTTCATTAATTTCCAAATGTAATTGTTTAAGATTTAAGCCAAAAGACATCTTAAAATGTATTAAACTTTAAAAAAATGTTTTTTACTGAATAGACCAGTGGTGTAAGAAGCCAAAGAGAAACAAAAGTCAAATTGAGGAGCCAAAAAATTTAAAGGAAACAAAAAACATTCACTAATTTCAGAACACTTTGTATCACCAAGGAGCATAGTATTGCAGAAGACTACAGTCTTCAAGAAATCAGCAACTGTGTTCAGCACTAAATCAGAAAATGAATCATGCACACTTTTATCTTAATACCAGATTATTTTTAATAGCTCCAAACTTATTGATTGTTAACTATGTGAAGTTATAGTTAAAAGTAAAAAGGTAATATAGCTAAACTATCAAAGGTATCAAATAGAATCATATAGTCGAAAAGAAGGGGTTTTGATTTACTCAATCTCTAAGATTGACACTGAGAATTTATTGGGCGCCTGGGTGGCTCAGTCGTTAAGCGTCTGCCTTCGGCTCAGGTCATGATCCCAGGGTCCTGGGATCGGGCCCCGTATCGGGCTTCCTGCTCGGCGGGAAGCCTGCTTCTCCCTCTCCCACTCCCCCTGCTTGTGTTCCTGCTCTCACTATCTCTCTGTCTGTCAAATAAATAAATAAAATATAAAAAAATAAAATAAAATAAAACACTGAGAATTTATCAAAGAGAATAGGAAATGTTTCCCTAATTCTCAAACAACGCTGACTTCAACAAACATATCATTCAAAGCGTGGTGGCAAGTTTTGTGGCTGCTTGGGGAGGTTTCAAAGATAATGATTTTTGAAGGTCAAAACTACCGATCCCAGCATTTTCTCCAAATGCGTAAAATTATTCACAGAGATAGAAGTACTATTTTCACATAAAATGATATGATCTATAGATGTAATTATGTTGCATTAAGCTGAATAATTGCTGGGTATGCTGGATTAGTGTCTTTAATCTGAACACAGCCCACGCCCAAGAGGAAAAGATTCCCATTCTATCCTAAATATACAACAGTAATCCCTAAGAAAGCAACGCTTCTCTTGGTTATATGATGAGAAAGTCAAAACAAACCTGAACCTGGCAATGAACATTTCCAGAACCCAAAACATATTTTTGAAAGAAGTTTAACAACCTTCACTTAATTTTTAAGACAAGATATAAAGTCAATAAAAGATTATCTACTCTGATATTCATTCATTTGTTCAAAAGCATTAAATGAACATTAAGTCTAAAGGATTAATGGCAAAACCCATTAAATTAGTGGGAGTTGGGGCAGGTTCCAAAGAAATATAAAACATGCATTCTGTGCCCTTGAGAATTTCACAATTTAGTTAAGGAGAAAATAATTACCAAGCATTTTGAACCATACTTGAAAGTTGTGGAGAAATAAAATTTTTATTAATCTATACATTTTAAGTGCCATTCATTTAATAGTCAAGGTTAAATAGTACCTCCTCCAAGCCAGTGGGGAAATAATTTTTTTTTAATTTTTTTGTATGGCTAAAATTTCTTTTGCAAAATGTCTTTTTGTAAAAAGCCTGGATGTACCTCTTCTGAGACTCCAGTTCTTTTTTTGGGGGGGGAGGGGTTGTTTTTTATTTTTTATTTTTTTTATTTTTATCTCCTTTTTTATTTAAATTCAGTTAATTAATGTATAGTGTATTATTAGTTTCAGAGGTAGAGTTCAGTGATTTATCAGTCTTATATAATACCCGGTGCTCGGGGCGCCTGGGTGGCTCAGTTGGTTAAGCGACTGCCTTCAGCTCAGGTCATGATCCCAGGGTCCTGGGATCGAGCCCTGCATCGGGCTCCCTGCTCGGCCGGAAGCCTGCTTCTTCCTCTCCCACTCCCCCTGCTTGTGTTCCCTCTCACTCTGTCTCTCTCTCTCTCTCCCTGTCAATTAAATAAATAAAATCTTTAAAAAAAAAAAATACCCAGTGCTCATTATATCATGTGCCCTCCTTAATGCCCATCACCCAGTTACCCCATCCCCCTACCCCCTCCCCTCCAGCAACCCTCAGTTTGTTTCCAATGACTGAGTCTCTTATGATTTGTCTCCCTCTCTAATTTCATCTTGTTTTATTTTTCCCTCCCTTCTCCTATGATCCTCTGTTTTGTTTCTTAAAATTCTGCGTATGAGTGAGATCATACGATACTTGTCTTCCTCTGATTGATTTATTTCGCTTAGCATAATACCCTCCAGTTCCATCCACATCGTTGCAAATGGCAAGATTTCATTATTTTTGATGCCTGAGTAGAATTCCATTGTGTATAGATATAGATATAGATATAGATATAGATATAGATATATCACATCTTTATCCATTCATCTGTCAATGGACATCTGGGCTCTTTCCACACTTTGGCTATTGTGGACTTTGCTGCTATGAACATTGGTGGGACTCTGGTTTTTATATATCAAGCTTACTTAGAAAGAGGTCCACAGGTATCTACAAGTCCGAATGTCCTACCATGCTCACTGTGTCCTCCAAAGCTGTAGAACCGATCTGAGCAACTGGAAGGTGCTCATATACTTACAGACTGACCTGGAAGGTAGAAGCAAAGGAAGAAGAGAAAGACGGGGAGACAGAAAGAGATGCCTCTGCAAGCAGCTGTCAGGGAGCAGAGTCTGGTCCAGAGAATGTTGGGAGGCTCTGCAATGGCAGCCCCAAAACTAAGGAGACAATGGGCATCGTGGAACAATAAGGCAGAAAGAGGCACAGGACGCAGACAGTTGCTTCTGGAGCAGACACATTCAGCCACAGCCAGTTTGGGCAGTGGAAGGGCATTTGTTTTTTTAAGATTTTATTTATTTATTTGACAGAGAGAGACACAGCGAGAGAGGGAACACAAGCAGGGGGAGCAGGAGAGGGAGAAGCAGGCTCCCCGCCGAGCAGGGAGCCCGATGCGGGGCTCGATCCCAGGACCCCGGGATCATGACCTGAGCCGAAGGCAGATGCTTAACGACTGAGCCACCCAGGCGCCCCTGGAAGGGCATTTAAACCTGAAAATAAAACTCAGTAACTCAAGTCATTATGTGAAGACCTATAAGCAAAAATAATACCTAAAAATATACGAACTTGAGTTACAGATAAGAACTGTGTCATACCTTTGAAAGCAATCCACTCACATCTCATGCTGCTCACACAGTCTGTCATGGGGAGGCTACTGGAGAGGACAAGAGGGAAACCAAAGCGGGGTCCTGCATGCAGGGCATGTGAGATGCATAAATGCTCCATTCTGAGGACTACACTGTCCCTACTATAACAGTTGCGCAGGGCGACATCCAGGACCAGGAAGTGACCGGCCCTATAATCAGAGAAGGTTCATACTGAGGCACCAGCTTGCGGAGGTAAGGATGGAGAGGAATCTCTGTAAAGCCTCACCTCTGCCATCATCAGCCATCCTCTGGTTTTCTACTTACGGCCTCTTCCAATTTATTACTTCTATTTACCAGAAAAAAAAAACTCCACACGATGACCAATCACACCATCTCTGATAAGGGTTCAAAACCTAGCATATAACATCTTCCCAGGTATGCCAAAATGTTCCCTCAAAAATTTTTTTTGTTTACTGATTCTGGACATTTCATATAAATAGAAGCATACGATATGTGTCCTTGAGTGTCTGGCTTCTTCTTGTATAATGTTTTGAAGGCTCTTCCGTACATCAGTACATCATTCGTGATTACGGCTGAAGAAAATCCCGTTGTATGGATATACCACAATTAGTTTATCCATTCACATGTTGATGGACACTTGGGTTAGTTCCTTCATTTGGGTAGTATGATCAGTGCTGCTATCCATAAAGACAAAAAGCAAATCGATGGTTACATAGGCTGGGAGAAGAAGGAAATGTGGAGTGACGGCTTGATAAGTACAGGCCTTCCTTTGAGGGTAAGTGCTTCGAAACTACACGGATATGTTGGTCACACAACACTGTGAATGTACTAAATGCCAATGAACTACACATTTTTAAAATTCTATGTTATATAAATTTCACCTCCGCTAAAATATTTTTTTTTAATTTCAAGGCAAAGCCTCCACCACCACCTGCCGGGATTTTCTTGCCTAAAATGTGGGTTAAACTACAAACAGAGAATGTTATATATTTTTAAATAGATTGCCTGTAACATGTAGGTCATCCTTCAAAGCCAAGGTTGTAATGATCACATTACACACGTGTTCTCAAGATAAACGAAACAGATCACAAAGACAGAAAAGAATCTCGCTTCAAGCAGACAGAACTCATTACACACATGTTCTCAAGATAAACAAAAACTAGTTCTCAGGTAAAATGATTTGACAGCATCATTTGTCACATGTGGCTCATCCTAACTTTACCCGGCAACTGGGGTCACCACCTGTGTTAGCTAGTAGGTTTTATATAAAGCTCCTCTTGGGCGCCTGGGTGGCTCGGTAGGTTAAGCGACTGCCTTCGGCTCAGATCATGATCCTGGAGTCCCGGAATCGAGTCCCGCATCGGGCTCCCTGCTCAGCAGGGAGTCTGCTTCTCCCTCTGACCCTCCCCACTCTCATGTGCTCTCTCTCTCTCTCTCTCTCATTCTCTCTCTCAAATAAATAAATAAAATCTTTAAAAAAAAAAAAGCTCCTCTTATCTTTATGACAGGAGGTGGTTTCGGAGTGAGGTGCCCACCAAAGTTAGGTTCCTAGCCTTCTAGAGAAACTGGGAGACAGGACTGCTATGTTCTTTGGATATGTACCATCCAAAGATTCGGTGCCCAAGTCCTTGAGAAAGACATTCCAGGGCCGTAAAGCTGGCGAAAGGCTTATTTAGCTTTTAAAAAGATTTACTTATATTTCAAAGAGACAAAGAAAGAATGTACAATTAACAAGGTTTCTGAAGTAAATGCTCTAAGAAGAGAGAGTGGGAGTGTATGTGTCTTCCCTTATTTTCAACAGGGAGAATTAAGACTCTTATTTTTAATTTGTATTTGCCCTTACAAGCCTTCTCTGATCCCCTCAGCAAAAAGTAATTACTCTCTCCCCAGAGGTGCCTTTCTGTGGCGCCTCCCACTTTCCAACCTTGAATTGAAGTAATTTCGGCAGGATCCATATCTGATTCCTTTCTTCATCCCTCACGGTGCCCAGCACGTCACACAGAGCCACCATTCAGGAAAGGCCCCAGACAACCAGAAGGAACTTTGTGGCAATGGAAATATTCTGATTCTTGATTGTATAATGTCCATATGCTGGTTGCAATAATGTCCTATAGTTTTCTAAGACGATATCACCGGGGAATCTATTCTTTCCAATTGAATCTACAATCACCTCAAAATAAAAAGTTCAATAAAAAAATAAAAAGGCCCTTGAATAAATAATCACTTGTGCATTATCAACCATCAAACACTAGTCACAGAATACGATAAAAAGAAATACAGACCAAACTACAGAGAAGAAAATTCACAGCTGCATTCAGGGGAAGAGTTAAGCAGAATTAGGGGATGCCTTTAGGAAACTGTGGGGAATATCTGTCAGGATGCTAGAAACTGCTGGGTACAGTGGAAAAACTGTGAGACGAGCCTAAGTAAAAAACCGTTAAAATTAAAAATTTTTAAAAAGAGAGAAAAAGAAGACAACAGAGATAATATCCAAGAAAGGATGGATCCAGGGGCGCCTGGGTGGCTCAGTCGTTAAGCGTCTGCCGTCGGCTCAGGTCATGATCCCAAGATCCTGGGATCCAGCCCCACATCAGGCTCCCTGCTCAGCGGGGAGCCTGCTTCTCCCTCTCCCACTCACCCTGCTTGTGTTCCCTCTCTCGCTGTCTCTCTGTCAAATAAATAAATAAAATCTTAAAAAAAAAAAAAAAAGAAAGGATGGATCCAAGTGCAAGGGATTCAGTTGTCTAGAATAAACCAAGACGAGGGGAAAATAACTAAAAGTAGAATATCCAGGACACTAGAAGAGAGCAGGGCCAATGTCATGAGAGAAAGGGAGTTTAGAAAAATCAGTATTTCAAAGACAGAAAGGGAAGCTAAGGGAACACCTGTCCAACTGGTGAGAAAGTTGTACTCAGGGCCCAGCAAAGACCTGTGTCCCAGGGATCGGAAAAGAAAGGCAACAATGAATCATGGAACACTATATCTAAAACTAATGATGTAATGTATGGTGATTAACATAACAATAAAAAATTAATTAAAGAAAAAGAAAAGAAAGGCAAATATTGTAGCTCAGGTGGGACCAGCACACAGGTGCACATTTCAGCCTAAGAACCATACCTGTGGGGCGCCTGGGTGGTGCAGTCGGTTGAGCGTCTGACTCTTGGTTTCAGCTCAGGTCATGATCCCAGTGTCGTGAGAGCCCCGCATTGGGCTCCACGCTCAGCATGGAGTCTGCTTGAGATTCTCTTTCCCTCTGCCCCTCCTGCTCATGCTCTCTCTCTCTCCCTAAACTAAAAATAAATAAATCTTAAAAAAAAAAAAAAAAAACTATACCTTCAAAGGTTGGGATTTAATGAAGGCACTTCCCGAGGAAAAGGGGATGGGGAAAAGGAAATTGAATTTCCTGAAGAGTTTTGCTTAGTGTTTATACTCTGTAACGCTAACAGTGTAACATGAGTTGTATGTAATTGGGATCTTAAATTGCCCTCACCCCCTGGTGGCGTTCGTGTTTGAGCACAAAACGTCTGTGTGTCAGGCTGCAATGAACAAAGTAGGAGAGGAAGCACTGTGGGAAAATACGAGAGGAAACGGGAACCAAAGGCAGAGTCTTCGATGGGAGAAATGGCCCTGCTTTTCACTCGTGGGTTCCAGCAGCAAAGAATGAATTCAGTAGCTGCCGAGAGCAGGCCTGCCCGTACCATATAGCCTGCTTACTCGCTCCGTATGAAATGTATGTGCAAGACATGTTGTATGTACATACGCATTGCACATGCGCCTTGAAGCATGCCGAAAAAATGCTGACCGATATATTCCAACACTAGTCTTGGTCTAATTATATTCTTAACCGACACATGAAACAAGATTAAGCCATATCATGTGGAGGCATGTTCCTATAAGTAAAAAACCAACAATATAACAAAAAGGGGACAAACCAGGAAAGTAAAGGCCTGTCACATAACATGGTTTTTCACAAGTACCAAAATAAAAAAAATAAAAATCTTTATTTGCTGACTAATGATGCATCTATAATCTTTTTTTTAATTTTTTTATTGTTATGTTAATCCCCATACATTACGTCATTAGTTTTAGATATAGTGTTCCATGATTCATTGTTTGTGCATAACACCCAGTGCTCCATGCAGAACGTGCCCTCCTCAATACCCATCACCAGGCTAACCCATCCTCCCACCCCCCTCCCCTCTAGAACCCTCAGTTTGTTTTTCAGAGTCCATCGTCTCTCATGGTTCTTCTCCCCCTCCGATTTCCCCCCCTTCATTCTTCCCCTCCTGCTACATTCTTCTATGCATCTATAATCTTATTAAAATGCATGATTGATTAAAAAAGAAACAGGATCTTCAGCTGCGGAAGAAATTACACTTAATAAATAAAATAATACCCCAGTTCTTTGGGATTATTCCCCCAAATTAAAAGATCAGTTGGACTGATATGTCTGTCTAAAGAAAAGAGATTCTTATTTACAACAGCTTGGAGAAGAAATCCATTTAATATAAACTCGTGTTGCTGTCAGTCCTATCTGGCATGCTTGTTAGAATAAAACCTGATCACATTGATGCGTAGGACAAAACATTGAATGGACTAAGATCTGTGACTCTTGTATACAACAAAATTAGGTACTTTAAAGGAGGCCCAAGTGCATTACATAAAAAGCGCATACCTATGTGCCCAAGTGCAATGCATAAAAATAAATTCGCCCATTATTTTCTTTTCCAAATTTTTTTTTCCTCCTTAAAGCAAAAATCCAATCTTAAGTAGGAACGGGTCAGAAGAGATGTTATTTCCCACAAAGATTAATGCAGCTCTCATCATATCACCCAGTGAAAATCCACCAAGAAGGTAGGTGGGTGTGTACCTGACTCGCCTGCATTTACAAACACGAGAAATGTGAGGAGTATAACGTTCTTGAACTACTTACCTGTCTCCTGCTAGTTCATCACCAGCCAGGCTCCCACCTCCTTGGAGCAGCAGATAAGTGACTCTGTTCGTTGCCTCTGGGGAGAGTGAACAAAAGCCCTTTAGTCTTAGATTGAAGAGGACTCGGGACCGAGACAAAAGGTACAGAAGAAACATCATTCATTCTACACACATTTTCTGTCTGCTGTCTCAGTGCCAGGCACAATCGTGCATCCATTCATGACCAGACAGACAGGTCTTGGAACTTACATTCTAGACTAGAACCCTCAAGAAGAGAAGAGCTTCTCTGGACCAAAGGGAGAGGGGAGAAAGGAGAAGGGCAGCCGTGTGGGTCCCTGAGAGAGGAGCCCCAGGCCCTGCTTCTGAGTCAGAGCCACCTCAAAGCAGCAAAACGGGAGGTAAGTTGGGGACCTGACTGCTTAGCAGCATTGCACCCTGCTTCTTGGATTGTGGTCCCAGGAAAGGGATGAGGGCCAGATAGGTTTGGTTTGAGCAGTGCGTCCGGGCGGGTGGAGCCGCAACCTACCTGCCATTTCCTTGCCCCTCTGCACATTGAAGCCCAGAATGGTTCCCAGGCCCTCGGGCACGGAGGGAAGTCTGCAAGGGAGCTGTTGGATGCAGGGAGGGCAAATACAAACTAGAAAGGAGAGGCTTTAAAAAAAGAAGAAGAAGAGGAAGAAAGAAAGGAGAAGCTTAATTCTCCCTGTTGAAAGTAAGGCAAGACACACACTCCCACTTAGAGCGTTTACTTCAGAAACTTTGGAATTGTAAATACTTTATCTGTCTCTTTGAAATGTAAGTACATCTTTTTAAAAAGCAAAATAAGCGGCTTTATGGCCTGGAATGTCTTTCTCAAGGACCTCTGGATGGTAAACATCCAAGGAACATAGCGGCCCTGTCTGTTTCTGTGGGGAGGTAGGAGCCTCTCTCCAAACTACATCCTGTTATAAAGACGTGTATTTTTCCTTTAGATGAAGCCTCTTAGTGAATACAGATGGTCACCCCATAACCAGGTAAAGTCACCAAATTACCAGATGAACTATGTGTGACAAATGGTGCTGTCAAGTGTGGTGTCCCTCCCTGTCGGTCGGGGGCCCCCAGATGTGAGGTGATGATCGGTAGCATGGGGTCTAGTGGTGCGGGCAGTGACAGGATTCACCTGAGGCAGAACAAAGGAGGTAGAAGTTTGGGGACTATGGAATTTTTCCCTTTTATGGTAACTGTGCCTGGTTGTAAGTAGCCCATTGGCAAATTAGGGCCCATGCGTAGTTTGAGGTGGGTCACCTGATGAGCCTGTCTGTATGCAGCTCAGTGGCCGGTGGTTGCTGTTGGGCCCTTTCTAATTTCCATTGCTCAGGCCCGTTGCCTAAAAGCAGCCTCTACAACAAGTCCTCCTACTTGAGGACTAGTTGTTTATCTTGAGAACAGGGATGCGTGGGTTGTATCTGGCTGGCTACATAAAAGGGTGAGATCTCTTTCTGTTTTTGCAGTCTCTTAGTGGATTGCCTGTGCTGTGCATCACATTCTGGTTTAATGTTTATTCAATAATAACAGTGTTTTCATTCTCTACTACCTTTGCAGAGAGGATTTCTAGGTTGGGAGATTTTGTTTTAATTTTTTTTTAAGATTTTGTTATTTATTTGAGAGAAAGCACACAAGTGGGAGGGGCAGAGGGAGAGGGAGAAGCAGACTCCCCGCTGAGCAGGGAGCCCGATGCGGTGCTCGATCCCAGGACCCCGGGATCATGACCTGAGCTGAAGGCAGACGCTTAACGACTGAGCCACCCAGGTATCCCTGGGAGATTTTGTTTTTGTTTCCCCCAACAACTTGAATGGGACAAATGGAAAGAACAATGATTGACTTAGTGAACACAGACTTGGACAGATGACATCAAGGACCATCCTGACCCCCTAATCCTAGCTACCGAAGTTCCCAGAAACTTAGATGCAACATTTTGGAGAAAAGGCAGGAAACCCAATTGAGGAGATTTAATTACTCATCCTCTACAGAATGGGAGCTCAAAGTAAAGATTAATTTGTCATAGAAAAATAAACAATGCATATGTCTTATCTACCTGACTCAGATTTGCACCAACCACAACATGAACAGTGGGGACTTGCCATTGTTTAACTTCTGGAGTCTTACTTCAGACACCTATACTAACAACCCATTTCCTTTGGGTGAAGCAAGATAGGGGAATGAGTAGAAGGAAACATTTGTAACATGTATAGCTATAATTGTCAAACTTTGCCACATATTAGACTCAACTGGGGAGTTTTAAAAATGCTGACGCCCAGGCAAAACATCCTGAGCTAGAAACTCAGAATCTCTGGCAGGCGGATGCAGCATCACTGTTTCTTAAAGTTCCCCAGATGAGTTCATTGTGCAGCAAGTTTGAAAACCGGTGATTTTAAAGCAGTACTCCTCAAACTTCAGTGTGCACACAAATCAGCTAGAGATCTTGATAAGAAACAGATTCTGATCTAGGAGGTTGGGGCGTGGCCTGAGAGCCTACATTTCTAACCAGCTCCCACTCTAAGTAGCAAGGATTTAAAGACCTCTCTTATGTGCCAGGGTTTTACTTCCGATTCCTAAGAAATTAGCAGTTGTGCTGTAAAGCGTAGGCTCTGGAGTCAGACTGCCTGGATTTGACTTTTGCCTCTGCACTTGATTGGACTTCAGTGTCTTTTATCTGTAAACCGAGGATGATGATAACAGTATCTACCATTCTTAGTAGCCATATAGTAGCATGAGAAGGGTATCATTAATCTCAATTCACAGATGAGGACCTTGAAGTTCAAAGAGCATCAGTACTTTACCCAAGCTCACCTTGCTAGTAATTGGCAGGCAGGGGCTTGAGCCCTGGTCTTTTCCCACTTTATCCTGCTGCTTTAAGGGTCTGGATTGAATTCAGTCTCATTATCCTCCTGTCTTTCCTGTTTCTGATCACAGGATCACTGATGTTCTAGGTGCAGAGAGTACAAACCTGAGTGACCTCTGTCCCTGCCTCCCCTTCCCTTTGTAAACAGCTGTCCCTCGCTAAAGCTCTAGAAGTCATGCCTGCTCCCCTGCTCTATTCCCACAGCATTATTCAAATTCAGTTTCCTAGGGTCTCTCACCCTGAACTTCTGAAATAGCTTTATGTTCTTTCTCATTAGTACTGCATCTCTCATTGGTGTCCCTACTCTGAAATCTTTGGCACTATTTCCAAATTAATCCAACCATGTGACTTCCCCTTTCATAAACCAGCAGTGACTCTCCATTACTTGCCAAATAAAACCCAGTCTTCATCAACTGCTTTTCCACAATCTGACCCTGACCACTTTTTTTTTTTAACTATTTCCTCTATAATGCCTTCTTCATCTTTTCTCCCCACCACATGCCAGAAGAGGTCATCTCTCCTCTTCAGAACTCCTCTGCACCCAGCACACTTCTTGCAAAGAGTAGGCATCCAATAATCAAATGACTGAATGAATGGCCTTCAGTCCTGAATTCTAACTCCCAAGGGTCTGGGGGCTCGCTCTCATGAATGTCCCTAGAGCCAGTGTCCTCAACCACAGCATTTTGGCAGTTGTGAAATGTGTTATAACTAATGAGTTTCTATTAATAAAGTATAACATTGTCAAATGATTTACTTCTGATAACTAGAGTGGACTCAAGATGGTCTCTGTGACACCCTTGCTTATTTGCATTGTTATGATTTTTGTGATTTTTTGTTTTTTTATTTAAGATTTTATTCATTTATTTGACAGACAGAGACACAGTGAGAGAGTGAACACAAGCAGGGTGAGTAGGAGAGGGAGAAGGAGGCTTCCCGCTGAGCAGGGAGCCCGATGCGGGGCTCGATCCCAGGACCCTGGGATCGCGACCTGAGTCGAAGGCAGACGCTCAACGACTGAGCCACCCAGGCGCCCCTCTGTTACGATTTTTGAAGCATAAGAGAACAGGATGTGACTATAGTTAATGTACTGAAAATGACACGAAGCCTGCAATTTTATATCTGCCACAGTGTTTAATGAGCTATCGTTACTGATTTTTTTTAATAAAGGGCAGTGTTTTTGGAAAGTAAATTAACAACATTTTTTCCTTGAAAAATAACAGCTGAGATTTTTGAAATAGTTAACTTCATTACTCAGATACTTGTAGGATACCTTTCTAAATACTACTCCCATCGCCTCCCCCCCCCCCCCCGCCCCGCCCCGCCCCAATCTAGCACTATTTCCTTTAAGATTCCCCTGGAGCGTTGCAGGCATGAGCTCTCATTTATGTGAGGCAGGAGCAGCCAACTACTAGAGCTGTGCTGTTCAACACGGTAGTCGCGTGGCTATCGAGCACCTTAAATGTGGCTTGTCCAAATTGAGATGGGCTATTAAAATGGGCTATTAAAATATCCAGTGGCTTTCAAAGAGAGTATCAAAAATAAAGAGTGTAAAATATCTCATTAATATTTTAGATTGATTCCAAGTTGAAATAATTATATCTTGGCTATATCAGGTTAAAGAAAATATAATATTAAAATTCATTAACACTTGTTTCTGTTTCTCTCTCTTGATTTGGCTACTAGAAAGTTTAAAATTCTAGTATGCGGTTTGCTTTTGTGGCTCGCCTTATATTTCTATTGGGAAGTACTGCTCTAGGGCGCCTGGGTGGCTCAGTCGGTGAAGCGTCTGCCTTCGGTTCAGGTCATGATCCCAGGGTCCTGGGATCGAGTCCCGCATCGGGCTCCCTGCTCATTGGGGAGCCTGTTTCTCCCTCTCCTGCTCCCCCTGCTTGTGCTCTCTCTCTGTCAAATAAATAAATAAAATCTTTAAAAAGAAAGAAAGTACTGCTTTAGGGTACATAAGAAATGTCTGGGAGTCCTGTTTAAAATGCAGATTGCCAGGACCAGCCCTCTGGGGAATCTAGTTCAGCTTTCTGTATTTTCTGCAGAGACGAGCAGGAGCTACATGAAGAAATGACTGTAATTATTTACTTTCTTGCTTCTCTTCCCACTACTAAGTGCCTGATTTTCTTCGTATTTCTCAGTTGCAATTACCAAGAAAGAGGATCAGTTTGGTCTAGATAATCATAATCATAAGTGACCCTCTTTAGTGAGAGCTTTCGTATCAGGCTACCTCACAGGTCTCTGCTCCGTGGATTGGCTATCCTTTGGTCAAGTGTCCATCTCTAGACCAATCATTTGTGGCTGATGGGGAGGGTGGAGGAGGCATGGGTCAGGTTAAACAGAGGACAGGAATGACCAGAACCTCTCCTCTCAGCAGGGCCAATGGATGGCCAGCTTTGTTTACAGGGGACTGTGGGAATGCCCAGCACAGATCGGCCTGGCCAGCAGTGAATTAATTCAGAAATTTAAAGAACCCAATGCACGTTCAAAGGCCCTGTGAGCACTAGAGCCAAGGATTGATTATTTCCTGAACGACTCTTTGGATACAATTCCAGCCAAGCCACTCTACAAATAACGATGACAATAGATCTATTCTCGAAAATATTTCAGTCATTTCTAACAGCCAGCTGGCCAGAGTAAACAAGGAATTTAGGTGGGGAGAGAGAACATGCAGAGGCCAATGGGGCAATATATGGAATACAGCGAGGCAGTCACAGTTCCAGTCCCGAAGATGCCATGACGTCGCCCTATGACCTTGGGCAAGACACCCCAACCCCTCCTGCCTCAGGCTTGTCACCTTTTCAGATTACAAAGTGACAGGGATCGTGAAGGTTAGATGGAATGATAGATGTAAAGGTGCTTTTTAAAGTTAGAAGGGCTGCGCAAATGTTATATTTACAGGTGTGAGTTGTCATCAACTACATGTTTACTAACAAAGGAGTAACCCCTACAATAAATCTTACCCAGTGGATAACCCCTGTGCACAGACCATCTGGTTGTATTTCTTCAACTTTGTTAAAATATTGGAAATGTTAACTCTCAGCTCTCACAGTTTATTAGCACTTACCTCCAGCTATAGCTTCGTCTGGATATGCCTTCAGGAATCCACCTCAAGACATCAAACTCTGCTGTGGGGCCAGCAGCCTGCCATGAACCACACAGCATGCATTTGAGAGAAATACAGTCAGTCCCATGGCTAATGACAACTGTCAGCTTCATCTGATGGTAGCTTTTCCCAATACCTGTCAGAATATTCAAGATTTACGACATCTTCTAATGCCCTACCACAGCATTTCTGTTTAAATAATCCAAATGGCAAGAAAAACTGTAGAAGAAAAATTTTAGCTATCATGTTTTCAGCCCTGATTAATTGCCATGCAGTATCTTGGGGAAAAAAAACAAAATACAATTTTCTTCACCTTATTCCCCATTTCTTTTACACACAAGATAAGTTGACACCCCCCCCCCCCCCCCCCAGCGCTCAATTTTACAGAGAACCAATTTAGGAATGCTGAGGATGCTTTCCTTTTCCTGTTCCTTTATGGAGAGTCTGACGCGTCTACTACACCAACAACAGGAGGAGAAAAGGGTTTGCATATTTGCATAATTGATTGGAAGCACGGGAATTTCCGTGGTTCTGAAAAAGGGAGCTCTGCGTCTTTAAGGCTCCATGGAGCTTCATCTGTGCTCGACGCAGACAGACCAGCTCTGCCGCAGCGACTCATCCTATCGATAAGGTTCACTTAGCCAAGGTGGAGGATGGGAAAAGAATGGAGCTGTCCCAGCTACTCAATGAGATCAGGGCAAACTATGAAAAGCTCCTCACGAGAAATCAGATAGAGACCGTGCTCTCAACAAGGATCCAGGTAATGATTTCATACAGACAGGCACCTTCCAGGATAAGGAGACAATCCCTGTCTATCCAATTCCTGTCCCGGCCTCTCTGAGGTACAGTATTTCCTTTTCAATGCAGCGTCTACTGGGGAAGGAATTTAGGTTTTACTGCGATGTGACTGGGACCACAGGGGGAAATGCTCTGATTATACTGTTATGTGGCCATTCGATTAATGTCGATTGATGATTTTTACATCAGTGGTGAGGTTCCTGTCATTAACAAAACATGGGGCCAACATGCAATAAAATGGGGCACTCTAACCTCTTTTAGACATCCTTCAGGAAGGAAGCATTTCAAATACCCTTTGAAGATATTACAGAGTTATTTATAGAGAATGTTTCAATTACGTCTTTAAAATGGCAAGCTTTATGGTAAGATTTATTAGCTTGCACACTTTGTAGAGATAAAACGAAGTAAAATATTTCTGAAAGGTTTCTGTCATCAGTTTTATACCAGATTGTTATAAATGGAAATTATCTAAGTATGTGAAGGTGGCATTCAGAAACAGTGATATAAATTGGGACAATCAAAATTCCCCAAACTGATACTGACTCTCCACTTACAGATTTTTGCTTTTGTACTACAAGATGAGAAAGGTTTATTTCCAATACAAGTCATGAAATATTTAAGTATTAAAAAGAGGGGGAGCCAAGTTGAATAAAGGCTAAATCCTAATTTCATAGACTTACTTTGTTTTAAAGTGACATTCACATTTAGCAATTAATTAAGATCTCAAACATTCAAATAAATGTTCAAACAAATATTTTAGAAAGAAGATTTAAAAACTCAGGGTTGGTTTTTTGGGTTTTGGGTTTTTTTTTTACCTATCGTATCTGAGTTCAAATTCTATTCCAGGTACCCAAATACAGCAAAGAGTGAACTTAAGAACAATCACCAATAGGGAAAAAATATTTCTAGGAAATCATAGGACTTTATATCATTAGCAATTCATTTTTGGTAACAATATAAATTTCACCTCTAGGTAATATTTTCAGTCTTCACAAAGAATGATCAGTACCCTAGATCAAGCAAAGTCACTGGGATATTTAAGTGTTGGAATAGTTCACTCACCTTTTGCAAAGAGAAGGGAAAAAATTACTAGATGACCATTTCTGAAAATTATAAACCAAATAAACGTTTTATTTTGCGATGGTACCAATACAAGTTATTCAGTTTGTAAGTCACAATGCCAAAATTAGTAAATTAAAGGGAAAAGGCAAGGTTACTGTAAGTTTTGTTTAGGGTCTTTTTAACATACATCTACTTTAGAGGATTTTTTTTTTTCAAAGAATTCAGAAAGTCAGTTGGAATAAATTCAGGGAAGCCTGTTCATTATTACAAAATAAAGATACATAAGCTTTAGTAATTTATTGCTGTAGAACAAACTACCCCCCAAATTTAGTGGATTAAAACAACCATGGCATTCTCTCTCATGATTCTATGGGTTGAATGGGTTCAGGTGGGGGTGATTCTTCCACTGTGTGTGACATTGGCTAAGACTATAATCATCTTGGGGCACAACTGGGCTGGGACATCCAAGGTGGCTCACTTATGTGTCTGGCGCCTTGGCAGGGGATTTTCGGAAGGCCGGCTCAGCTGAGACAATTGGGTCTGTTCCTCTCTCTCCGGGTCGCCTCAGGGTCTTTCTCCATCTGGCCTCTATGCGATCTCTCCAGCAGGGTATCCAGACTTCTTAACATGTTGGCCCAAGGCTCCCAAAAGCACAGGAGTGCAAGTTGTCAGGGCTTCCTGAGGTTTAGGACTAAAGCTGGCACTTCTGCCATGTTCTGCTGGCTAAAGCAAGACACGAGGTCCGCCCAGATTCGGTACAGAAGGGGACCACACAAGGACATGAATTTGGGGAGGTCTGGGTCATTGGGGGCTGTCTTCGGCATCTAGCTACCACACAAAAATAGCTGCCAGTTCCATACACAAAATCCAAAAGACCAGCAGATACGAGCATTTTTATGCCCTCCTATTTCCTAAATTCTTGACATTCTCTTTTGTAGTTGCTCTGCTAAGTGTTGCTGCTTAACTTTGCCAACTTAACACTAAGAACAAGTGATACAGCAAACCAAGAGAGATGTATGAATTTTGTTCTTTAATGCCTTGCCTTCAACTTTATTTGTGAACTTTCATTTACTGCAATGCTTTCTTAAAAAAAAAAAAAACTCTCGTACCATCAAATTAAAATTTGTTATTTCAAAATGCATTTTAATAAAAGCATTAATAAGTTGTAATTTTTGCTACAAAAGACTACAATCAATTCCATACATTGCCCCTGCTGCTCTTGGGGCCAAATGTTGAGAATTCTGTCAAAAGTTACTTTCATTTGATTTGAACATCAGCATAAGAACATTTAAAGCCAAATATAACATATTCCACTTGCTATTTAACATGATGACATTTAGAAAACAATCTTTAAAGATGTAATTTTGGCCACTTCCCTAGATACCCAAGATTAACATGCTTTCCAAAAAGATCATTTGCAAAAGGTGAATCAACAGTGGGTTCTCTTTCTACGGAAGTCTATTTTAGAGCCTCTAATGCCTATGATAACCTAATTCTCTAAATTATTCATAATATACTTTCCAGCAGTATTTAATCTCTGTCCATATGCCCAGTCCCAGAATTGATCAGTTTTTTTTTAATTTTTTATTGTTATGTTAATCCCCATACATTACATCATTAGTTTTAGATATAGTGTTCCATGATTCATTGTTTGTGCATAACACCCAGTGCTCCATGCAGAACGTGCCCTCCTCAATACCCATCACCAGGCTAACCCATCCTCCCACCCCCCTCCCCTCTAGAACCCTCAGTTTGTTTTTCAGAGTCCATCGTCTCTCATGGTTCGTCTACCCCTCCGATTTCCCCCCCTTCATTCTTCCCCTCCTGCTACATTCTTCTTTTTTTTTTCTTTCTTAACATATATTGCATTATTTGTTTCAGGGATACAGATCTGAGATTCAACAGTCTTGCACAATTCACAGCGCTTACCAGAGCACATACCCTCCCCAGTGTCCATCACCCAGTCACCCCATCCCTCCCACCCCACCCCCCACTCCAGCAACCCTCAGTTTGTTTCCTGAGATTAAGAATTCCTCGTATCAGTGAGGTCATATGATACATGTCTTTCTCTCTTTGACTTATTTCGCTCAGCATAATACCCTCCAGTTCCATCCACATCGTTGCAAATGGCAAGATCTCATTCCTTTTGATGGCTGCATAATCAGAATTGATCAGTTTAAGATATATAACTGTTTATCTGCTTTTACAAAGCAGCCTACAAGAAAATATAGGGGGAAATAATAGCTGAGTTTCAATCTGTCTTCCTCATAATGCCATAAATAATAGAAAGTTAAGAATCAGAGGTCGCAAACTTAGATCCTGCAAACTGTTACTTTTCATTAAAACAGATGTATTTTTCTCTGCGTTTCATAGACTGTCATAGTAGGAAGAGACGCCTGAGGTTCCTTGTATTATCTGAGAACACTGAAGCTGCGCATGCAATTCACTTACTCCCACATCTGACTAATGAGTAGCTAAGCACTGGAACACACTTTTGAAATTTAGCAGTTTAAAGGAAAAATGATGAGACACCTATGCTGTGTTCCTAGGATGACTTTTAAAAGTTCTCGTTTTCAAGAGCGCTCTTTGTTTCTGTTGTTCTTGTTGCTGGTGGCTTTCTTAAAGCTAGAAGAAGACATGAGCAAAAAAATGGACAAAGATGAAGAGGCTTTAAAGGCAGCTCAAGCAGAACTCAAGGAAGCCCGTCGCCAGTGGCACCACATGCAAGTGGAAATTGAGTCTCTCCAGGCGGTGGTGAGAATGAGCTCAAAAGCCACTGGCCCGCTGCGTCCCCAGACGTGTGTTGACTAAGAGAGAAAGGAATAGGGGCGCCTGGGTGGCTCAGTTGGTTAAGCGACTGCCTTCGGCTCAGGTCATGATCCTGGAGTCCCAGGATCGAGTCCCGCATTGGGCTCCCTGCTCAGCTGGGGGTCTGCTTCTCCCTCTGACCCTCCCCCCTCTCATGTACTCACTCTCTCTCATTCTCTCTCTCTCAAATAAATAAATAAAATCTTTAAAAAAAAAAAAAAAAGAGAGAGAGAAAGGAATAACGCCCATTACCTTACAGTGAGAAACTTAAAAAGCAAGGCCACTGAATTCTAGCCTTGGTCCTAGTTCAACTACCCCCCCCCCCCATCATGGCCGTGGCTATTATCAATTCATTCAAGGTCTAGTTCACGCCTATAAAAAGGAAGTCATCCTTGCTTATCATCCTGGGGTTCTCTAATTGCTGTAGTGGGAGAATATAGCCTTTGTCGTTATCCAAAGTCATCACCGGGCGGGGGTGGAGGGGTGGGGGGGGAGGGAGTCTTCTATCCCCGCGCCTGAGATTTCTAATAGTAAAAAATATTTAAACACCTTCCTAAAATGCCTTTTCTAAGCAGCCCACTCTGCTTTAACATTCGATATTCTACATTTCCAATTTTTAAAAAACCAAATAGATCAGGGGTAATAAGTCAGTCATACCGCAGATTTTTTTTTTTTTTTTTGGCCGAAAGAATTATCACAGGATTCCTTTGAAATAGTAAGCTCTCTAGCTATCTAGATATAATTTTTTTTTCATTTGAGTCATACACAAAGTTGTAAGGAAATATCTTTTGCATAAGTGAAGTACCATTATTGCAAACTTTTAAAGAACACAATAGAATGGAGATGTTGCAAATCAGATTTCAGCAGCACATTTTGTTTCACTGATTTCACTGATGAAGATCTATATAAAACAGGAAAGGGGCCTGGAAAACTCCCTACATGCCAGTGAGCAACATTACCAGATGCAGTTGCAAGATCTAGAGGCGGTGATTGAAGGACTAGAAAAAGAGCTACAGGAAGTAAGGCGCGGCATCGAAAAGCAGCTTCAAGAGCATGAGATGCTTCTCAACACGAAGATGAGGCTAGAACAAGAAATCGCCACTTATCGCCGCCTCCTAGAAAAGGAAGAAATCAGGTACCTGATTCCATATACAGTAGTTAATGGCAAGTGACCAGAAATACAGAGCTTCTGTCTTTGTTGAGGTAGTCAGAGAAATTACATCTAAAAACGCATCATCACCATGGCGTGTTCACTGGGTTCCTACAGCAAAGTAGGATTGGTAGGCATGGCAAAGAATATGTGGAAGAACTATTTCCAGCCTCCCAAAATTATGAACAGAATGGCCAAAGTCAGGAACAGTAGCTACAACAAAGCGCGCTTCAAGCCTAGAGCGAAATGTAAATAATTCTCAATCGCTACGAAAATGACCTTTCTTAACTTGCTCACTTTCCTTGTCATTCATCTCTTAGAATTAGTCAGTGCCTTCTATGGGCCACCCACAAAGAAAGCTTGGAAAATGCACATATTACCACATCCCCCCACCCAGGGCCCACTCCCACCACAGATCAAAAGTCAAAATTAATAATAATAATAATAATAATAATAATAATAATAATAATGTGATTATATTACCACCACAAAAAACAATTTAGTTCTGAATACATGATTTAAAAGACTTCCAGATGTCCTGAAACAAAAGGTATCAAAATATCAAAAGAGGAATTCTTACTAATTCACAGTTTCATAATCTGCAATCACTTAAAAGGTCACATGGTTTTGGGGCGCCTGGGTGGCTCAGTCGTTAAGCGTCTGCCTTCGGCTCAGGTCATGATCCCAGGGTCCTGGGATCGAGCCCCGCATCAGGCTCCGAGCTCGGCGGAGAGCCTGCTTCTCCCTCTCCCACCCCCTCTGCTCGTGTTCCCTCTCTCACTGTGACTCTCTCTGTCAAATAAATAAAATCTTTAAAAAAAAAAAAAAGGTCACATGGCTTTGAGCGCAGGACAACCTCCAATTTTCCATGTTCCCATAGAAAGAAACCTTTATTCTTGCTTGCTTCAGAATTCTGAGTCCTCTACAAAATTAGATGAAACTACTTTAACCTATAATAAGTTTCGACATTTCCTAAAGCTTTGAAAAACATAAATTGAATTCAAAATCTACCACTTACTAGCTGAGTGACACCAAGCAAGTTACCAAACCTCTCTGTGCCTCAGTTTTTTCATCCATAAAATGGGAATAATATTACCTACCTCATAGGATTGCTGTGAGGATTAAACAAATTGTTTGTAAAGTGCTTAAAACAGTGCTGTGTGAATATACACACACACATATAATTTGTTGTTAAATAAAATAAGTGGTCGTGGATTTTATTTAATGCCTAATCATTCAAGATGTTGATAAAGTGGTCTTTAATATTCCTTTAATACAATTTTTAAATTTTTTATTATGCTATGTTTAAGATATACAAGAAAGTTTCAAGAAAAATGTCATGAACTTCATGTACACACTTCCCCCAGCTTGAGAAGTAAAATATTTACAGTGTTGTTGAAGTCTTCCCACCCCACCCCAGGCACCTAAACCATATCCCAACCCCCTATCCTCCTCCCTTAGTCTAACCTGGCTCCTGAATTTGATGCTTATTAGTCTTAAACATTCCTTTATACTAATAGGTATATATGTATCCCTAAACAAAATATGAAATTTTTTTGAATATTATTTTAACCTTTATAAAATTAGCTACAAATTACCTTTCTTTTCCCATTCAGTGTTATACTTAGGAGATTCATCCATAAAGATACAGTGTAGCCTTAGTTCATTTATTTTCATTGCTTAATAGTATTTCCATTGTATGAATATATTACATTTTATCCATTCTCTTACTGGTGAGCATTTGTTTCAATTATATGCTAATAGAGTATTGCTTCTATAATATTATTCTTTCCAATTTCAGATATTATGGTTGTATCCAAGGTGAGAAAAAAGAACAAAAACCTACGACAAGTAGAGTTGGTTTTGTTTTACCTTCAGGTGAGTTTCTGATATAAGTAAACGAACTTGAAAAATAAAGTGCCATTTATAGGGATTATAACTAAATACTATAGAGTAGCAAAAACAAGCAATATTTGAATAAAGTTTGACATATAAATCAACTGTGACTAGTACTACAACATTGTAGTTTAATGTTTCACGATAACATTTTCACAGCCATTATAAATGAAATATCTTTTTCAACGAAACTCCCACAAAAGTATGAGAACGAAAAAGTGGAAACAGTAACCAAACAGGCAATACTAAATGGAAATATCGTGAAGGAAAGCACTGAGGCTCGTGGCACTATTCAGTAAGTAAAATAACTTTGACTAATAATAATAAACACACAAAGAAATTAACTTCAATTGAGTAACCAGTAGTCTTTGCATGTTTCCAAACATAATTTTAATGTGCTATGATTTTTTTTAATCTGACATGAGTAAATATATATAAACAAAAACTCAGATATAGGAGTGATCAATCCTTAATTCGCCATTTTTCCAAAAATATCATCAAAACATGAGAATTCCATAGAATTCCTTGGAAATTATACCTGTGTAATTTTTAAAGTATGTAAATTATAAATTCCACAATGTAAATTCTGAGTTATAATTCAAAATGTGTCAATTATGAATTATACAAATTTCTTGATTTCTTTTTCATATGGAATCCATATTACATATTTTTAATAGATCCATACTTCTTCATATGGAAAGGTTTATTGTATCATTTCAGGACAGAAAAAGTGGATGAAGTTATTAAAGAATGGGAAGGCTCCTTCTTTAAAGATAACCCTCGATTAAGGAAAAAATCGGTTTCTCTTCGATTTGATCTTCATTTAGCAGCCACTGATGAAGGGTGTTTACAGACTAAGCAGGATAATCTACCAGATATAGAAGTCAGGCTTATCATGAGAAGATCATGCAGTATCCCCTCTATCAAACCTCCATCAGGAGCTGATTAATCCAAAGACAGTATTTGACTTGATTTGAAAATGACATTAGGGTGGACCAAGGTGGGCCGTGCTGACTGCCTTCTGTCCCAAAATGTAAGTTATTAAGTATGTATGTTATGATCAATGTGTGATTCTCTTCAGAAAACAAACAGGAAGGGACAAAATTTCTCTGAATCTAATTACGGATGTATTCTTTGAAGAGAGGGAGTTTCAAAATAAAATCAGAAATTCAGTATGGTTTCTATTTTATTTACTCCAAATAGTCTTCTTTTCCTCTTGAAATTTTATCAGAGACTATAAGCGTTAAGGTGGCTTGATTAAGTCTTTGAAATTTCACTCAGTGGCCAAATATTCTAAGGAAAGGGAATGATTTGTTTAAGTATGATTGTATTATATTAAGAATCACACTGACTTATTCATCATTATTCCATGACTGGTTAGATCTAAAAAGATTTTTCTACTTAAAAAAGAAAACAATTGTAAACAAACTTTTAAAGAGGACTCACTAATCACAGAACCAAAAAAAAAATTTTTTTTTTTGAGACAATCATTTGCATACTTAGAAAAATAACAGAGCCACTTTCCACGAGCCATTCCAAGCAAACCATAGAACACACCCCTGGCTAATTTGATGATTAAATAAATTTAAATTAATCTTCATCCAAAAACTTTTTGTAATCATGATCTGATTTCCAGAAGAGTTACTTTATTCAAGGAACTTTAAGGTTGTGTCCTCCCCCACAAAAAAATCAGAAGGCCAGCAGCACAAACAGAAGATGAAAATCTCATTCTCGTTGCTACCGTTACTAGAATAGAGTCCTCTAATCTCACCATCCCAACTTTTCCATCTGTAAAGTTAAATGTGACTAATTTGAATATTCAATGTGAGCATTAGGTAAGATACTATGTAAAGTATTATAAATATTTCTTGCAATCATTTATGTGAATTAAGATAACAATATTGTTATCTAAGCAATGAGTATTTGCAGGATTTCTGTTTTTAAACTGTTCAAACTATAATAAATAGGGACAGAAAATCTATTTGTGAATAAGTCAAGTATTGTAGCAAAGTTTTTTAAACAACTTAATTTGTTTAATACAGGCATATTTATTTATTTTAAGACCTTAAATAATAAATACCTGTTTTAAAACATTAGAAATTTATAGGCTATCACTTTTTTTCTAAGCAGAAAAAAATGTTGATTACAACTCACCATACTTTTTTCCAGCTAAAGTATCATCGAAGGGCTACAGCTCAGTTAGCATTTTTATTACCAATCTTTGCAGTCTCTCTTTCTCTCCTTTATTTCACACAGAACAAAATGTGTATTTTAACCAGGAGAAAATTATGTTAAATCATCTTTAACATAATACAGGGATATAAAATTTTGAATTTTTTTTTTCGATTGCTTTAGATTCCTTTTAGCCTCTCTTATTCTATTTAGCAAAGGGATGATTTTGTTTTGTCAAGGATACGACAGCATGTTAAATGCTTATTCTTGTGTAAGCATCTGACCTAAAATACATCCTGTACATAGTGTTTTCATTCAATATTAGTTAAATGGTATGCTACTAACTTTATTAATGCTTTAAAAAATGCAATCATGTAAACTATTGTATTAAAGTCACTGTACTCAGCAACAATAATCATAATAAAACAATATATCTAGTGTAATCTACATGCAGTGTTCAGAACAGTACTGGGTATCATGAATGTAACTGCTTGTTATAGTAATTCTGCTATGCAGCTCTTGTGTGTATGACATGTACATTTTAAAATACAGTACTTGAATTTATAAAAAAAAATATTTTATTTGCTTTGGGGCATTTTAAATCGGGATATGAATTTACCAAAGTAAATGATACCACTACAGTAAAAAAAAAAAAAAACTGAAATATGAACTCCAAAGCTGCATTTTATTTGAGTTTGATACATTGTATTGAGTTTAATTGTTCCAATATTGTTAGCTCGCTTGGGGAATAAAGAAAAATGCAACCACGGAGAGATAACAGTTTTTATGCTTTTTTTGCAAAAGAAAAGTTAAGAATGGTACAGTCTAATAAATAGTATATTCTAATTAACAGAATCAAAACAATCCCATAACCCTGGGAAAAGGATAATAGTAGCCATAATTTGCAAAGCATTTACTCTGCTCCTGGCACTGTCCTCAGCAAACTCATACATGATATCTAATCCTGACAGCAGGGCTACAAGATTCTATCCTCATTTTATGGATGAGTATAAATTAATATTCTTCAGTCTCTCCGACTTTTGTATACAAATACGGAAGCAAAGAGTAATTCCAGTTACTAACAATAATAGGATCCCAGCCCGGGTGCTATCACTAATTCCCCATGTGAGCAGGAGGGAATCACTGGAGTCCCCTAGGCCTCAATTTCACACTCGAAAACAAAGGGAAAGATGGTGCTTGGTAATATTCCTACCCTGCCTACATCACAGAGTTGTTTGAAATAATATACATGTGAAAATATTTGACAAAGCACTACTCAAATATACAGTACCATTTGGATGAAAATTGTCATTGAGAATTTGTAAAAACAATCATGGCTGATGATGATTAAGTAAGTAATAATTCAAAACACAACAGGTAAAGAAAATTTTCAAACTCTTCAATGCTGCCAGACGAATTATCCTTTCCCAGGGAGTTGCCTAATTTGAATTGTTCTACAACGGTAGTTTTGAAAGTACAAAAACATTCTCTTAAAAAAAAAAAAAAAGCTTAAATTAATTTGAAAGTTTCAAGTGGAAACATATTATGGGACATGGGCCAAAATTAAACTTTAGTTAAATAACACGTATACACACATTACTCAAATGATCAACACATGAAATCAGAGTGTGTGCACAAAGAATTTGCTTCTGTGTCTATAAATTACGGCCAGCATGGACCCACAGATTGCTAATATTGATGGACATACTACAGATACAGACTTTAGAAGTTTTTGTGTTTTTTTTTTAAAGATTTTATTTATTTATTTGACAGAGAGAGAGAGAGACAGCGAGAGAGGGAACACAAGCAGGGGGAGTGGGAGAAGCAGGCTTCCTGCCGAGCAGGGAGCCCGATGCGGGGAGCCCAATCCCAGGACCCTGGGATCACGACCTGAGCTGAAGGCAGACGCCTAACGACTGAGCCACCCAGGCGCCCCTACAGATACAGACTTTAAAGTAAAGTATATGTGCGATCAATACAAGCCTTTTCCGGTTTCCCTCACCCACTTAGACCCTAGGCCAAGGTTGGCAAACTTGCTCTGTAAAAGCCCACATAGCAAATATTGTAGGCTTTCTAGGCCATATGATCCCTGTAAGAACTATACGACTCTGCCCTTGTAGCTGAAAGCAACTATAAATAATATGGAAACACATGGGCATGGTTGTGTCCTAACAAACTATAAAAACAGGAGGCAGCTTAGATTGGGCCTGCGGCAGTCATTCGCTCACACCTGCCCTGGACCCTCAAATAAGGTCCGTGGATGCTAAACCATACCCCCAGATTCTCCAGGACCATCGTGTTTTCATCCTTTCCCATACCACGTGTCAAAGCTCACGTCCCAAATCCTCAAGGTATTTTGCAGGCAACGTGGAAGTTTGTAAAAGCAACCCATACTTTGTCAAATTTGACAAAACACTGTGAATTACTCTGTCCTGGAAATCTACCGGGCTCCAATATTTCACAACTATTTCTAGCGATAGAAAATGAATAACCATAACTTCTGCTTTTACAGAAACAGCTGAGAAAATTAACCTATTTCACCATTTTGCCTATAACCAGACTTTTATAAGCTATTCCGTCCGGGGAGAATTCTATCATCCCTTTCCCTATTTTAAGGGAAAAAAAAAATCCATTTAAGGGGCACCTGGGTGGTATAGTCAGTTAAGCGTCCAACTTTTGATTTCAGCTCAGGTCATGATCTCAGGGTCCTGGGATCGAGCCCAGCCTCAGGCTCTGCGCTTAGCATCGAGTCTGCTTGAGATTCCCTCTCCTTCTGCTTCTGCCCCTCCCGCTCATTCTCTCTTTCTAAAATAAATAAATCTTTAGAAGAAAAAGAAAAAATCAATTTAAAATAGCTTCATTAAAAATACTACAGACAGGGGCCCCTGGGTGGCTCAGTCGTTAGGTGTCTGCCTTCGGCTCAGGTCATGATCCCAGGGTCCTGGGATCGAGCCCCGCATCAGGCTGCCTGCTCCACGGGAAGCCTGCTTCTCCCTCTCCCACTCCCCCTGCTTGTGTTCCCTCTCTCACTGACACAGCGAGAAATCAAAGAGACCTGGGCTTAAATCCAACTTAATCACTTACTAGTTTTGGCTTCCCTGTTTGGGGGGAGGAAGAACCTCAAAAAAGTATGGGTAAGTGTCAGAGAGGAAAACAGGCCAAGTTCCTGGGTCTCACTGCCAGAAAGAAAACTAAACTACTTGGGCCTAAGACTAGGCTTCTGTGAGGGCTCCTAACAAACTTTATAGTTACAGTAATTTAAATAGTCATAATTAATGATGCATCTCATATTTTCCAGGAATAATCACCACTCCAAAAATCTGTTTTGTCATGCCCATAAATACCCCAGTACATATAAAAACATACCTGAGTTTGCTTTGGGGGAGAAAAAAAAACCACAACTCAGTGTAAGTACAGCCTATCTTGCTGAATATTTTTCTCTTCAGTCTTAATTTCTCCAGGACTAGGGAACAGATTTTTTTCTATTATATTTTGTCTGTACTCTTCCTTTCTTAATTTTACAAATCTCTGGGAGTGGAAAAAGAGCCAAGCAGAGAAAATGAGATAACCATTTATTCATTCTGCAAATACTGAGCACCTGCATGTACCAAATACTGTTCCAGATGTGAAAAGTCCCCATCCTCAAGGAGCCTTCATTCTGATGGGAAGAAAAAGACAACAAAATAAATCCATAACAAATATAGTATGTTAGGTGGTGATAAGAGTTATAGAAAAAAAATGAAGCACAGACCATGGAGAGAGCTGGAAAATGAGCTGCAATTCTACTTAGGTCTGAGAAGACCCACTGAGAAGACATTTAAGTAAAGACCAGGAGGTGGGAAAGTGTATTAATGTCACTGCTCCACTCAGATCCCCTCCTTTCTTTTTCCACCATTTTTGTGCCACCCCTTTCTCACTACAGGGTAATATCCAGCACCTGCCAAGGACTGCCTGGAGATGACAAAATGGAGCATGTGCCCCAGCACTGCACTTGCCCAGTCCCCCACCATAACCCCAAGTGCAGGTTAGAAACCAGGCTGGAGGTGCTGGACAAGACCAGAGAAAGAAGGTACTAGGATCCTTGCTGAGACTTCCATGTATCTTACATTAATCCTTTATATGTCTCAGATGCTTTTATATTAAAAAGGCAGTTTCGAGTACAGTTGACCCTTGAACAACACGGGTTTGAACTGTGCGTGTCCACTTACACATGGATTTTTTTTTTCCAATAAATACAATGGAAAATTTTTTGGAGATTTGCAACGATTTGAAAAAAACTTGCAGAGGAACTGCATAGCCTAGAAATGCCAAAAAATTTTAAGACAGAGTTAGGTATTACTGTAAGAACACAGTATGAAATACATATAAGGTACAAAATATGTGTTAACTGACCACTTACATTATCAGTAAGGCTTCCAATCAAAAGTATACTATGAGTAGGTAAGTTTGGGGGGCATCACAAGTTATAGCTGGATTTTCAACTACTCCCCCTTGTTCAAGGCCAACTGTACATTAACTCAAGTACCACTCAGACTATTATCCTTTGATGACCTCTCAGTCTTCCCCTTCAATTTCACTAACCTCAATTTATGAGTATCAAAATACTGGAAGCAGAATTAGACAAAATGTCATTTATGCCTGGCTTTGCAGACTTCTGGAGATGCCCTGGTCCCTGCTGGCACACCCAAAAGCACCTAAGAGCAGCCCAAGAATTCAGTCACTAAATGTCAACAGTGTTTTTAATTACAGATCCTTCTCCCTTCACGGCGGCCCACAGCATGGGCCGGGTGTTTATGTATCCAAGGAAGCGGGTAGTAACTGGTAAACCAACGTACTCACGATTTAGTGGAAAGAACCCTGGACTGGACCCGAAAGCTGCCTCAGTACACATTTACTGAGCATCTAGCAATGAATCAAGCCCTAAGCAGGGACTGGCAATAGAAAGATGATCAATGCAGATAACTGAACCTTTGCTTTCAAGGCCCACGTAATGCGTTGGAGATGACAAACGCAGTCCGATACAATGGATCGGGTATAGGGTACAATAAAGTTTACCAAAGAACCGTGGGAGCTCAGAGGAAGGACTATGGGGGGCGGGGGGGGGGGGGGGAGTTCCAGGAGGTCACCACAGTGAGAATCTGAGCAGGATCCGGAAGGACAGATGAGCTTAAGCTGAAAGTGGGGATGAGCCAAGGCAGCGCTGGGCAGAGACCAGTGGCACCCCTCGCGCTGCAAAGGCGCACAACCTTGGCCGAGAGGATTTGCATCTCTGGGCCCCGGCTCAGAAACCTGGCAATTACACCACACGCGTGCTTGGAAAAACTGGAAAGGTCCGTGTTGCTTTTGGTCAAGGTTTAATGCCTGGCCGTTAAGGCCGGAAGCCCCGCGAGGCGCGCGTGGGAAGGGAAACTCCGCGAACCCAGCCGTCCTCGCCTCCACCCTCAGCTTGCTGAAGTATATACTCTTGCTCCGAGAGAAAGAGCAAGAAGAACCCGGAAAAACCACCACCACCACCACCACCACCACCCGCGGGCGCGGCGGGAGCCTGGCTGGCGCGGCCGCGGTGGTTCCGGGCCTCTCTACGCGGAGACACCCCGCCGTCTCCCGGCCCCGCGTGTGGAAGCCGAGGCCAGCGCCTCCCGCCGCGCCACCTGCCGCCGCTCCGGCCCCGCGCGGAGGCCGACCGGGCCTCTCCCGCCGCCGGGCCCCTCCGCCCCCTTCGCCGTGACGAATCGGCGCCCGGCCTGGAGAGGGCCCACGATCGGGGGGGGTTTGAAGATCGTATGGGGCCTGAAAAAAATCCCTGACCGGACGAAGCATCATCGCGTCCTCACCTGGAGGTTTATTTTTTAAAAAGAGCCCGGTGAGGCCTGGCGAGCAATTAAGAAGAGTGTGGAAAGTGCGAGTGCGGACGCTCCGGACGCGAGGGGCGGGGCGTGCGCGGGACAAAGGGAAACGAGGCCGGAGCTGCGGGCGCTTTTTCTGCCCGCGGGTGAGTGCTTCCGACTGGGCCCGAGCGGGTCGGGAGGGTGGCGAGTGGCGGTGTCCCGGCCTGGCTGGACCTCGAGTTCCCGGGGGCTGCTGGGGTTCAGGCTGGGCCGTGGGCCCGGAGCTGGGGGCCGGTTGCGGCCTCCTTGAGGCCTAGCGGAGCGGGGTTCGGGAGGGAGTCCCCTCTGGGGCCCCTCCCCGGCGGCAAGATTTGCCCCTTCCACCAACCCCGCGAAATTGGTCAAGGCACCTATGCATTCCCCTCTTCAGTGGAGTTGTTAGTGAAGTGCCTTCTCCGCAACAACCTAAAGGAAACGACCTCAGGGGAAGCCCTTGGGGCAAGCCAAGCCCGTGGTGCATCCCCCCAGGAAGGTGGCTTCCCCTTGGTTCGGCAGCGACCGAGGACTCACGGTGTGGCTTCGAGTAGAGAGCGAAAGCTCTGAAACAGTTTGGCCTGGGTTTGAAACCCAGCTCTGGCACTTCTGGCTGTGTGGCTTTAGACAAGTTACTTAAACTCGCCGAGGCTCCCATTTTTCATGTGTAAAGTAGGGTATCAGTACATATCTCGTAGGGTAGTTGTGACCATGAACCGAGATAAGTGATAAGCCTGCCCCCGTATAAAGTGTTCAACGAATACCTAGTATTTTATGCCAGGCTCCAGGGGTGGACCCAGTGGCAGACAAACGTACTAGCCCACTCTTAGAATTTATCGTAGCAGACGGGAGCAGTAATTTTAAAGTATTAACAATAAAGTGTGATGTACCAGGGAGCTTTGGCAATTATTATCAGGGCTCCCCACAGCGAGGCCTACTTGTTGACAGCCACCCCCCCTCCCCCCCCATATGTGAGCAGGAAGGAGATCTGCACCAGAGTGCATGGTTTCTGCCCCTTCCTTACGGAAAGGGAGAGACCCAGTTTGGGCCATTGAAAAAATACTTCTTCCCACACAGTCCTCTGATTCCTTATGCTCCAGGGAATTCCCTTAAAATGTAGAATAGAAGCAAAAGCATCATGCTTGTTTCACATAATGTTTGATGAAAGTACTCCAGTAGTCATAGAAGTTATTTGCTCTTTTTCTAAAATGTTTGTCTCTTTGTACGCATTGTGTGTGATGTATATTGATGTAAGAAACAAGCTGACGCCTTTTATGTTCTTGTTCCGAGCTGGTAATACTAAGACAAAATGTAAGAATTGAGCTAGGTGCTGGGACTACAATAATGAATGAGATGGCCTCTGTTCTACAGTTTAGCCATATTAACAGGTATAATACAATATAATGAACAATATTATAGATTAATGTGAATTGGATAGGAGTACAGAGGAGGAAGCAATTTGTTCTCCCCAAGTAATTTATCACGAAATCTCCATTGAGGAGATATATTTTGAAATGGGCTGTGAAGGGTTAATAAGTTTTTCAGGTAGATGCTCAAAAGTTATTCCCAGGAGATATAAAGCTGTTTACCACTATGAGAGAATGTAAAGCTCATTATCAACCAGTTACCTTTTGCACTGCCTCCAGAAATAAAATGCTGCCTTGTTTTAATAGAAGTTGTTATTGTAAGAGGAAGGTAGAGCTGCTGTTGATCAGTGAGCTGTTAGTATGTGGTAGGCGCCTTTGGGGTGGGCCCTGATAATACATCACATTCTATGCTCAGTCATTATATTTTTATCAGTTTGATTAAATGTTTACATGGCATTAGCAAAATGTTTTCCATGCAGGAGGTGGCAAGAAAAAACTTGAAAGTACACGTCTAATATTACTTTTAATATCCCCAGTAATTTGTTTTAGTTGTTTAATTCTGATGAACCAAGTGACCTATAGGATTTAGTAAAATATGCAAAGGATATGATTACTAGAAGATAGTGTAATTTTACTAAGAAATACCAATTAAACTACCCTATTCTTTAGGAAAACATCTCTTATGCTTGCTGAGTTTTGATTCTCTTTTTTTTTTCTTTTTTTTTCTTTTTTTTATTTTAGTGTCTCAGATTCATTCTTAAGGAACTGAGAACTTAATCTTCCAAAATGTCAAGTAAGTTTCATTTTTTATATTTATCTATTAATAAGAGACTAATGCCCTAGCAAATGGGAATTCCAAAATACTCTCATTTTTTTTTCTTCAAAACAGGACCATTGGTAGTTTTGTTGCATAGTATTATATCTCAGTTGTTTACAAGAAGTTATTTATTTTCTTTCAAACAGAAAGACCATCTTATGCCCCACCTCCCACCCCAGCTCCTGCAACAGTAAGTTTTAATTTTCTTGTTAATGTAATAGCCAAGTCTGGCCTTGATACAAAAACCCAGATGTCTTCCAGTGACAGTCACTCAATCATCACAGCAACAGGATGAAAAATTCAGCCAAAAAACAGCACTTCCTACTAAATAAAATAACTCTTTGCATCTTACCTTGAACCACCCCCAACATTTAAAGAAACATATTGCTGAAATTCCAACCTCCTATGCTCAGTTCTTTTTTTTAATGGGAAATAAATGATAAGTTTAACACCTCTTTCTAGATAATCTCTATCCAGTCTTAAAAGTTGATATTGAGTGAATGCTCATTCTGGCATGTTATTATTTTTAAACCTAACCTTCAACTGGTTACACTTTTCTGTCCTTGTTTATATATAACTTTCATACTAAATCAAACAATAAAGCTTCCAGTTCTATAATAACACTCGTAAATTTTTATTTTTCAAGCTGTTTAAGTAAGGATTTCATTATCTGTGGGTCAGATCCTGCCTATTGAATATGTTTCCAAGTTTCTAAATAATACTTGTGAACCAGGTTTTCCACCCAGCAAGTTCTGGCCCAGCTTGGACAGCATGTAAAATAATCGTCCAATCCACAAAACAGATATAACAGGAACTGTTCAGGCCTTACTGAAACGGATTCCTTGTTGTTTTGTTGTTTTTTTGTCTTAAAAAAAAAAAAACACTGTTAACATTGACCATAGCTTACAAAAGCAGTTCTTTAACAGCTGTTAGCCCTCCTTCCTGACCCCTTATCCCCGAAATTGCAGGCTAGCCTACTAATTAGGTCCTTGTGTAATTTTTTTCTCCACTAGATGACTGCTCTTACTTACTAACCCTCAGATGTATGTTTTAGTTCTGTTTATCAACAGTTGGTTTCTCCTTAGTAAGATACTTCTTAGAAGAGATACTGTATCTCATGTTCTCATTTCAATTTATGTAATATACAGTTTTCAAAGTTACTTCCCGTAGATCTTAAAGTCCTGTGTTTGGTTTGTTTTCTTTCTTAAATCAAAGAACATCTCTTACGACCATCTCCTTGGCACTCTGCTAGTGGTTACAGGTGGAATTGAACAGTTGAGATTCCTGACCTCAGAGAGCTAACCATGTACTTCAGTTTTGGAAATGGTACAATTGTAATGTTTTAGTTTTGATTTTTTTTTTATTCCCTTAATTTTCTTACATTATTGCCTCATAATGCTGAACAGTGATGCTCATCCTTTATGCAACCTTTGAAGATGTCATTTTGACGTACATACTGCCTCTGACAGTGTATAATCTCTAGAAGACAGACTTGATTTTTGGGGATAATAAAAATAGCTCAAAAACCAAGTGTCCCCCTTATGACTTCTCAGATCTAGAGAGGGATTTTTTTTTTTTTTTGGCCTTTCTTTAATCCTATTTCTGTACTATTGTAATTTCACATTGACACATAAAATACAGAAGACTAGGGATTAGGACAGCCAACAGAATGGATATTAAATGAATTATCCTCCTTCCTTTTTTTTTTTTTTCCATTACTTCTACCATCACCACCACCACCACCACCACCACCACCACCACCACCACCACCACCACCCAGATGTACCACTCCAAGTAATACACACTTCTCTTGTGCCTTTGATACTTCATCTGTGTTTTGCCTACTTAAATATGCCTAATTTGCGTCTTTTATAACTATACAGACTAGAATTGATCAATTCTCTTCTCCTAAAGAGTTTCAAATGTAATATCTGCTTGAATATCTTTCTTTTGGACACTAAGGATATGTGCAGCGGCATGTTTTAGAAAATTGTGTTTATAACAGCCACAGCTTGGTTGGGATGTGTTAAGTATATTTTACATTCTACAATTGAGGACTAATACTGTTAATTGCATGTTAAAATTAAATTAGTTGTTTTGATTGAGTTTCATTAGGTAAAATACCCTACTTTTGGTTTCTCTTTGCTACATCCTTTTTATGCATTATACCTTGATTCTCATGAACATTGGATGTCATTGTATTAACCCTGAGGGCACTGCTATATAAGAGCCCATTTGTGATTACATCAACACATAATTCACGAAACCCAAAAATTCCATTGCTGCAATGAGCAGTTGTGTTTTGAAAGGGTCAGAGCTATCAAGAAACTAGATGGAAAAAGAAAGTTCAAATCTGTCAACTAGAAAAGTAGTTCACATTAAAACTAAATGCAGAAAGTGTTCATGATTGACCTATGGACGATGGATCAAAGAAGAGATGGAAGAGAAAGCCTAAAAAAAAGAGTGACTGGGTTTAAAAGATCAGATAGCACCCCCAAATGAAATCCATGCATTTCTTACAAGTCTTTGTTTTGAAATCATGTATGTGACACCCATTGAATCCCACATATGTTCTTTTCTACTGACAACTCTGGCTTCCTGATTTGAGGATCTTTTCATTTCTCACATTATATAGAATGATTTAAAATTGTCTCTGAAAACGGTCCATTTCTTGTTTTTGTTTTTAATAGATAAATACATTGGCGGCATCTACATAACTGTCAAGTAAATCACGTTTTGTTTTGCATGTAAAGTGTTTCAGACTTCTAGTTTATCACATTTCAGGCCTTCCTATCTCAGACATCTATTGCTAAGTTGTTATATCATATTATTGACCATAAAGTAATCCAGAGTGTTTGAGACACTCAGTGCATTGCTTATTCTGAAAAAACAAGCACAGACACTCACACTGACAACAAACACGCCTGGCCCCCTGCAAAGAGAAAGAAAGGGAAGAAAGAAAAAAAAAAAAAAACAAACCACTTGCAGACTGGTTTCTCAATGAAAGAAAAAGAACAATTACAACACATCATTGCTTGTTTAAATTCAGGTTGCTTTTGCATGCCATATGCAGATCATTTTTCATTTCTGTGTTTTCCTCGTTTGAGCTCATTTCTCATTCGTGTTTTTGTCTCATTTGTTTCCATCAGCAAATGCCCAGCACACCAGGGTTTGTGGGATACAATCCATACAGTCATCTCGCCTACAACAACTACAGGCTGGGAGGGAACCCGGGCACCAACAGCCGGGTCACGGTAGGAGAATCAACTATTACAGCATCCGGCAAACAACTGGATTTGACCAGAAATGCCTCCAGAGTTAGGTCCTTTTGAATCATCAGCACAGCCATTTTAAAAAAAATTTTTTTAACCTGGCTTTTTGACTATTTTAAACATTCGTTGTACGATCTTACACTGGAAAAAAAAAAGAGTGAGATCTGGATATGTATGTAGAAGAAAAGAAGAATCCATTCTGTTTGGTGGTTGGTAGAGCTAAAGCCCTGGGCACTTACTGCTTATACTATATGTAGATAAACCTAGAATTTCTTATGGTTAAAATACCCTTTTTGAGATAAAGAGTATCTTTCATTTAAGGTAATTGGCATCAGGCTCAAGAACTCAGTTTCTTAATAAAAGCCCGGCTTACGGACCTGGGCTTTTTTCGGCTGGCCTACCAGTTTGAACTGCTACACATAATTATTTGTCTTTTGGATTTAATAGTTGACTTTCTGAGATTCATTTCTCTCCAGTTAAAAAGAAAAAAGGTTTAATGTAACTTCAAAGAATTGCAGAATGCAAGTTGAATGAAATTAATTTGACATGCCAAACTAGATACCTACAACTAAAAGTGCATTTATAATCTATAGACAAGGGGTATGATTTCTGAAACTGAGGATGTTTCATTTAAATGATCAACCTAAGATACCCAAAATTGGGTGATATACTTCAGATTTTATTTTAGAATCATCTTAAAGTGTATTCAAGGAAGCGTAAGTAGCAAAGAAATAAATGTAAAAATGATTTACCAGAAATAAATAAAAATAAATCCAAAAGCCAAATACCTAACATACATTGGAATGTGGCATTGGTGAGAATTTATACAACCCAGAATGGCTGTAAACTTTTTAATACTTGGTTTTTGTTTGCTATATTCATAAATAATTCATAAATAATTAATGTGACTTCAAAAGAGCCCTCTCACCCTGTAGTCAAGCTAGAGCAAAAAGCTTGTAACTATCAAACTATATGTCTATCTTGGTAAGCATACTGCTTAGCTTGATAGGTTTTGTTTGTCTAAATTTTTCATTGTTTCTGCATAATTTGTATTTCATAAGCATATCAAGTTTTATGTGCCATGCATATTTCATGGTATCTGAAAAGAATTTTGACAAAGTGTGTGTATGTATGCATTTCACAATGCATACAATTTCTATGTACATCGGTACGTGTTTTTCCCTGGCCTAAATGTGTTTCACAAGTATAATGGGTGGCAAGGTTATCCAATGATAAAGAATATTTTAATTTAAACAAGGAGCAGAATCAATTTTGGATCATTCATGTTAATGCAGAAAATTATTCATGAGGAGTGAACAAGAGAATGATTATATTTTAATAGCTCTATACAGTCAGCTCTTGATTATCTACATTAATGGAATGGAAATGGTGATAACTGTATTATTAGAATCATTTGTATTTCAGTTTGTATAAGCATTTTGTTCCTAACTTGGATGTATCTGTGGGAATTCTCTGTTAATAGAGAGAAATCATTCAATAGGAAAAGGAAAGGTCACCCACTGTCTCAGGGCCAGAGTCAATTATCTTTTTGTCCTCATTCTCTCCTGGGAATGTTCGAACCCAGCATTTGGAGCGGGCACTAGCTTCGGGGTAGATTAGTACAGGAGGGTTGTTGGGCATGGAAAATTTGGTGTTTTGGTTCTTTGTGGTGGTTTTCTTGGTATTATTGTCCTCTCAGCCCCAGATTGAGGTGTAATCAAACTGCTGTCTAGACTTAACCTGAAGGGGCCTAGAAACTGAAGGCTTTTAGCCTCTTAATCCCAGCTCCTTCAACTTTTAGGTCACTGAATTTGCTGTCTTAAGAAAATTAGTTATGCCCTAAAGTTTTACACAACTTTTTTTTATATATCTAACTTGAGCTTTGTTAGGACTTAATGGATATGATTTTGACCATTATAAAAGTGTTTTATTTTAAGATGACCCCAATGATGTGTTACCTTTTTTTTTCCTTTTGGCTCCTATTTCGTATTATGGTTTATAAATAGCCTTAAGTCAGTGATTTGAAAGAGTGGGTCTGTGACACCCTATCAAGTAGCTTCCAGTAGGCTCTATAGAACATCTGGTTTCCGTCATGACTCCAGTACACTTGAATAGTTTTGAGACTTTATACAGCGTGGCGAAATCTTTTGGAGTGCCTGCGATAGCTATGAGATGGAATTCATTCCTAGTCAGTCCTTTCCGATGGCGGTTAACATTTTCTTAAGTACAGGTGTGAAAAGAGTTTGAGACAAAACGTTAAAAATGGCTTATTTCTGTGCTGTAATGGAAATTCCATTCTAGAAGAAAACTCTACCAGAGAAAGCGGAAAATTAGAAGAAACAAGAACAGTATCTTTTGAGTGGCCAAAATAAATTTCACAAAATCATGATCTTTATTCATAGGTGATTCCCAGGAATTACTCTTGTATAAGCACAGTTTTAACTTAGCTAAGCATAGTTACTTACGTTCCCTCCAACTCATTGCCAGTTAGAAGCAGAAAATTATAAAGAGGGACAATTGCTGCTAGCGGTAGCTTTCCTGATAGAAACAAGGAAAGAAACTGCTAAGAAAGGGAACATTCCCTCCAAAGGCATAACCACTGGGCCATTTAGTAAAGGGACCAGCAGCTCTCATTCCTCAAGCCAGAGGAGTAGAGGAAGCAGGGGTTGTTTCTGATGGACTCTTATCAAAATAAGGTTAAATTGTTTTCAGTGCAAACAGCCTTTTTTTTTTTTTTTTTTTTGTAAGGAGTAATGTTTAAGACATTGTAGAAAGATGTCTGCTGAGATGGTAAATAAATTGGGGATGTTTAGTGATTATAAATCTTTAGTGTCCTGAAAACCAGCTAGAATTTAACTTTGTGGTTATTGTTTTGGGTTTTATTTTGTTTGTATTTATAAATTGACTAGTCAATGAAATATAGCCTCGTTTCATTCAAATAATGAAAATATAGCCTCAATATGTAGACAATTTGGGTACTTTCCTTTGGAAGAAAGAAGGAGGAATAAGCAAATCCATTAATGTTATCAAATGTGGTTCTTTGAAAAGTAGTCAGCATATATTACTATGATTTGTTTTTAAAGTGTTTTAATTCAGGGGTGCCTGGGTGGCTCAGTCGTTAAGCGTCTGCCTTCGGCTCAGGTCATGATCCCAGGGTCCTGGGATCGAGCCCCACATCAGGCTCCCTGCTCAACGGGAAGCCTGCTTCTCCCTCTCCCACTCCCCCTGCTTGTGTTCCTGTTCTCCCTGTCTCTCTTTCTGTCAGATAAATAAATAAAATCTTTAAAAATAAATAAATAAATAAAGTATTTTAATTCAATATATTTAAACATAGACATTTTAGAGTTCTTTATCTCTTTAAAGAAAATTTGTTAGTGGTGATTGTAATTGACCAACTTCAATTATTGGCACAATTCCAACTTATTTGTAACCCACTTCATGGAATTCTGAAGGTTTGTGTTGCATATAAGTTGGAAATGCTTTCTAATAACTTTACATATGAAAAACCAGGCCTTTGTGTATCTTGCTGTGAACGATGATGTAAGCTTAACCCTCCTTGAAGGAGCTGCGGACCTTGAGACAGATCTTCTCTCATTGGCTGTTCATACCATTGCTGTTGACAGTGTCCCTTGTGGCTTGTCTCACTCCGTTGCCCAGTGCTGGCTAAAAAAAACAAAACAGGGTCTGTCTGCATGGGCACCAGCATGAGGTATGGTATGAATGTATGGGAGGAGTGGAAAGAAGAGCGGAAATACTGTTTCAAAGGTGATACGCTTTCTAACAATTTCATGTATGAAGAAGCAGTGTTACTGAAAGTACATAGGGATGGAGGAGGACCCTCGTCATAGGCGGAGGAAGCATTGTTTGAAAGCAGTGGAATGGGACAGACACACTAATCTCTGAGCCCTTGGATAAAAAATAAGGTTATAATTGGTGTCCCAACCCAGAAAGGAGGCGTTTGTCCAGGGTTTTATCACAGCAGCAACTGAAGGGCAAGGGAACAAAATATCTCTTAGTCTCCTTATAAGGATTTGCCAGTCCCTGTCTTTTGATAGAGTGAAGCCAGCACTTCTTCCCCCTAGCCTGGCAAGAAGAACCAATATCCATTGTCTCCTAGAAATTGGGGGGAAATAAATGTGACTCAGCCATGATTAATTTATTCTGGGTCCTTGATCAAATGTAGTCATATATGTTCAGATGAAACTAAGCTCAGAAGTAGGCGCTCATGGATTGGAGTTATCTGGGGTGCCCACTAGACACTATCTGGTATCTCTTATCTAGATATTAGCCGATAGAAAGAACCAGTCTCTCATCTTTTTCTTTGCCTTTTTTCCCTCTCTATCCCACTTTCTTTTTAACCTTTTTAAAAAATACTTTTAGTCTTCCCTCCTTTTGTTTTCATTTTTCTTTCTCCGCACAAAACCAGAAATTTTTAATCAATATAAGGCCTCAAAAATAATCTAACTGGGCCCTGTGTCTGCCATTTCTCTGTCCTTGGTAAACTTGTTCACTCCTACATTATTATTAGGACTAAGGACAAAAAAGGTATGACTTTAGTTTATACTTTTTGATCTCCTTTATAGAAAGCCGCTAGATACGGACCTAGAGCCTTAAGAAAAATAAAATCTCTAGTCCTGATAAAGGTAATAAGGTTTTTTGTTTTCTGTTTTGAACCTAGAAGGTAGTTTTTGTAGGGATGTTGTTTATGTAGGGGCGCAGTGCGTTCCTGAAATAGTGCAAGTAGATACAAGGTCCCTCGCAGACAGTGTGAGAGTGGTAAGTGCTGAAGGAGCCCGAACTCGGGCAGATAATCAAGTGTTGACTGTATGTGTAATGGTAAATTAAGCACAATAAAAGGGGGCTAGGTTATGTCCTAAACGTGAGACATGTGATATGTAACCATATATTTTCGATGTATGGATTATTACATAATACTTTATTTGTTCTTACAGCCAGGTTGTCAAAGCAGTATCAAAAAACTGCTAAGTAAAATATTTTAAGATTATGTGCCTAAAGTCATTTTCTTTATTTTCTTTTGATGTGAACGTTTCTGAATTTGCAGTGATAGCTATTTTCAGTGGAGAAAATATAAGAATCTTGTATCCATGGACGAGTAGAAGAAAGGCGCATTAGAATTTTTTAAGGGACTCTCTTTTCATTTTGCTGGTGAACTACTTGCAATTGAATAATGAATGTATTTAACTCTTTTGTAGGCATCCTCTGGTATTACGATTCCAAAACCCCCAAAGCCACCAGATAAGCCGCTGATGCCCTACATGAGGTACAGCAGAAAGGTAGGTGCCAGGGGCCGGAGGGAGTAAGGACTGCTCTCTTGGCTGCTTTGCTCTACGTCAGATTTCATAATGGCTTAGCCAGCACTTCTGTGCATAGTCAGAGCAAAGGATAAGGAATTGCGGTTTTTAAAGAACTCAGTTCTGATTTCAGAATTCTGGAACTAAAATCCAGCAAGAGGAACATGATTAAATAAATGGTTTAAATCCATAAGACAGTGATACATAGCCCTTTGGAGAAATTCAGTGACATGAGAAAAATGTGAAGTGAAAAAAGGCACATAGGACTACATGTATTAGTATCTTATTTTTTATAGAAACGATAGCAACAGTATGTTAGTCTGAAGAAAAAAAAAGGCCTAGAAGGCAGTGGTTATCTCTACACAGTAAGCTTATGGTAATTTTCATTTTCTTTACACTTCTTAAATTTTCCCTCGTGGTTTGGTTTAGTGATGAACCTATGTTCTCTTAAAGTAACAAATAGAGCCAGTATCTTTATTAATAGCAAGAGCATTTAGCTATTTTCACCACTATTTAGAAATTTTGGGTCACAATTACTATACATGTATTTGATGATATGGTCTGTTGTGTTATGCAGATTAACCACTTTCCTTCTAAATTCTCTGAACTTTTAGAGAGACAGAGACTGTGTTATTGGGTTAGCTCATCTTAACTGTCAACACTGATTGGAGATGTCTTGAGATCTGCCATGGATTAATCAGCAGAGGAAATGAGATTGGCCAGCTATTGATAATTGTTGCAGTGGGCTGATGAGAACATAGGGATTTGATACTATTCCTTCTGCTTTTGTTTATGTTTAAAAATGTGTATATTAAAAAGTATTTTTAAAGGTCTATATTTTTAGACATCCATACTGAAATTTCATGTTTCCTTTTTAAGGTCTGGGACCAAGTAAAAGCTTCCAACCCTGACCTAAAGTTGTGGGAGATTGGCAAGATTATTGGTGGCATGTGGCGAGATCTCACTGATGAAGAAAAACAAGAATATTTAAACGAATACGAAGCAGAAAAGGTAGAATGGGGACCACAGTGGGATGGAGACAATATAAAATGCATAAACATTTGCTTGTTTTTTATAAAAGAAACAAAAGATCTCATCAGCTGAGGCTGTACTGTCTCTGTGTGCTGGCTCAAGTCACTTAACTTCTCTACACTTCAGATTCCTTGTCTGTAGAAAGAAGATAATTATATGTTTTGATATTCAAAGGAGATAAAGGTATTTGTATAACCTGCAATATGTTAATTATAAAACTGAAAAACATTTGAATTTCAGATAGAGTACAATGAATCTATGAAGGCCTATCATAATTCCCCCGCATACCTTGCTTACATAAATGCAAAAAGTCGTGCAGAAGCTGCTTTAGAGGAAGAAAGTCGACAGAGACAGTCTCGCATGGAGAAAGGAGAACCGTACATGAGCATTCAGCCTGCTGAAGATCCAGACGGTAAAAAAAAAAAAAAAAAAATGGGGTTTTGTTTAATGCGTTCTCTGAGAACTAAAGTACGATCAGTCTTTTAAGTTTATTTCCTATCCTAAATGGAAAACAAAACATATTTAAGTGCCATTTTAATATTTTGATTAATTATCTTAAGATCTGTATATGAATTTCCCATATAAAACGATATATCCTTGTTAGTGCAGAAGATAGCAAAAACTATTGTTTATGAGAATCTTTATACTCAGAATGCAGGAAAGGTTTTTGAGTCACAATCAGAATTTTGCCTCAACTACTTTTAAAATCTAAATGCCTTCTAGTTACATCCTGTTTTCCTATTGGTTCCTTAAACTTGCTGAATTAAAGGTTCTTAAGGGAGAAAGTTAATGAGTGGGTAGAAGCATTATGGAATTGTTTTCCAGTTAATTCAGAAATCCAACGTAGCTCGTGATAACACATGAGGATGCACACATACACACTTTATACATACATACAAATAGGGGAGGTTCCTGATTGGCATCCACGACTAGTTTGCAGGTACGCAGATTACACGCCTGGTCTCTAGAGCCAGGCAGGGTCTGAAGTTGCAAGGAACCTCAGAGCTAGCCCCCTGCATCGGGGAGCATACTCCTCCATGAACCACGCCTGCTTTACAGGTAACATTTTCTCATGTGCTGCTGTGATGTGGAAAAGGCTAGAAGCTCTAGCTACAAGCAACAAAAACATCAAGAAAATAATTAAAGATCCCATTTCAGAGTAGGGGTAACAAAGAGGAGGCTTGTAAGAACTTTAATGGAGAGAGGAAGCAATAATGCCACCTAAAAACATGAATAAACATACATCCAAAAGGAGAGGCAAAAAAATGCTTTTAAAAAGAATGGACTGGGATATTGACAAATATTCTCATAAATATAGAATGGAATAATGTAAATAACAGAATAGAATATGGAATAGAAACCATACCAAGTGTTAAACAGAATCAGCAGTGCTAAGGACACGCTAGCAGACACAGACCAAAATTACTCAAATTGGATGATTAATGCAAGAAAAACATATAGAACTAACAAATAGAAGAAGATCCAATCTACAAATAATTGGAAGGATGAGGGATCAGTATAAACAAAGACTAGCAACATGGAAGCCACAAGTAGAAGCATTTAAAGTTTTCTTTAGGTGAAAGGTGACATTGTGAACATTGAGCAGGACTTTAGAGATTCACTCAGCAACAGTCTTCAAAAGAAGATCCTCTTCTCTGTTCCTCAGACTTCGGCCCATTACATCGTTTAAGTTTAAGATAGGAACTTAAAGCTGCTAGTAAGAAAGGACAGGTGAAAATGAAGATGCCAGGATAAGAGTGACTTCTGGACTTTATGCCCCAGAACTGAGTAGAAAGAGGAAAATTAGCGAGGTGGGGATGAGCATCAGTCCAAGAGAAGGGCAGCCCCCTGTGAGCGCAGTAGCTAGCTACCAGCTGCTATTCTAGAGAAGGCATATGCAGTTTCCACACAAGACAGTGAAGGGTTTTTTAAATGGCATTTTAGAGAATGAGGTAAAGAACTGGTGAATTAGAAAATAACTAGAAAATATAAGCCCACCCCCAAAAAGTCAGACAACTCTTAAGTGTAAGGGAAGACAAGCCCAGATTGCCAAGACTTGATTTCCCCTACCAGTGATCAACACTGGAGCCATATAAATGAAAGAAGAAAGCAAAAAACCAAAAAAGTATATATAGTTTAGATAGAGGTAACATGAATATACCATGTATAATCTCAAGTGTGAATATGAAAAACTTCCTTAAAGAAATAGGAAGGTCGCAGAATTTTTTTTAATGGTATCCTATATTCCAGTAATTTTAATTTCAGAAGTATATGTCCTAAAGAAATTACTTGAAAGGAGACAAAAAATAATTTGCACAACAGTTTGTAGCTGTGGTGTTTTTGATGATGAGCATTTTGGGAACTACTTAATTACCAAATAATAAGGGAGGTGCTAAACCGGGACATAGCAGTACAATTTGGGCCTCTGGCAAAGTTTCCTAAAGTGTGGTCCCTCCACGTCTGGTGGGACACTAAGATGATTAGGTGGTTCGGAGAGGAACTTTTATTTTTATTTTTTTAAGATTTTTTATTTATTTGAGAGAGAGAGCGAGAGACAACACCAATGGGGGGGGAGGAGCAGAGGGAGAGGGAGAAGCAGACCCCCCACTGAGCAAGGAGCCCAATGTGGGAATTGATCCCAGGACCCCGGGATCTTGACCCGAGCCGAAGGCAGACGCTTAACCAACTGAGCCACCCAGTTCCTGAGCCACTCAGGAACTTTTATTTTAATGTGTATTGCTTAAGGGGAAGCTTTTTTTTTTTTTTAAGTGAGTTAATTTAAGTAACTATATTAAATAAATGATAGTATGGATTGTTAGCAGATACGTCCGAAACTGTGGAGGTAATAGAGCAAAGGTGGAGATTAAGGAAACACTGTTGCATAGCTATTCAAAAAAAATATTTAAACCAGATCCATGCTATATGTGTATGAACTTGAGTGAATGAAAACAACATAATATCTTTACACACTGACAACTATGTACGTGTATAGATTGACAAAAATTAAAAGTAAAATTTGGTATACATTCTTTTCCTATAAAACTAGCTTAGGGCTTTAATGGTTTTTTTTAATCAAATAAAATGTATATGGTGGTCTGGGACACAGTATTGCTAGAGATGATGTTTTCTCTGTAGTCGGCATTTTCATTACTTTGGTATTAAAGTAATACAGTGACAAAGACACTGCCCAATTCCTATGTTGTCATCAGGTATAAATGCCTTAAATTACTACCAAGAGAGTGAACCGTCCAGCAGCATTGCAGTCTTGCTGTAACATGCAGCTTTCCCGTTGATGGATTTCCAGACCAGAAGACACATGGTTTTATCTCATTTGTGTTTCAGCCAAGTCCGTCTCAGACATATATCATCACTTAAAGATTTCATGAGAATAACCACTACCCTCGCCAATGAACACATTATGTCCTCCCCGTGGTTTTTATCAAGCAACTGCCCCAGTGCTCCCATGATGCCCTTAAGACCCTCTTGGGTTTGTTTTTGTTTTAAAGATTTTATTTATTTATTTATTAGAGAGAGCATGGGGGGGGGGACAGAGGGAGAAGCAGACTCCTCGCTGGAAAGGGCCCCCTTGTTAGACCAGTGAGGGCCACGGCTCCTTGGTGTTTAGGTGTTAATATTGTTAGTCTCTCCTGTTTATGGTTACTGGTGACTTCATTTCCAGACATCTTGTTTATTCCAGATTATGATGATGGCTTCTCAATGAAGCATACAGCCACCGCCCGTTTCCAGAGAAACCACCGCCTCATCAGTGAAATCCTTAGTGAGAGTGTGGTGCCAGACGTCCGTTCAGTTGTCACAACAGCTAGAATGCAGGTCCTCAAACGACAGGTCCAGTCCTTAATGGTTCATCAGGTAAAGTCACAAAGCATTTGTTATAATAAATTAGGCCTATGTCACGGAGCCCCAGTGGCATGATTCTCTACCATGCATCAGTGTTCAAGCTAAATATTTCTGTGTTCAGTCTAACCTGTTCCTGATTCAGGGAAGAGGCTTGAAGAAGTGGAGGTTTCCCAGAGATTTAATAAGTTTGTCATTAAAACTGTAATACAGATTCTTGTGATGTAAAGTTTGTGCATTAAGAATTTTAAGACCTCTTCTCAACCTTTACTGCTTAACTAAATATTTTTTTCTGAAGAAATTGCTCAGGCCTGAAACAGTATTCTTTAACATACAGTTGTTAATTGTAGTTACTCCTCTATGCTGCATTTTATGTTTTTAAAATCTTAGCTAGACACATTGTGCAATAAATGATTTAATTTAAAAATTCAGAACCTTTGTCATGCTGTGAGAAAGCATGGACCATTAAAAAATGAGACATACTTTCTGTTTGACATTTGCTTTCAAGAAAATAATTCAGTAATACTAAAGCCTGATCATATGTCTTTCAGCGAAAACTAGAAGCTGAACTTCTTCAAATAGAGGAGCGACACCAGGAAAAGAAGAGGAAATTCCTGGAAAGCACAGATTCATTTAACAATGAACTTAAAAGGGTATCAATTTAATGTGTTCACTGTACTTTTTATCACCATGACTGTTACTTTTTTCTCATTCCTTTCTCCAAAATAGTGTTTTTATTGAATGTTGTTCACTTTGAAACAGGGTGAACTTTGCTCTAATGGTAAGGTCTTTGCTTTATGAAATTATTTCCATTTTCTGGCAAAATTTCAATAGGTTTAAGATATCATATAGTGGGGCGCCTGGGTGGCTGAGTCATTAAGCGTCTGCCTTCGGCTCGGGTCATGATCCCAGGGTCCTGGGATCGGGCCCCGCATCAGGCTCCCTGCTCAGCGGGAAGCCTGCTTCTCCCTCTCCCACTCCCCCTGCTTGCGTTCCCTCTCTCGCTGTCTCTCTGTCAAATAAATAAATTGAATCTTAAAAAAAAAAAAAAAAAAAGATACCCGGTAGTCTCCACACATGTACTAGGCCTGTAGACCCTAGAATCCCCGGGTGTTTTAAACTCATGCAGTCATGAGTTGTTTCCATTTTTTTGAGATTTATTCATTAAATGTAGCTTATAGTATACACTTTGTATTAAAACAAGTAAATCTTGTGTTTGGTAGCTTGAAATAGGCCCAGGAAGCCTTCTGTATAAACCCAGTGCTTTCAGCATCGCCTCACCACCCATTCCGCAGCGCTTGCTGTTACGGGGCTACCAGAGCAACTGGCTTTTCCCGTAGACACAGGAGTTTCAGAGAAGACCTAGAACCACGTTGTTTTTTCCCTCCCACATATATGTACATAGTTCATAGCCAAGAAAACCCACTTTTGAAATAATTTCTCTGGTTCAGAGATCATAGGAAAAGAACGTTACTAAGAGAGTCTCCTTCCTTTCTGACTACTAGTTGTGCGGTTTGAAAGTCGAAGTGGACATGGAAAAAATTGCCGCTGAAATTGCACAGGCAGAGGAACAGGCTCGAAAACGGCAGGAGGAAAGAGAGAAAGAAGCAGCAGAGCAAGCTGAACGCAGTCAGAGCAGCATGGTTCCTGAGGAAGAGCAAGCTGCTAGTAAGAGCGAGGAGAAGAAGGACGACGAGAGCATCCCGATGGAGACAGGTAACCTGCCCGTTGACCACAAAGTCAGTGTCAGGGGCGAGTCTCTGTGTGATCTGCACGTTTCCTCCCAAATCCTAACCTCTGTAGTAGATGCACATAACATGTTGATGTCCCTACAAAACAGCAGTGGGGCATTGGTCCTTAGTGTGGCTATTTGAGGTCTTGGTTATTGTCCAGATTGAGTCATGTCATTTTCCAGGTTAGGCATAGAAAGTATAGTGCTAGGAATGGTAGAGGATACTGGCCGTGGAGTCAGGCACATCTGGCTCTAATACTCTTTCTCACCACTTGCTAGCATGTGACTGGATAAATTATTTAATCTGTTTCCTCACTTGTAGGTACTCTAGTACCGGCCTCTGAGAGTGAGTTTCGGAGGACAAATAAGGAAATGTACATAAAATCACTCAGTATTGGTTTTGACGTGGTATTGGCACTAAGTGTTTTGACCTTTATTGCTAAAACGTAGTATGTGGTTGTTGCTTTTAGGATCACGCATCTTTGGTGTCCTAGGACAGGGTTGGGCAAGTAAAACCTGCAGGCCAAATCCTGTCCTGCCACCTGTTTTCGTAAATAAAGTTTTGTTGGAACACAGCCTTACCTGTGTGTTTACGTATGATCTGTGGCGGCTCCGGGGCTCCCACAGTGTAGTTGAGTCATTGCAGAGACGCCTGGCCCACAAAACCCAGAATATTTACTATCTAGTCTTTACGGAAAAGGTTTGTTGACCCCATCCAAGAGAAGTTCTTACTTCTAAGCATACTGATTTTCCTGACTAAAAGCATTCCTCAAGGCACAGAGTAACATGTAAAACTTTCATAAAATACCGATTAAATTGATTACTTGAAATTTTGAGATCACCTCACCTTCTGGCACTATTTTGACCCTGCCCAGTGCCCTGTGTAAACAGGAGTAAGTTAAAAGTGTTATGGGAAATACAGCCAAAGGCTCCCTGGACCATCACTGCAAGAAGGGGGAGGGACAGTAGTCGTACTTGGCATTCAACTGACTTGTGATTTGACATCAGGAAGACATTTAATGGAATATAGATCGCTTTACCAGATGTTACTACAAAATTTAATTCAGCAGATTAGCATTCCACATAGTCAGATTTTAAGTTTCGTTATCTGACCCTTTTTCTGTTTTGTGTGAACATATTTTTTATCTTAAATTTGGAGCATAAGTACATTTTTGTGGTTAAAGCAGGAGCTTGAGAATTAGGGTATGGAGTATGATTCTTTGCTCATTTTGCAACTAGACAGAACACTCTGTCCTTTGCCACTGTTCTCTCATTTATGAGTAGAGCATGCCTATGGGTCTTTACCCAGATTTTATCCTTTTAGCTGAAGGAAAAAACAAAATTGAGACTATTAGAGCAAAAACCTCATGCTCTTAATTTCTTACAGAAAACAACCCAGCATGACATTTAACAAAGTACCTAAAATATCACCCTTATATCATTTCCATACCTGCTTTCTCACTAATTAAATCCAAAGCACAGAACAGCATTGTCCAATAGAAATAAAATGCAGGTCACTGTGTAATTGTAAATTTTCTAACATTTTTTAAGTAAAGCAGAACAAATGAATTAGTATTAGTAACATATTTATTTATTTAACCCAGTATATCTTAAACAATATCTCAACATGTAATCAGCATTTTTAAGTATTAATTTTTTACATTTTTTTCATACTAAGTCTTCCAAATCTGGTGTGTGTTTTATACCTGTTAGCACATCTAAATTTAGAAGCTGAATATTCATCAGAAATACTTGATCTGTATTTAGCTTTTGTAAATTTACAGCTAAGAAGTAGATCTTCAGACCAATTCATGAATTGTTTCCAAGGTGCTAACATTTCCTCAGTCACGCTGGCTCGTCCCGGTGCTTAATGTCACACGCGGCGCGTGGGCTCTGGTGAGGGACAGCATAGCTCGAGACAGTCCACGTAATTAGAAGAATCAACTTGTGTCTTGGAACTGACAGTGACACGTGTGTGATTACAGAGGAGACACACCTTGAAGAAGCAACGGAAAGCCAACAGAATGGTGAAGAAGGCACATCTACTCCTGAGGACAAGGAGAGCGGGCAGGAGGGGGTGGACAGTATGGCTGAGGAGGGGACCAGTGACAGTAACACCGGCTCAGAGAGCAACAGTGCCACAGTGGAGGAGCCACCCGCAGACCCCGCGCCGGAAGACGAGAAGAAAGAATAAATGTTGCCTTGTTTTATGTGTTCTAAATACTTTTTTAAATGAAAAAAAAAGATGTTTTTTGAGTTTTAATGGTGTTATGTGGTTTGTGTATTAATATTTTTCTTGTCCATATCGCACCACCAAAGGCTTTTGGACCATTTAGCATCACAAGCCAAATGGCACAGTCCCCTTTCTTAAGCCTTTGTGAAGATGGTTCTTTTCTTTGGGTCTTATTTCTAGCCCTCAACTCCTGAAAGCCTCAGAATTTAAATTAATCGAGAAAACGCCCACCTCTTTTAGAGAGTTAGCCTTTGATGCTGCACAATTTACTCTTCCAAATGCCTTCCTACAGCTCACTGGGATGCTTACCAAAGCCATAGCTTTAAACCTCCCAGTCCCCATCAACAGCTTCCCGAAAGTCCCCTTTCCTGTATACTTCCACAAAGAGTAGTTTCTTGAAAACGTAATCATGTATGAGTATATATTTGTTCATTTACCCTTTTTTATTTTTAATCAGTGTCGGATACCAAGAGGTGTGTTAAGGATTGACTACAACTAAGCTTGGATCGTATTGATCCAGAAATAGTCTCCATTGTTCGAGTAGTTACCAGCTTATGAAGTAGTCATTAAAATGAACATGGCACATACACATTATGTATACTCCTTTTTGTTATAATTCATATTGGGTGTGTTCTGATAAATTCATCCTTACTGTACAGAAAAAGAAAATTACTTTTTTACCAAGTTTTCCAAAGACAGAATAGGTCACAAAGCTTAAGGAATTGAATATTCTTGCAGTGGACTAGACAACTTCAAAATGATGAGCCCGTTCCAGGAGGAAAACAGCTGGGAATTCAGTTCGTCCATGTGAAATTGTTCTACAATAATCAAAACTCAAAACCTCAAGGCTCAGGATCCCATAGATCAGAGCCTACCTTTTTGATAAACTCTTAGTAAAATCTTGGAGACTAGAAGCAAGATAGTTTGTGACACATATGCTTCCCAAAAACTAGAATAGATTTTTATTGAATAGTGGGATATCTAATGGTATATGTTTCTTAAAGGTCCAAATGTAATAAATAAGTGGAAAAAATGTCTCTGTGTTTTTATCACTATTTTTATGCGAAGCAAGTGTATCCTTTTGTTACTGTGATGCAGTGACAGCAGGGAGCGGGCCCCCACAGCCACTACAAACTTGCGTCCTCAGGGCCCTTGGCTCACCCAACAACGTCTGTAAACTACAGTATTCAGTTCATTTGTACAAGAGGTTTGTGCAAATCAGTTTCCTCATAGTCACGTCACATGTAAAGGTTGGCCTTTTACTCCAAAAGTAAAAGGAAATATGTTTCTACATTTAAATTACCTTTGAAAAAGTGGGTAAGTAAATAAACGTAAGTCCTCCGCTTACACGCAGAAAACCTCACACGGGCATGACTTAATTTACAGCGACTTTTTTATGATTCACTGCTGTTGAACTTGAGCTGACAGCACACAGTGACTATGGCCGACTGCCCTTGTCCGGCCCCCAGAGAATGAGAGGAGGAAAGGAAGCTTGAGACTGGGTGGAAACAGCCCTCCATCTCTGTTTTTCTAAACAGCACATGGGATCTTTCTCCTGTTTGTGAATTGAAGAACTAACCGTTCAAATAGATCAGTTTCTAGGTGTCGGACGCTGTAGGGCTAAGAACTTTCACCAGCTGCCCAACAAATTGGATAGTTTCGTTGGTGCATTCCCTCTGCCAAAATGGGGCGGAGAAGTGGTTAAATACAAGTGTGGAAAAAGTACAGAGCAAACCGGGTCGCTTACCGCGGTATTGAAGCCCCTAAGATGACGGAAGTGGCGCCTTTGCCAGTTTGGAGAGGGCGCTGGAAAACAAGCACGTCTCTACTGAGCCTGCCCACAGCTCGCTAGGGCGATTGGCTGGAGAATGAATTTAATCCGATGTGATTTGACCGCTTTTAACCGCAGGGAGGGGAAGATTGAATTAAAATTCCCCCGTGTCAGAGTGATCTGTTGCAGAAATCACCCATGTTGGAGATGTTTCTTAGTTTCTTTGAGAATGTGGGATATGATTGAGGTCTTTGATTTTTTTTTTTTTCTTTCCATATCCCCGTAGGCATTGGGCAAGTCACTTAAACTCGGAGCCTGTTTCAACTGTAAAATAGATGGAACTGCTTGGTCTCAGTGCCCTTACTGCTCCAAAAACCGTGATTTTTAGTGCATTTATTTTGAGTATGAATGCATAGAATTTAAGGGCTTATATTTTCATGAATTTTTAATAAAAAAACGGGGGGGGAATCCCCCACAGTCCCCTGGTTTTCTCACAAAGAGTTTCAAATTTCCTATCTTTCCCTGTCTGTCAACAAGCATGAATTTTTATTTTATTTTTTTTTTTAAAGATTTTATTTATTTATTTGAGAGAGAGTGAGAGAGAGAGCACAAGAGAGGGGAGGGTCAGAGGGAGAAGCAGACTCCCTGCCGAGCAGGGAGCCCGATGCGGGACTCGATCCCGGGACTCCAGGATCATGACCTGAGCCGAAGGCAGTCGCTTAACCGACTGAGCCACCCAGGCGCCCAACAAGCATGAATTTTTAAAAGGCTCTGCTGTAGTACATGAATATTATTCTGAAAAACAGAACTTGGAGGGAAAGTTAGGAGCTTTTAACATGGAATGAATGTCCTATGGAAAAGATAAAACACTCAGTTCAGTATATTTGAAAAGAGAATCTGACATTTAACTAAGTCACTCTACATTTTTTAGTTTTGGTCCTTCACATTTAGATACCAGTTTGGGGTTTCAGACGGTTGGTGCTGACAGTGTGAAACTCACTGCTTGCAGTTAAATTGAAGCTTTGGTTTCTCATGTGAACAGGCAAGGAAGCTGGGATTATGCTTTGTTAAATCCTCATTTCATGAATAGATCTCTACCCCCAAGCACTACCACGCACGGGCTCCCCACCTGGTTTCAGCGTGCGCAGGAGTCTTACCTTGTTTCTCACCGCTGGACAAACCTTGCTGGAACAATTGGCTTCTTAATGGTTTGCACATTAGAGGGCTTAAGGTCTTTGCAAATGAAAAATCTGCTGTGCAATAACAAGTCAAAAGGAACTCGGGAGCCTTTTTAGAAGAAATCATGCTGAATTATAATTCAGCTTACTGTGATAATGTTTCTTTGATCAGTATGCGAAGGCAAATTCTGAGTTTAGTAGAAAACGATATCCAAATGTACTGGAAATTATAAAACTGTTCATAAATATCTTTAGTATTAGGTTGAACTATATGAAATTGCCAGTGTACGTTTTTGTCTACAAAATGACAAGTTCACCTGGTTCAACCTAATAATTCTGCATTTGAGAGTCCAAGTGTAAGCTCTTAATAGCAGTTTTCTGAGTGTAAAGTGATGGAACTTTTGATTTACCGGACTGATCTACATACCTCTCTAATAATTACAGCATGTTGTTAAACAAAACCCTGATTAAAATGCAAATCCCAAACTATCAAGTATTTAACCACCTGATTTTGAAAATACATTGCAGGAAATTGTTAAACCAGCGGGCTTATGTTCACATGTTTTCTCATTTAGCACCAAAAAGGTTCTTATAATTTTTTTGCATGATTTTTTATTTTTTTATTTTATTTTTTTAAGATATTATTTGTTCGACAGAGAGAAAGTACAAGCAGGGGAAGCAGCAGGCCGAGGGAGAGGGAGAAGCAGGCTCTCCGCTGAGCAGGGAGCCCAATGGGGGACTGGATCCCAGGACCCCGGGATCATGACCTGAGCCGAAGGCAGACGCTTAAGGGTCTGAGCCACCCAGGTGCCCCTGCATAATTTTTTTAATCAAAAAAGTGTTGTGTGGGGAAGGGAAATTCCCAAATGATTTAATTGCTTTTTCCATAAAACTGAGACAATTGAAGATAATGGTTTCTTATGATAAGCCATTTGAAAGGAAAGAAAGGCTACCTCAGATTCCTTGACACTCAAGAGTGGCAAAGACCTTAGGTCCCATCCGGTCCTTGGATAGAGAGCATCCCCTTCCCCATGTCCCCTAGGGTTATCACGCACTGCGAACATAAACACCTCTAGTCTTGGGGAGCCCATCCTCTCTGAAGACAGCTCATTCCTTGTTTAGTTGAAGTATTTCTCATTGAGCTAAAATCTGCCTTCCTATCAACCCCCTAGTCCTGCTTCTACACCTTGAAATCAAATAAAATAAATGTAATCCTCTCCCAAATGAAAGACCTTCAAACATCTAAAAATCTAAAATAAGAAGGGTTGTTCTTTGATGACCTTAAGGTCCTGTCCAGCACAAAATGTTTATAACTATAGTATAGATGCAAACTCCATAAAGTGAGTGTTGATTAATAGTTTCATATGGAGCAAAATGGGGAGCAAGTGGGTTCAATTCACTAACACAGTACTTCTCAAAACTCAGTCATTTGCATGCACTGCCACGATTTCTACCATTTCTGGGTACCACCTGTACTATTATTACTACTTAACAGCTTTCTCTAAATCAACTTACTTATTCCACTTGAATCATTCATTTTAAAAGGAAACTTGATATCAGCATAAATGTGAAACAGTGGTCTTTTGTCATAAAAAGAAAATACTCTTTTTTTAAGGAAGATTTTATTTATTTATTTGAGATAGAGAGAGCATGGCGGGGGGCGGGGGAGGCGGGCAGAGGGAGAGGGAAAAGCAGGCTCCGCACTGAGCAGGGAGCCTGACTCGGGGCTCCATCCCAGGACCCTGGGATCATGACCTGAGCTGAAGGCAGATGCTTAACCCGCTGAGCCACCCAGGTGCCCCAAAAAGAAAAGACTCTTAAATACAGATATTTTACTGGTGATATTTATACTTAAATAAGTACAATTCTAAAAAACGTTATTTAGAAGATCTGCACATCACCCAAATTCATCTGAAGGATCCCATAGAGTAGTCCGGATAAAGGTCTTTGGGGAAAGCTGCAATAAAAGAAAAGTCTATTTCCTGCTACCTGGAGGTTCAGGAACCTTGTCTTCTTAGAAACAATCCCTGAGTCAACAGCAGTTTGTAACTCAAGGACAAATTAGTGAAAGCTGATCCTGTGATCAGCTAATATTAAAAGCCAACATTTTTGAGCACTTACTATATGCCCATGTGCTTTTCATACTTTTGAGTCTTATTTCTAATTTCCTAAAGTTAATATTAGAGTAGATCACTTTACCAATATAATCTGTATTTATAATCTTGGGCTGAAGTTAACCCTTACAAACCACTTTTTTGGAGGAAAAAAAAAATAGGCTCAGTCTATAGCCCAAGGTACTAAGATGATATAGAGATTACATATGTGTCCTAGGATTTCATCACTGTGGATCAATAATCTGAAAGACTTAAAGACAAAAGAACCTACTTGGAGACCAGTGTTCTTATACTGGGAGATATACATGTAAAAATTATTCCCTTTTGAATCCACATCTCCTTTCCTTCAGAGTTCTCCATACCACCAAAAAAAGAAAAATGCACAGATTTAAAACAAATGACTTCTAAACTTCAATGATACAAGTTATCATGCTGCATGGAGAACTGCCCCCATGTCTGATAGGGTGTGTTATGTTTGCATTTTACCCCTGTTGTGGTTTCCTGTCAGTCTGTGAGCTTTGGGGAAGGTTTTACGAGACCTGAGTCTCAGAAATTTCAGGAAGTACCAATATCAGACGGCTGTCATGCACCGTTACTTACTCTCTAAACTTTACCCACCTCTTCCTGTGTGTGCACTTTGGATGGGTCTTCCCCCTCCTCAAAAAACACTCCACAATATCCTGGGACATTAGCTTTCAAATCAAATGTCAGTCATGGTCCAGGTGGACGATTCTCAAATTAACGGGCATCAGAATTTCCCCAGAGTGGCTGCCCGGGCCCCACCCAACTCTACTGAATTAGAGTCTACCAAGTGGAAGCCTAGAAATCTAGCACATCAAAGCTTTGAGAACCACCAATTTGGTTTAATCCCCTCATCTTCCAAAAGGGGAAACTGGGACCCAAAGAAGAGAACTGAGTGACTCATCTAAGAGCCAACCGTAGGAGCCAGACCTAGAATTGTTCTTTACAGCTTCTGGGGAGAACAGATCCTCAGGACACTCAAAACCCTGCTCAAGGAGCGCCTGGGTGGCTCAGTCGGTTGAGCCTCCGACTCTTGATCTCAGCTCAGGGCTTGATCTCAGGGCCGTGAGTTCAAGCCCCACATCAAGCTCCACACTGGCATCGAGCCTACTTAAACCAAACAAACAAAAACCCTGCTCAAGCCTAGTGGAACTAAACTTTGCCAAACGTTTGACGTCCTTCTTGAATGTTTCCCATCATGCCAGTTTATTTAGACCAGGATCACTTTCCTTGCAATGAAATCCTCCTTATCCCCTTCCCCTAAACTGCAGGGCACAGCACCTTGAGTTGTCACCAGAAACCCAAAACCGGTTGTGACCAGTATCCAGGAACCTAGAGTTTGATGGGCTCTCCAAAAACAAAACTAGTGAAATCCAACCTGTAAAAGGTGAGATCGCCACATGAAAAGAGGCAGTGAAGAGTGGGCTCAAGAACACAGGCTTTAGCGCAGTTCTGGGTTCAAGTCCAGGGACGCCATCTGCACAATGGGGACAAAGTTACTGCAGTATCAATTTTCCAGGGTGATTGGGAGAAGAAAATGAGAGGCGGATGAAAGTACCTTGCCCGATGCCTGGTACATGGGACGCACGCAGTAAGTATTAGGGGCTGTTGGGGGGGGCGGGTGGTGAGGACGATGACGGTGGTTCAAGACAGAGCGCCTGCCTGGGAAAGCATGGGAAACGGCCAAACCCACGCAATGAGAATATCGAAATACAAAGAAAGCCTAACTTTTTTTTTTTTTTTAAGATTTTATTTATTTATTTGACAGAGAGAGACACAGCGAGAGAGGGAACACAAGCAGGGGGAGTGGGAGAGGGAGAAGCAGGGTTCCAGTGGAGCAGGGAACCCGATGCAGGGGCTCGATCCCAGGACCCCAGGATCACGACCTGAGCCGAAGGCAGACGCTTAACGACTGAGCCACCCAGGCGCCGCAAGAAAGCCTTACTTAACCAACCACCATCTAGTTCTAGCTGAGGCAGTATTGGTTGGAGGCAGTAGGCAGTCAGCTTGGAGGGCAGGTAAAGGAAGCCACTAGATTCTTCAACAAAGTGTTGTTGGATCCCGGCCAGTCACCCCGCTCAGAGCTACGTGCTCCACACACATCATCTCATTGAACCCTTACAACAACCTGACAAGGGGATACTCTGAATATCACCCCAGCTTTAAAGATGGACAGACTGAGGTTCGGAGAAGTGAAATAACTTGTCCAAGATCACCCAGTTTATGGTGGAGACAGGACTCCTCCCACCCCCGCCCCAGACCCACCAGAGTCCTGCGCTGGGGGATCGGATATCTCCACTGGTGAGATACGAACGCAGACTGCCCGCTGGCCCTGGCTTTCTCTCTTTTACAACTCTTTAAAAGTACCACCGCTTTCTCATAACCCCTCCAGTTCTTGAAATGATTTTTTTTAAGAGGGAGGAGGGCTTAAAAACAATCACCTTCTCTTTTGAGAGCATTAACAAAGACTGGTCTCCTAATCGGCATTTCCCAGATACTTGGGCAAGTGGAAATACCCGCACTGATGACATGACTTGACATGGCCACTCTGCGTTTTTAAACATTGTGTTGGTGTTTTTAGCCAGGCCCTCCTTACAAAACAGTTCTCACAGAATACCTGTTGAACCGTAATTACCACCAAAGTGAGAAGCGAGAAAATCCAAGAATCGGTAAAGGATCCCACCACAATAACATCTGTTTCTTTTTTTTTTTTTTTTACTTTTTTTTTTAATTTTTTTATTGTTATGTTAATCCCCATACATTACATCATTAGTTTTAGATATAGTGTTCCATGATTCATTGTTTGTGCATAACACCCAGTGCTCCATGCAGAACGTGCCCTCCTCAATACCCATCACCAGGCTAACCCATCCTCCCACCCCCCTCCCCTCTAGAACCCTCAGTTTGTTTTTCAGAGTCTCTCGTCTCTCATGGTTCTTCTCCCCCTCCGATTTCCCCCCCTTCATCCTTCCCCTCCTGCTACATTCTTCTTCTTTTTTTCTTTCTTAACATATATTCCATTATTTGTTTCAGAGGTACAGATCTGAGATTCAACAGTCTTGCACAATTCACAGCGCTTACCAGAGCACATACCCTCCCCAGTGTCCATCACCCAGTCACCCCATCCCTCCCACCCCACCCCCCACTCCAGCAACCCTCAGTTTGTTTCCTGAGATTAAGAATTCCTCGTATCAGTGAGGTCATATGATACATGTCTTTCTCTCTTTGACTTATTTCGCTCAGCATAATACCCTCCAGTTCTATCCACGTCGTTGCAAATGGCAAGATCTCATTCCTTTTGATGGCTGCATAATATTCCATTGTATACATGGACCACATCTTCTTTATCCATTCATCTGTTGATGGACATCTTGGCTCTTTCCACAGTTTGGCTATTGTGGACATAATAGCATCTGTTTCTAAACACTGCTCAACCCGGTTGAGCACATCTATGCTTCAGCGGTCAGGGTCATGCACGAAAGCAGGGGGCTGATGCGTGGAGCCCCAGGTGCTTATCAGAATAGCTGACTCGCTGTTGACTACAGCCAGACTAACGCCCAAAGCAGGATCTGCACGGGTCTCCTCTCTTGTAGCAAGATTATCTTACCATTGGGCGCCTGGGTGGCTCAGATGGTTAAGCGTCTGCCTTCGGCTCGGGTCATGATCCCAAGGTCCTGGGATCGAGTCCCGCATCGGGCTCCCTGCTCGGCGGGGAGCCTGCCCCTCTCTCTCTCTCTCTCTTATGAATAAATAAATAAAATCTTAAAAAAAAAAAGATTATCTTACCATTATCGACCCCCCACTTGTGAAAGTAAATTTTATGATTTCCCGCTTCCCAAGGTAGGTCTACAAACCAGGGACAGGTGAGTAGTTGACAGACACACTTAGAAAGAAGCAAACCACTTTGTTCAGCTGTGGCCCGAGATGTTCTAGGTCAACACAGCTGGAGCGTCCTGCTGTCAGGCTGGTCAGAGCTGCCATCAGCCAGAACAAGTGGGTAGTCTGAGAGCCCGAGACAAAGAGCAATATATTTATACATGATTTGCCTTCTTGCGGCCAAGAAACCGAGAGGGTTCTGAGCACCAGGCTTGTCTGACGAGGTAACGCCCTCTTCTGCAACAGGTGTCAGCTTCCTGCCGGAGGGGGAGGAGATGGGCTATTTTCTGACCCCCCCTCTGGCCGGAGACAGAATCCCTAGCGTGATGGTGTCCGGGTGGTGGTGCCTCACACCTGGGAGGGCAGGCAAATGCTCCGTCCACCTGGGCGCCTGTCTCCCGGCCCGTGCCTCCAGCGCCCTCTACAGGACATTGTTAAGAATTGGATGCAGGGAGCTGGGACAAAACCCTCAGGTTGACGGGTTTCACTGGGACTGAGTGGGGACTTTCAGTGCTAAAACTGGGAAAGTCCCGGGCAAGCTGAGACAAGCTGGCCACTCTATTGACTAAAAGGGGATCTAAAGCTGGATGTAGGGGGTGGAGTGGGGACCCTGCATTTTTTTTTAAGATTTTATTTATTTATTTGAGAGAGAGAGAGCAAGAGAGAGCACGTGCGGGATGCGGGGCAGAGGGAGAAGCAGACTCCCCGCTGAGCAGGGAGCCCAATGCGGGGCTTGATCTCAGAACTCTGGGATCATGACCTGAGCCGAAGACAGACGCTTCACCCACTGAGCCACCCAGGTGCCTGGGACCTTGCATTATTAAACCATCATTACTTGATGGTTGAAATCGGGGAATGGGGAAGGGAGAGCAGACTATGAGAGAGGGCAGGAGCTACTTCAGGGTTGGAAGTAAGCTACTGACTAAAGAGCCCTTTGCCCTGAGTCAAAGTCTCTCGGCCCTATAGCAGAGCCATGTGTCAGATTCTGCAACAGGCAAGGGAAAGAGCTGGGGTTGGTGACTTACATGTTTCCCAGTGAGCTGTGGATCATTCTTTCAACTTTCATTCCCTCAGCAACTACCGAGCACCTATTATATGCCAAGAACCCTCCAAGGCACCAGTAACAAAGATCCGTATGACCTGGCCCGTGCCTTTCATCTGGTCGAGGAGATGTCTATGCACATGGTCAGAGTCCAGTGGGTGAACGCCCGCATGGATGAAACACTTCGCACAAATGTGCCCTGGAAATGCCCTTTACCCTACTGAGCAGTGAGGAGCTCCGTGTGGGCACCTGAGCACAGCAAGAACTGCTTGGCAGGAATCAGGCCCAGGACCTGGGGCGGTGCGGGGGCGAGGAGCACGTGAGGGAGAGCTGGGGTCGCTTGAACCTTGCCAGACTCCCAAAGCTAGACCACCTTCTCTGCCTGGCCCCCAGGGATGGACAGAGCCCGGAAAAGACAGGTGAACACCTTGCTTCGGAGTATGAAAGAAGAAGCAATCACATTTCCAACCACAGGAGGTTGATTAAATAAATTCTGAGACTAGAGGTATTTTTTGAGTTAATGATGATGAGAAAGATGATGTAGCCCCATTGGACCATGCATATGCTCTCCGGTTAGGTTCTTCCAAAAGGTAAATGTCTCTTGGGATCATATCATATATAATTAAATATGCATCTGGACGAAGACTGGAAGGGAAACTGGGTCCAGACAGAAACTGAATCCAGTGTGTTTGTGGTAAGATTAGGGGTGATTCTTTCATTCTTCTCTTTCAAAACTCAGTTTATATTTATATAAAGTTCACATGTGCTACACACTAATGAAAAATAAAGCTAAAAAAAAACCCCCACGACTGCTATGAACGAGACCTGTTCCAAAACAAAGGACAGTCCTAGATTAACACATCTGAAGTTGCCCAGGAAGAGAACAAACGTTTGCACAGGGGAGTTAATTCTCCTTTCAACCCACGGGGCTTAATGATTTTGTCCCTCTTCCCACCCTGCCCGTGCCGGAGCTAGCACTGGAACGCCCAGGCCCCAGGTGAAGACATCGGCTTTGCAGAGCTGCCCACAGGCAGGCTGGGAGATGTGACAAGAGGCCGGTGTCCTTCCAGCAGATGATCTTTGAAGGATAACAAATCCAAGCTGCCATCAAAATGAAGACATGGAGGCTGATTCAGCAGCCAGGGCTAGCGTGTGTGCGGAGGACAAAGGAGGCCCAGAGGCCACCAGGACAGGTGCCCAGCTCTGGGGCTCAGAGGTGGGTCCAGTGCCAACGAGAGGCGGCCACCCAGCGGCCTCTCCCTTCCTCGGCCCCTCACACGCACCCCAGGCTCTCCCCCCACCCCCGCCCCCTCTCTGTGGAACTTCAGAAAAGGCTCAGGATTGTTTATGTAAGTTTTAAACAGGATGCTTCTTGTTTGGCCAGTTTCAAGGCTCCAGGGAAACCAGGAGGCCCCATCCCATTATGTTCTCCACCCGGCACTTATCCCAGGACCCAAGGCCTCCCCCCACCCCCCAAGGCCTGGCCTGGATTGTGGACAAGGAACTAGGTATTAGCTTGTAGGAAATTTGAGTCATTGTTGAGTCAGCTCTCTACCAGAGCTTTATCCATTTGCAAAGAAGAAGAAGCTGGAATCTACCTGGATAGAACCGACCTGGCCCAAGCCCGTAGGCCAGGCAAATTCCTGCAATGCCGGGGCCCAGTTTGTAAACATTTCTGCCCCCTTCCTCCTGTCTCAGCCCAGCAAACTGCTCTGTTACTCCCAGGGGCCCTGCCTGGGTGACCCTGGAGCCTGGATCCTGACCCTGACAAGATTTCAACTCTCCCAGATCCGGGGGAGGGTTTGCTGTGAAATTTTCTTCCCAGCTCTGTCCCCAGCCTCTTCCTCAGACACAGACAAAAACAAGCTGGCTCTTCCCCGGAAAAGAAGATGGTGGGCAGAGGCCGGGGAGTCAGTGATGATCTTTTTCTCGTGTTCATTCAATACTTCCTGACAGCTTACTAGACAGCCAGGTGATGGAACATATTCCGAGATGAGGGGGACCTGGGCTCAGGCTCAAGGAGTTGGAATCTTGGAGACAGAGGAGAGAGATGGACTGAATGCCTCCAGCAGGGATCACTTGCTTGGTCCCCTGAGCCAGGGGAGATCAGAAGAGGGAGACAGCAAACCTTGGGGTGTGGAGGGGGAAAGGGCCTCCTGCACAATGATCCTGGTGCTTCTCTGTTGGGTGCTTTGTTGTGCAGTCCAGTGGGGATGCCCTGCGGCCCTACATTTGATATCTGTCAAACAAAGGAAGGAATAACCGTTCCCTCCCAGCAACCCTGATCCCGAGCCTCTCCTCCAGCACCGAGCTCCCAAACCCCAAACAAGCTAAAACCCACAAGAGGCAGGAGAGGGCTGCCATAATGTGCCCTCCCCAGCCAGTCCCCTGTCCGTCCTCCATGTCCCAGGCCCTTATTCTCAGTTCAGCTAAGCCACACGATGGAGTCTTCCCAAGGGGTCCTGGGAATGGAGCCATCCGAACTGCAAACACTCCGGCCACCTTAGAACTTCACACTTGCCCTATCATGCATTGCTGATCTTCAGTGCAGAGTACGTGGTCCCCAGAGCAGGGGGCACTGGGCCAGGAGACTCTGCCCTGGCATTTGGCATCAGGATTCCAACACGAGGCTGTCTTAGTCGCCTCTCGCTGCCTCCCTCCCCTCCCCCAACTCCTCTATTTAGCCCTCGTATCATGTTAGTGTCCATGTCTGTCTGCGTCAGGAGACCAGGGCCTCATCCACTGGCCTCCATACTCTGCCCACCTTCCCACCCGCCTTTCCATATACCAGGTGGTCAATGAAGCTTACTAAAGCAACAAGAAAGTTTGGAGACATGCCTACTAGACTCTGGGGAAGTCACCCCTCTCTTGGAGGCAGATACTACAGTTAGGAGCTCTCAAAGTCCCCGGGCTTTGGGGTGGGGGATCCCCAGCATCCAGGAGAGTCCCAGAGCTGGGAGCAATCAGCAGATGATGCCTCGGTGCTGGGGAGCACAGCTCCTCTGTCTTCCGTGGCCAAAGGGCTCCACCCAGAGGACAGTCGGCTGGGATCCCTGTTTATACAGACCTTTCTCCACCAGGTATGGATGAGCTGTCCTGAAGAAACTCCGACACCCCCAGTGCCTCTCCAGAATAGCTCTGAAGAATTACCTCCTTTTCCCAGAATAGCCAGTGCCCAGCCCTTGCCTCCAGCCCCCAGAGTGCATCCTGTCTGCAAATGAGAGGAAAAGTGGGGCAGCTCAGAATTCCGCCTCCCACCTAGAGGAACTCTGAGAACCAAATGAGGCAGTCTGTGAATGGGCTCAAGCTACTAAAAAGTACAAGTCTCTGCTCAAACCCAAGGGGATTTTTGGTTGTTATCTGCAGGGCAAGAGGCACTGTTAAGAAAATTCTCCCCTCCTGTTTTCACTTCCTCTTCTCTCTCTTTACCTTGGGAAGGGGAAAATCCTGCAAAGATTTGCAGCCGATGTGTAAAAAAAATACCAAAACAAAATTCTAGTTGCATTTTAACAGTATCTTTTGGTGGCAACCATGTGACTGGGTTCTGACGTTCCAAATTCAAACCCTGAAAGAATCATGAGATCAGAAAAATGTGTGTGTTGTAATGCCCCCTGGTCCAAAGTACCACACCATATTGCCCTGTAGAAGGCCCTCCAGCCTGGACCTGGACAACTCCCAATGACCCCCACACTGTTACCATCTTCAGGCAGCTCCGTGGAAGACATTGTCTCTGTTATGTTAAAGTCCATGAGCCTACCACCCACTGGTCCCCCGTGGGGGCCAGGTGGTATTTCAATGACACAGAGAACCCAGGAATGCCCAATCCTGCCCAGCCAGCTCCCCCTCCCACAAGGAGTTCCCAAGAGGGGCGCCTGGGTGGCTCAGTCATTAAGCGTCTGCCTTCAGCTCAGGTCATGATCCTGGGGTCCTGGGATCGAGCCCTGCATCAGGCTCCCTGCTCCACGGGAAGCCTGCTTCTCCCTCTCCCACTCCCCCCTGCTTGTGTTCCCTCTCTCGCTGTCTCTCTGTCAAATAAATAAATAAAATCTTAAAAAAAAAAGAAGTTCCCAAGAAAGCCAGACCAAAGAACAGAAGCTCAGTGGGAGTCACCATCTCCTATACCAGCAGCAGTAACATCACAAAGCGCTGAGAACTGTTCCTACATTTGCTGGGATTAACAGTAGCACCTATCTGTGCTGTACATTCATATGGTGCTAGGCCCTGGGGTGAACAAAGCTGGGAAGAACAACGAAGGACTAGCCAGAGGGGAAGGTCATGTTCAGCGGGTTCAGCGGTGGAGAAGTGCAGAATGAGGGGGCCCAGCCTGCCTTTGAGGGACTGTAGGCCTTGACATGAGCTGCCCCAGTGCTCCCCTCAGCCCCAGCCCAGCCCGGTGAATGCCTACGGAAGGTTGTGGTCCCAACCTGAGCCACCATCGTGACCTCAAGAGCCTGGCTCGTGTTGGGTAGTACATTACAGAAGAGGGGCTGGGGAAATGTTCCTTGAATGAATGAATGAATGAATGCCAACTGGTTATCGGGCTAGCATATGGCCAGACCTTAGGACAGGCACCCTGCCTTACACCACTTTCGTGCCCATAGGGCTTCACAGTGAAGCAGCCCCTTCATTGGAAGGACTCCCTCATTCAACATTTCAGAAGCACTCATTGAATAAATATTTACTGAGCTCCTACAACACACCAGACTTGGTTCTAGGTGCTAGGGATTCATCAATGAACAAAACACAGAACCTTCTGCCCTCAGGAGTTTCTATTCAGTGGGGAATGAGACAAACTCTGTTTTCTGGGGGTCCCTGGGTGGCTCAGTCAGTTAAGTGGCCGACTCTCAATTTCAGCTCAGGTCATTATCTCAGGGTCGTGAGATCGAGCCCCACGTCAGGCTCTGCGCACAGCGCAGGGGTCGGGGGGATACTGCTTGAGATTCTCTCTCTCCCTCTCCCTCTGCCCTCCGCCCATGTGTGTGCCTTCTCTCTCTCTCTAAAACAAAAAGCAAAACCCAAAAAACCTCTGTCTTCTGTGTCACATACACACTCATCATTTTCACGCCTTCTCCTGGTTCATCAGGGGCCCCAGACTTTAGCCCTTCGAGGTACTAGGGATGCCCTGCTTCCTTGCCGGAGAATCTGCGTTCTTCAGACAGGGTAACAGTCCAGTGACTCATGAGGGCGACTACAAGAGTAAAATGGTTCCACGTCAGTCCTCCGGGACAGAGGCAAGGGAGGCGACACCTTTGCTTCCTGGACCTCAAATCTCGCTCCGCATCCAGATAGCGTCTTCTGCCTTGGGGTAAAACTGGCCCTCCTATTTTAATTAAAGTGAATTAAATAGAATCAGCTTTCGTAATTGAGTGACGCAGAGCTGTCACGATAACCTCCCTCGCCCTGGGCACCTTGCCGGCATTGGGCCATTGGTGCGTCATCATCCCGGCTTTGCTCCCTGGGCTACCTGGCTTCCGGCAGGGGGTCTGTGAGCCCTTGCACACGTTGTCTTGCCGGCATCTGGAGAGGGGTGGCCAGCCCCCGCATGACTGCTGGGATGTGGGCACTGTTCTCAGGCAGCATTTCCCACTTTCCTGGGTGGCATGACTATCTCACTAGGCACTGGAAGTGGGTGCTCAAAGATGCCCAAAAATCTCACACGCACAGAATGAGGGGGCATAGTTCGCTTTAGAGATCTGGCCTATGTGGGTTTCCTACAGAACTAGGCACACAGTGCAGTCTCAAAAAAAAAAAAAAAATCATTCATTTTGGGGGGAAAAAAAGATACAAAATGCAGAACAACTGTCTATTTAAAGTAATCACGTGGTGAGTTCCTGCGAAGTGGTAAATCCTTTTTTATAACAAGTCATCTTAATTGGGTTTTCGTGATGTGGATTTGTTAAAGGTTTGAAGTGAACTGCATCCTTCCAGAGTCCCTTTTCCTATGTGCTCCCTGAAGCCGAGGGCTAACAGCGTCTAAAAGTGGCCATCATTTACACAACCCGTCTCGTACTCACAGCCTAGGGAGGGGTGTAAACCTAACCCCCTTACCTAAAGAAAGTCAGAATTTCCGCCATTAAAGGGAATCCAAAGGACGGTGTCAGCAAACAAAAACAATCTAGCAAGTCAATCCTCTTCATTCTTTTCCCATTTCTGCTAGTAAAACAGTTCGGCTGGCCTGCTTTTTTCCTTCTAATGCCAACTGATGAAATTGCCTCCAAAATGCAAGCCATCACCATGACCCGAGTCCCTAAGAAAGAACTGCAAAAGATGGCCTCTCCCCCCCCGAAGCTAAGGAGGGAGAGGTGCCGCTCTCCATCAGAAAACCAATTCAAGGAATCAGATCTGATAAGGTGTTAGGATGAAGATTTTTACAAGAATATAAATCTTGTTCTCCAGGGCGGTGTGTGGACTCGTGTGAGTACCCATCACTGTTCTCAGCTGGACTTAGAATAAATCTGTCCCTGGATGCATTCACTCAACAAAATGGTCTGGTAAGGGGGCACCTGGGTGGCTCAGTTGGTTAAGCGTCTGATTCCTGGTTTTAGCTCAGGTCATGATCCCATGGGTGGTGGGATCCAGCGTCGCACTCAGCGGGAAGTCTGCTTGAGGATTCTCTCTCTGCCCCTCCCAGCATGGATGTGCACACATGCTCTCTCTCTCTAAAATAAATAAATAAATCTTTGTTTTCTTTTTTAAAAGGGTCTGGTAAGATTCCTAAGGCTATAGAAGTGGTTGCCATGTCCTGTTAAAAAAAAAAAAAAAGCCCCCAAAGACACCTGTTATTCTGATGGATTTGCTCCCTTAAAAATGGGTTGTTATCTAGAAACTGACACCTCTGTATTTCGATGCTATTCTGTGGGTTTCTCTACCAAATCACATACAAAGCCATTCCCATTTCCTCTTCTCCCACTTGCATAATGGAACAAATGAAACCTAAGACTCTGTGGGCTTTATAACATAATTTGAAAGGCTGAGTTATTGAAATTAACAGGGCTAAGCATTTTCTCTCTGTATTGAATGCCCGTTGGGTTGTTTAAAATCCACCGTTTGGGGCACCTGGGTGGCTCGGTTGTTAAGCGTCTGCCTTCGGCTCAGGTCATGATCCCAGGGTCCTGGAATCGAGCCCAGCATCAGGCTCCCTGCTCCGCGGGAAGCCTGCTTCTCCCTCTCCCATTCCCCCTGCTGTGTTCCTGCTCTCGCTGTGTCTCTCTCTGTCAAATAAATAAATAAAAATCTTAAAAAATAAAATAAAATAAAAATAAAAGATAAATAAAATCCACCGTGGGTGGGCATCCTGGAGATGTGCTCCCTGCCTCCTCTCTCCCCAAGAATCCCTCCTAATCCAACCTAAACTTCCCTTTAGGATCCTTCAGAGTCTTCGGTGTGAAACAAGACAAACCAATCTTTATCATTAAGTCCCTGTCACTTTGCTTTGTGTTACCAAAGACTTCTCCTCATCAGGGATGAACAGTTGGAGACAAAGAGGGGAAAGCGGGATGGGAAAAACAGTTGTCACCAATCACGAAAAGTCTACTCATTTAAAAAAAAAAAGAAAGCAGCATCTCAATTAAAACTAGTACATGTTTAAGTTCCATCTCACCCTGTAGAGTCAAATATTGAATTTCAGTTGCCCTGCGGGGTGTCACTGAGATCCCGATTAGTCAGACATAAATTGTACAGCTGGCTCAATTCTCGGGACCCCTCAGGACTTCTCAGAAGAAATAGCACTGTCACATCCCCACCCCAAAAAAAAAAAAAAAATTACACATACGTGTAAGTGTAATTGACCTGATTCTGAGAACTCTTCTGCCTGGTTCCACTTGGCTGAAGTGTAACCAACACTGTGCTCCCGAAGCTTGTATATTTCCCTCCCGAAGAGCTACTTCTCTACCCCATCTTGGCTAATCAAAATCCTACCACCTACTGACTGAGGACAGTGAATCCTTCCTCATCATGAACCCATACACAGCCACTTAAAGTGATGTTGTGGAAGGAGAGTTACTTACAAGGAAGAAAGTTCCTGATGTATTTGTCAAGTGAAAACAGCAGGTAAAAAACAGCAGATGCCATATACCCATTTTGAGAGCTCCATATTCTTTCCTTTCTGAAAAAAGATTGGACAGATACGGTCATCTCTGAGTGGCTCATTTCCTTCCCGTGCTCCTCAACGTTTCACATTTTACTTCTGTAATCGAACAAATATAAGGAGAAAACATCCTACTTGTTAGAGGCTGAATTTTCCCCTGCCCCAACTTAATATGTGGAAGTCCTAAACAGTAGTACCTCAGAATGTATTTGGGAACAGGACCTTTACAGAGGTAATTAAGGTCAAATTCACAAGGTCAAGGTCACATGGGTCACAGAGGCCCAAATCCAATATGACTCGCATCCTGTCATGATGAGTACGTCAGAGCACGGGCAACGCAGACAGAGGGACGACCGTGTGAGGACACAGCGGGAAGGCAGCCATCTGCGAGCCAAAGAGGGAGGTCTCGGAAGCAACCAACCGTGCCAACACCTTGATCTCAGACTTCTAACCTTCAGCGCTGTGGGGTGTGTACCCCACCCGGTCTGCGGTGTTGTGTAATGGCAGCCCAAGCAAGCTAATACACTACCCGTCTTCAAAGACCAGCTCAAACATCAGCCCTGCCTCCCTCACTCCCAAACTTCCCCTCCCGTTTTTCTGTTGCCTCCATTTCTGTGTCATCTGGGCCCATGTGGAACAAGGCCTGCTCACCCCTCTCCCCTGCTACGGTGGAAGCTCTGGAGGGTGAGGCCCAGGCCTCACCCACCTCCTTGCCCAGCACAAGAGCACTTGCTCGGAGGGCCTGGAGAGGGGCACAACTTCCCTAGGACACCAGTAGGGGTCAGACAGCCTAGAGGTTCCCTGGTGGCGGGGGTGGCCCTGTCGCCGTGTGCGTGTTTGTGGCTGTGTGTGTCTCTACGGGCCGGGGGGAGGGTGTGGTGGTTCCACAAGGGCGCCGCTCGCTACGAGCTGTGTCATCTTGGGGGCAGTCACACTTCACACCCAAACCTGAGAGGTTCGCAAAGCATTTTCATATGTATCCTCTCGTTTTGTTGTCATGACAATCCCCTAAGATGCCATATTATTTCCTTCGGTTCACAGGTGAGGTAACCATCCTCAAAGAGGTGAGGAAACAAAACATTTCATTGTGAAAACTTATAACAATAATTGCTAAGATGTCCTGAGTGCCTGGCAACGCACTAAACACTCTGCATGACTTGTCCCAATTAATCCTCGCGACAAGCCTATAAGAGAGGAATTATTACTCCACCTACTTCACGGATAAGGAAACTGAGGCTCAGAGGAGCTACCTGAGATCATGCCACTAGAAAATGGTGGAGTTGGGGCTTAAACATGGGATTCATGTCCACAGCCCACACTTGCAACCCATATGCCACGCTGCCCCCTCCCCACATAAGTTAGTACAGACAGAGGGCGCTAAATGAGGGGAGCAGATAGGAATTGCTCCAAATATCAGAGACTGCATTCATCTGGAAAGTCTTCTTAGAAATGGTGAGATCTTGGGGCGCCTGGGTGGCTCAGTCGTTAAGCATCTGCCTTCGGCTCAGGTCATGATCCCAGGGTCCTGGGATCAAGCCCCGCATCGGGCTCGCTGCTCCGCAGGAAGCCTGCTTCTCCCTCTCCCACTCCCCCTGCTTGTGTTCCCTCTCGCTGTGTCTCCCTCTGTCAAATAAATAAAAAATCATTAAAAAAAAAAAAAAAAAGAAATGGTGAGATCTGAGCCAAGCCTTTCAGACACAGTTGAGTGGTGAGGACGGGAGGGGCCAGGGGGCCTCACTTAATGCTGTTTACGACCACGAGTTTCACAAGTCAGCTTCAACCACCAGATTCAACCCCCCACATCCCTGTTGAGCCCCCGATCTGTGCCATCCACTGGGCTGGGAGGTGCAGGGAAGAGGAGGATGAAGCAGAGCTCATTCCCTTGGGGAAGGCAGACTGTGTGTGCCTAACAAGAAGGGCCCAAGAGGACAAGCATCGATTCCACTGCCATGGTTTTAAGGCTCTCTCCGCGGCTTTGAGCGGGGGAAGCCCTGGTTCCAATTCTGACACGAATTTTCTTTTTCTTTTTCTTTTTTTTCCCTTTGGAGTACCTGGTTTATTTCTGACGCAGGTGAATCTCAGGGTGGTGGCACTGCCATGAATTTTCTATCGAGATTTTAGGCAAATCTAGCCCATCTCATGGACTCAGCTTCTGCACCTGGAAATGGGGTCACTGCATATGTACTGCAGAATGACTTCCGTAAGCTAACAGCAATCATTTACATGCAATATCCATTCTTTGTCTCTTTCTTTCTCCTTTTTTTTTTTTCTTTTGTTAGAAATGTGAATTTCATGTTAAGGAGAGAGGTCAAAACAAAGAGATAGGTTTAAAAGTCAGCAGCATATAAATAAAAGTCATGGGAGCAGATGGATAGTCCAGGAGAGATGTTTGTTAAATGAAAGATTAATTAATCCACTCTCCTGGGCCCACCTCACGGTTCTACACGCCAGCAATTAAAATTAAGAAAAGCAGCTGTTTATGGAAGGAGGGTATAGAAATAGCACCAATCACCAGTTTTCATTCCCTTGGACTGGCTGATGCTTGCAGAGGAGATGGTGTAAGTGGATTAACCTCACAGGCCCCCCGGGAAAGGCAGAGGAAGAGAGTTGGGTCTACGGCAATCACGTGACCCCAACAGTAGCACCCATCTGAATCCAGATGGTCTTGTTTAGAGACCTCTCCTAACTTTTGCCCTTCTTGCTGGGCCCACTCCCACCAGAACAGGGGCCTCTGCAGTGACAGGGGCCTCTGCAGTGGCAGCATACTTCTCATTGGCTTATTTCTTGTACGACTCAAGACACAAGACAGAGCCTTAAGGAGTTGGCTCAAGAACATTTTCTTACACAAATTGAATAAATGGGAACATTTCCCTGGCTGGGGCCCAAATGACCAATGCAGTCACTTTAGATTCTGAGGCACATTTTGCACCTGTAATAGGTGTAGGTAGGGCATATATTTGATTTCTTTTTTTTCTTTCTTTCTTTCTTTCTTTTTTTCTTTCTTTCTTTCTTTCCTTATTTCTTTCTTTCTTTCTTTCTTTCCTTCTTTCTTTCTTTCTGTTGGGAGAAAAACTATCTGCAGAGGAAAACTCTTCCATGTAGATTGAACCCTCTACCTTTCTCATCCCAGCCTCCAAGATTAGATATCCAAACCCATTTTTGAGAATATGCTGACCCTCCTTCTTGGAAGGTAAAGAGAGAAGGGTCTCCTCATTCCCACATTCTATAAGCCCGGAGCTGCCTAAGTAGTGCCGGCCGGGCCCCTCCTGATCGCTGTCAATGTTAGCATTCTATAACGTACCCGGCCTATCAGGGGGCTGGGGCTCTGTAAGGAAACCTCACCTTCCTGAGTTGCAGCAGAACCTGAGCAGATGTGGTGAAAGAGAAAGATTTCCCAGTAACTGTGCCCGCAGGGTTCCGGGGACCTTGTAAGCTCAGTCTGTGCTGATTCTCCTGCCAAGCAGGACAAGCTATCAGTGCTGCCAGTCATTCGGTGCAAGAAGGAATGTTGCCCTAGTCACCTTCACTCACTCATCTGACAAATACTATGCACCTGTCTGGCCAGCACCATATTCTGTACTGGGGATACAAAAATGAAAAGGCAAAATCCTTGCCTCCAGGATCTCAAGATCTAGTAAAGGAATAAGAACATCTTCATTCTTTCTTTCTCACCCCCTTACCCCCACTCCAGGCCCATATTCCTGATATCAAGAAGTAAGACAAATTGGGTTGAGTCAAGTTGGAAAAACTACTGCGTTGGCCTATGGACTACCATTTTGGCTAAGAACTCAGTAGAATCTGAGATGTTTAGACTTTGTAGCAATCTTGGTAGCCTCAGACGAGCTTCTATGTGGCACTATTTGGGAGATGCGGTGAAGGTAAGCCTTACTCTAGGCTCCTAGACAAGCCTACAAAAGGAAGATAAAACAGTCACAAAGCTAGATACACTGCCTGTTCCCCTGGAGAAAAGAAAATGATACAAGTAGAAAAAGATGCAGGCAGCAGAGATTTATGCAGGGACAGACAGCCAAGTGGAGAAAAGTGTGAATCCAGCTGCTAAACTCCATGCAAGAGCCCTGAGGCCTGGCCCCAGCAGCTGGGGTGAAAAACTGTTACCACCACCCCTTTTCTGGTTGGAGAGGTATGGAAGGTGAGTGGAGAGGTTGCTTGACTAGACTAAACTCATGCAAACCCCATCCCACCCCTCTCCCTGCCAACAACTTGGTGCCAAGAGGCTGGGTCTGGTTGGATCTGGTCAGGTCCGGTCAGGACTGGCCAGGTCTGGTTGGGTCTGGTTGGATCTGGTCAGGTCTGGTCAGGTCTGGTCAGGTCTGGCCAGGTCTGCTCAGGTCTGGTTGAGTCTGGTAGAATCTGGTTGGATCTAGTTGGATCTGGTTGGGTCTGGTTAGGTCTGACCAGGCATATAGCTCAGATTCTACCCCTGCCCTACGTGGACTAGTAGTCAACACAAACACCTGAGTTCAAGTCCCAGACTGCTCCTTGCTTGGAAAAGTCTTTGATTCTCTAAGCTGCAGCTTCCTCATGTGTAAACAGGGGCATTATCAGTACTTACCACGAAGTTGTCGTGAGGAGTAAATGAGACAACTTATATAAAGCACTTGAACAGTGCCCAGCAGAAGTGGGGGCTCAATACCTGTTATTATCAGCTTCATGGAGTCTTTCTACCCCTCCCCCCAGTAAAACAGCCCCCGCCCCACCTGGAACTCACATCACAGTCTGGCTTTATCTTTCATTTTCTGCCCTCGAAGGGAAATTTGACTCAAATCTGTCAGAATTCAAATGACAAGTGAGAATTTAAGTGATTCTTGTGAGAGAGGGAGGGAAAAGAAAGATTTTAGAAGTGATGGTGTCTATTGGCAGAAATATGCGACCCATGCCAGTTCCAAAAATAAAACCCAGATTGAGTTGCTGCTAGTCAGAGAGAAGTGGACATTAAAGATAGACTTGCTGCTACTTCAAGTGTGGCCATGGGCATCCCTTGTGAGCTGGTTAAAAATGCAGAGTCTCGTACCCTATGCCAGACCGATAAAATTAGAATCTGAATTTTAACAAGATGGCCCCTATGCTCTCCTATGTTATACTTGAGACGCACTGGATAGACCAGTGGTTCTCAATCTTGGCTACACACTGGAATCATCCAAGGAGCTCTGAAAATTCCTGAGGCCAGGCTATATCCCAGAACAGTTAGGATCTCATTTCTTTTTACAACTCATCAGGTTATTCCAATATGCAGCCCAGCCTGAGAACCATTAGTCTATGCCAACACTACAATTTACAAGTCAAGGAACTAAGGTTCAAGAGGTAAACTGACCTGCCCAAGGTCACACAGCAAGTGAGTGACAGTGCCCGGGACTGAAACCCAAATCCACCAACTCCAGGGCTTCCTTCACTATATACTTCACTGTCATATAGCAGTTTGGGAAATGGGGGCGGGGAGGGGAGCACCAGGTTTCCCTCTCTGGCTTGGCGTCTCTGTGGTTGGCTCCTCATGTCAGGTCCTGAAGGAGGGCTTCCTGGACCTGGGTGGCCTTTGGCCTCGAATTCCACAACGAACTATGTCCAAGCAGGCCTCTCCCTCCCAGGTGGTAGGTCTCCGAAGCCCAGGGCCAGGTGGGATTCGGCTGCCTAATAGGTGGCCAGTCTCTGAGCTAAAACACTCTTCCCCAGCCAGCCTGGCCCTGCCATTCCCACACACCCCTGTCTTCCCAGCGTCTCAGGCTCTCAGGGACTGTCCCACCTCCCCGGCTGCAAGGTTCTCAGAACTCAGGTGAAGTTTCTGAGTCCCCACAGCCTCAGCTCCCGGCCCCTCGCAGAACCATGGGGACAGGCCCATTCTCAAGTCAGCAACCGCGACAGTCTTGAAACCATCAGGGCGACAGGCTCCCCCGTGACTTGTTTTTGCTCTTTTGTCAGGGTTTTTTTTTGGGGGGGGAGTGTGTGTCTCTCAAACTTCTAATTGTCTCTGCTTTCTGACTTTTTCTGGTGTGTTTTTGAAGTGGCTTTTTGTTATTCTGCCTCGGCTCACTCACCTTTCTCAGCAGCCGTGGAAAACACAGCACTGTTCTACTCTCCACTGAGCACTTGGATACCATGTAAACAGCTTGGCTGCTGGCCTGACCAAGCTGAACAGATCAGAAGGGCCTGGGCCTGTCGAGCCCTTGAAAATAAACATGTGGCATAAAATTTCCCCATGCTCGAGGTGGAGGATGGGGTAGACACAAGAAAGCAGAAGGAACTTTCTAGGCACACAATGATTGATGGCCCAAGCAGATCTATTCTGCAGTCCCTGGAGCAGGCAAGAATAGGGACCTTCTCCTTCCACGAGCATCAGGCCTTGCTAGAAGGAGGCCCTTCTGGTCTCCTGTCCTGAAAATTAAGGGGTAGCTCTGTAACTGTGCTATCCAGTGTGGTAGCGACTAACCGCATGTGGCTACTGAGCACTTAAAATGTGGCTACTGTGACTAAGGAACTGATTTTTAACTTTTATTTCGTTTTACTTAATTTTAATTAAATGTAAATAGCTACATGTGGCTTGTGACTGCTGTGTTGAGCAGTGCGACTCAACGGCAGGGGTTCTCAGAGTTGGCTGCCCATCAGAATCACCTGGGCAGATATAACACAGTGTGATGCCCGGCTCCCCCCCCCGGGGATTCTGATTTATTGGCATAGGGTGTGGACTGAACAGCAGAGTTTTGAAGGCTCCATGGGTAACTCAAACGTGCAACCAAGTCTGAGAACCTCTTGGCGCAGAGAACTTCCAACAGCGCCTCCAACCTCGACTGCCTATGTTTTGATTTCGTTTCTGCGGTTTTCAGAATTTGAGGACCAAGGAGTTTACTTAGAGGATCAACTAAAGACACGTGAAGATGTTTTTCCATGTTCTGAAGGTAATACATGTTCATTGTAGGAAATTGAGGAAATTCAGAAAAATAGAAAGAAAATTAAAATCCCCTAAAATCCCACCACCCCAAAAAAGGGTTAAAACATTTGGATGTAAACCCTCCCGGACACTTTCCCATGGATCTATCCTTCTGTTTTCTTTAAAATTGGAACCATACCATGCTTCTTATTTTGTGATGGGTTTTTGTCACTTTGCTTACTTGATTAATACACACTCATGTACCATCGATTGTCATGGCTACATGGTATTCTCTCATAGATATAAACCATAGTTGATTTACCCAAATCCATATTAACACTGGTCCCATTTTTGCTATTGTTTAAAAAACATTGCCAGGAATATAATAATAGCAATATCTTTGTGAAAAGCCATTCACTAACCCCTTCAGAAGACAGGAGAGGAGACGGGGAGGGAAGGGAAGAGAAAATTATATGGTCAAAAGGCATACACATTTAAAGTAATTCAAATTACTGTCCAGAAAAGTCACACCTGTTTACATTCCTACCAACAGAGCATGAGAGTCCTTATTTTTATATGCATGCTGGCACTGGGGATTGAGTTTTCAAATTTAACAAAATTTAAAAACAATCAAAAATCACCAATAGGCAACTCACGGTGAAGTTCAGCATTCCTTTGGTGAGGACTGACTATGTGCCAGGCGCTAATAGATATTGGTGATCGGGATGAATGGAACACATCCCTGCCCTCTGAGCACTCAGGGCGGGAGGAATTCAAGGGCTTGGCTTTAAGTCATGGTGAACAACATGGGTGCTAAAGAGAAGTACCAGAGTCACACTGCGGAGCAGGCAAGAAAAGCTCGTAATTCTTCATGGGGATGCTGGGAAGTCTGGTGTGGGGGGTGGGGGCATTTGAGCTGGCTCCAGAAGGATGAATACAGACACCAGCAAGCGGGGAGGGGTGATGGTATTTGGCAAACACCGACAGGTGCTGGAGGCTCAGGGACTAGAAAGGTGTCACTGCCATTCTTCGGGGGCTCTTACAACCCCTTACAATCAGGAAGCTCCCCCTTGGATCTATCCCACAGCCCCTTATTGACACTTAAATCCCCTCCCTCTGGTTATTTGCAGTGGGAACAGGAGATCATGTGGTTGTCCACTGTCACCTTCAGAGAGTTCTAGATCAATGCAATATCAAGCACGGTATGGTAAGTTTTTACTTGGGTTACTCACTCCTTTTTTTTTTTTTTAAAGATTTTATTTATTTATTTGAGAGAGAGAGAATGAGAGACAGAGAGCCCGAGAGGGAAGAGGGCAGAGGGAGAAGCAGACTCCCTGCTGAGCAGGGAGCCCAATGTGGGACTCGATCCCAGGACTCCAGGATCATGACCTGAGCCGAAGGCAGTCACTTAACCAACTGAGCCACCCAGGCGCCCTCACTCCTTTTTTAAAAAGACGACATTGACATAGAATGTCACTATGTCCATTTTTTAAAAAGAGCTGGAGAAGTCAAGGTCATAGGGCAGAAGTCTGGGTGACCCGGATTCCCCAGGTCTCAGGTCCTGAGCCCAACTTGCACACCATTCTCGGGATGGCCAATACCAGCCCTGTATAAAGAAGGAGGCAGCCAGTCCAAGTCCTGGCTCTCTCTCTTAGGACCGTGGGAGAATCCACTGCATCTCTCTGAGCCTATAAAACATGGATTGTAGGAAGAGTGAACATTAGAGCTGAGGGGTGGGAAGGCATTTTGTTAAAAATAACAATAAGACAAAGAACCTGTGATTCCCATCAATGTGGGCCATGGTCAAGTAAGCCAGCCTCTTGCTTTCTCTTTTCATGAGTCTCTGTGACTCACAAGCACACACTTTTTTCTTTTTTAAGATTTATTTATTTATTTATTTATTTGAGAGAGAGAAAATATGTGTGAGTGGGGGGAAGGGAAGAAGGAGAGAGAGAGAGAGAAGCAGACCCCCCCCCCCCCCCCCCCCCGCTGAGTGCAGAGCCCAACACCGGGCTTAATCTCACGACACTGAGATCATGACCTGAGTCAAAACCAAGAGTCAGAACACTCAACCGACTGAGCCACCCAGGCACCCACACCTGCCCACTTTAAGTTTAGACATACTGGCATTTTAGGAATAAGGCAAGTCCCCAAAGATGGCCTTTCTTCAGAAGCTCACTGAAAAAGGAATTAAGAAACTTGCTCAATCGTGACCTGAAGCCAGAGGTATGAAGGGCATGATAGCCACAGGACCTTTGAGTGTGAGATCCCCTTTTCCACCCATTGACCTACACTCCCCCTTTCCCCTGTTCTGTCCTATAACGTCAGACCAGAATCAAATTTCCCACTTGCTGCGCCTTCACCTCCCCCTTCTCCTTATAGCCCTGTGACACATGTCTCTGGAGAGTCCCACACATCATCACAGAACAAAAACAAAAACAACATGAAAAAATACCAAATCTGCGCCCTTACCACCCCCGTCCCTCCACTATGAGTCGCCCACATGATGAGAGTTCTTTAACTTGGGTTTCAAATACTAGAAATGAAATGGCTTTTTTTTTTTTTCACTTCTGCTATTTACACAGAAGTGCTTGTCAGAGACCTCAAGGCTAAACCCACCATAATTCAAGTTTATTTTTAGATTTCTCAGCTGTAGAGATCTACAGAATGCCAAAATGGGCTCAGTGATTCAGTCAACAAGAGGAAGGAGAAAGGGAACGGAGCGCTGTGGAGAACCTGCTCCAGGCCAGGTGCCTTAGTGGTTCTGCTTCGGGTCCTCCTCCCAGAGACTCAGAAGAAACTCTGTGAGTGATCCTACCTTCACAGGTATTGAAACTGAGGTTTCAGGTAGTCATACAACTCTGTCAGAATCAAACAATCAGCTCATAGTGGGACCTGGATTTGAAATCGGGAACAACTCAAAGCCAAAGGTTTTGCGCAGAACCCTCCCCACCTCCCTTTCTTTCCCTTGCTCCACAGCCAATTCCCACGTACCTCCTTAACCTGAGTGTTTGCCCTCTCCCTACCCTAGCTACCTGTACCTTGCCTTTTTCTGCTTGGGAACAAATATAGGGTCAACCCAGAGAAGGTTCTGGAAACATATAAGGGCTCCCCCCCTACCCTCCCCTGCAAAACAGTGGCACCGGCCTCATTCTAACCCGTCTAAGTGACTGACTCCTTGCCCCATACAAATCCCGGTAAGGAGGAAAGCAGAAGCGAGTTGTAACTCCCTAGTAGCAACATGGGGAGGGGGGCATGCTCTGCAGGATTTGCAGCTTCACGGACCTGAGTTGGAATCCCAGCTTGGGCACTGGAGGCACTTACACGTCACTGAGCCTCCATTTCTTTATCTTAAACTGGCGATGATAAACCCGGTGGTCAGGGTAGTTGGGTCCCTGTCAGATTCAAGCACATGGTTAACATCTAAAAATGTCCGCTCATTCTCTTCCTCCCTCAGCTCCCTGGGAGAGGGGTACAGGGCTACCATCAGGGAGCCTGGCCTGCAGGAAGCTTTGGTAACTATCTCTGAGGAAGCTCAGCGCATTCATTTAGGCTTGCCTCGAACAGCTGCAGGGCCTGGGCAAGCGCACCAACCAATAGAGGCCTACATGCCACATGCCCAGATATTCCTGCTCTAAGTCAAGCTAATAAACTGTCAAATAAAATAGGTTCTATCCTATTCTGAGAATCTATGTTTGCATAATGAACAGTATATTTTATGATGACCTAAAAGGCCATGCTCAAATTTAGAATTCTTAGACTCCATGGAGAACTTCCCTCCAGCCCCCCAGCCCAGGCCTGCAGTTCACTCCCCCTTCCTCCTCCTCCTACTCTGCCTGCACACCTAAGCTATGTCTACACCACCACCCCTACACAATGCCAGTCTTTGGCCACCTCTTCAACCCAGGGGTTTCTGGATCCTGTGACCTGGAGCATGACGCAGAAGCAGGAGCACAGACCCACCATTGCCTGACGAGGAGCGCACTCAGAAGGTCAGAGACGGGCCTCCCTCCGCCCGGATCTGTGCGAAGCTATGCATTTGTTCAAGGTGTTGTTTGCCTGTCAAACTAAGCAGGAATCCATGCAGTGAGCTAGAACCACAGCAGTTAACCTCATCCATCTTCTTGCATTAAACCCTAAACCTGACATTTGAAAAGAGATGGTACTTTGAACCATTTCAGTCTTTTTGCGGTAATCTTTGTCTCTCTACCCCTGGGACGGGAGCCACAGAGGGGGAGCCTCTCTGCCTGCATATGTTGATATTTACACATAGGATCTCTTCAGTGCTATTTTTTGTTCTTTGCTTTAAAAGCCTTTGCTTCAAAAACTATAGGGGGCAATGAAACTGTTGTACACTGGATCTTGCTTGTGGTAGTGGTTACGTATCTGTCTGCATTTATAAAAACCCCTAGACGCGTACCCTAAACTAGGTGAACTTTACTATATGTAAGTTATATCCCCCAAAATTATGTAATAAAAATTCTTCCTTCAAACGACATCTTAAGAAAGGAGCAGGATTTGAAAGAGACATTTGTTTGGGCATCTAAAATAACTTCTTTTTCTGTGACATTTAGGGTGAGTCAGTGTCCTGAACATCTGTCATATTCGTAGATGCCCATCATCTTATGAATAACCTTTCTGGAGGAAATTCCCTTAGGGTCCTGCCTTCCCCCAAGAACTCAAGAACTCCGACTCCCAGGCTCCCTTGAAGCCAGGACGCGAGCACGTGACCTACCGTCCACCAATCAGAAACGCTAGTGAAGACGGCTTCGTCAGTGAGTCCAGCGCGGCCACCCAGTCTGTAAGGGGATTCCTCTTCTGCTGGTGTGTTGGCCTCAGAGGCATTCGACTTCGGGGCTTTCGGTGGTTATGAAGTTGGGTTCCTGGTTACCCAGCTAGTGTTGCTTAAGGGAAAGAGGATGGATGGGGGAGTTCCACTCCTTGCTCTCTGCTGCAGGCTATCAGTCCCCTTTGGGAAAGTCCTTAACTTCTCGGAGTTTCTATTTCCTCAGCTGTAGAATGGGCATCCCAGAGTACTTACAGGATTGTTGGGAGATTAAATGCGGTGATGCCGGGTCTGGCACGAGGCAGACTATGAATAAGTATCAGCTCCCTTCCTTCCTCAAACAGTAGGTAAGAGCCTAAAAATTGCAGACCTGCCTTAGCAGTCTGGGAGCCTTCCCAGAGTACGGACCCCATGAGTTTTACTCAGAAGCCAAAGCTTACACTGACCGTTGAGCAGGGGGCAGGTGGCCATGCAGTTAGGTCAAGGCAGGCCCATTAAGCTTCCCTCCTCTGCCCATCTCCTCCCTAGCTGTACCAACGAGCGGCCACTATTTCATGAGCTCTAGGTGAATCCTGTGTGAGGTCAAATCAACAGAAAAATACTTCAGTTTGATTTAATATCCACTGGTCTGAGCACCAAGAATATGCCAGGTGCTGGGTTAAGCATCTAAGAAACAAACAAGGTGCCACTTCGTCGTAACTGGTGGAGAGAGAAAGATGCACACGTGCCTAGGATAAATATTAGACTGAGAGGTGTTATCACAGCAGTGTGAACAGCATGCTGTGGGCATCGGGTATAAACGGCATGCTCTGGGCTTGTGGCATCAGAAATTCTTCAGGAGCTGGGGGCTACTGGAGCTGGTTCTTAAAGGATGAGCTGGAGTCTAACAGGGGAAGAAAGAGCCTTCTCTCCTTGAGAGAAGAGCATTGGAAGAACCCAGAAGAATGAATGTGCACAGTGCTTTGGGGGAACTCGAAGTTGGCCCATAATGGCTGGGTACAGGTGGGAGTCAGAGAGTGAGGCCAGAGGTGGTGAATGAGCCTTGTTGAGAAGGGCTTTGCATGCCATGGAGAGGGCACAAGAGGAGGAGGAAGGAGACATGTTCCCCTTAAACAACTGTGTGGGAAGGATGGTTTCAAGACTCTTCCTGTGTTTTCTTTCTGACCAAAGCTCTACTACGATTTCCTAAATGTGCATAAACTAAGCTTCTCTGAACCTCACCGCCCCTCCTGGAGATGATCAATGGAATCCCCCAGTTGTGAGACCAGAGAGGACATCCAAGTTCATCTGGTTCAATCCCCAGAGGAGGAAACAAGAGAGGGGCTCCTGGAAACTTGGCTGGCCAAGCAGATACTGGAACCCCATCCTCTTCCACCGCAACAGATGGGCTCGAGCTAAACAAGCATAAAGACACTAGGCTTTCTAATAACCAAAATGTACAAACTCCAGGCACTCAGCCAACAGCCCTTGAGAGGGAGATCATGGGCAGCCCCTTGGAACACACCATGGAGGGCTACGGGAGCTGGTTCTTAAATGACGAGCTGGAGTCTAACAGGGGAAGAAAGAGCCTTCTCTCCTTGAGAGAAGAGCATTGGAAGAACCCAGAAGAATGAATGTGCACAGTGCTTTGGGGGAACTCAAACTTGGCCCAGAATGGCTGGGTACAGGTGGGAGTCAGAGAGTGAGGCCAGAAATCTTACCTTCTCACACACCAGGCACGATGGAGCCTGGGCTGCGGAGTGGCTCTCGGCCCCGGGCCTGAGCCTGCTCACATGCCCCAACTCGGGAGGGTCCTCCCAGACCAGGGAGCAGACCCTGGCTGCAGTGAAGCCAAATGGGGTGGAGCAGTGGCTTGTTGGGGATGGGATCCAGTGCTCTGAGAGGAGGGACTTCAGGCTGGTGGGGATGAAGATGCTGCAGGCACCAGAGTCCTTGCCAAGCACTACCATGACCTGCAGAGGAAGCCCTTCTACCCGGCCCTCATCACCTACATGAGCTCTGGCCAGCAGCAGCCATGGCCGCAATGCGGTCTGCTCCTCAAAGGCCATGATAGGACTAGGCCACCCCAACTCCGCTGAGGCTGCCCCCGGCACCATCAGGGGGACTTCAGCATCCACATTAGCAAGAACAGCATCGATGCCAGCGACTCCATGGAGGGGGCCCAGAGGGAGATCCAACTATGGTTCCGGAGCAGTGAGCTGGTGGATTGGGCCAACGAAGGCCACCAAGGCAGCATCCACCCAGCCTGAGCGCTCTGGCAGCCCTCAGCCACCCCAGCAGCCAGCCAGGATCAACTACCTCTGTCGACAAGAACCTGAGCCCACACCCATGGTCTGCCCCTCTGTCCCAGACCACCTCCCTGTCCACCTTTTGCCCCACCCCAGCACAGGTTGGTTGAGCAACCAAATTTTATGTGCCTTTTAGTATCCTAAGCCAGCAAGAAATTGTACCAAATCCTTTCTAGACCAAAGTGCCAGACAACCTTTGGGGTGTCTCCAAAAATGTATAGTGTGACCTCCCTTCCCCCAAAGTGGTGGGGGGGGGACATTAAAATTCACTGTGTTGTGCATGGCGGTGCATTGCTTATTACAATTTCTGCCATCTCTGAGGCAGAGATGAAGACTTTATGCAAAGTTGGAAGAGTTTGAGAGTAGAAATAAAGCTTACCCTCTCACACACCTTAATTAATTAATTAAAATTAATTAGGGGCACTTGGGTGGCTCAGTCCGTTAAGTGTCTGCCTTCGACTCAGGTCATGATCCCGGGATCCTGGGATTGAGCCCCACGTCGGACTCCCTGCTCAGCGGGGAGTCTGCTTCTCCCTCTCTCTTTGTCCCTCCCCCCCATTCATGTGTTCTCTCTCTCTCTCTTACTCTTGCGCATGCTCTCTCTAATAAATAAAATCTTTTAAAAATTAATTGATTAAACTTAATTAAAATTAATGAATTGATTAAACTTAATTAAAATAAAATGTACACACTACTGTGAAAATTGTAGGGCTGACCCAGTGGTGAGCTCCATCTGGGGGGGTGGGGCGCAGGCATGCGGGATTTCTCATTCATCACTTGCCCTGAGATCAGCATCACCTTTTCCTGCCTCTGCTTTCACCACGAGGCTATTTCAGTCCAAGTTTCCAGCTGCTCTTGCCACCTCACCAAGGTAAAGGTCACTGCAAAAGTCTCTCACTAAGGGACAAAAAAAGCCAAGGAGATTCTGGGCAACCGTCAGGCACGCACAGGGGCTCTGGCATGGAGCTGTTGGGACAGGAGGACAGTGTGACCATCCCTTCCCCCCCACTGGCTGAGACTAGAATGGTATGAGGTTTCTCTGAGCCATTCTAGAAGAACAAATGGCTCCCCTGCTTTCCCTTTCACATTTCCCCAGACCCCATCCTCACCTGTCCCCACTCCTTCCCTCACAGAGCTTGGCTTTGTTTCTCAAAACACAGACCCATAAACTCTTCTTCTCGGCACTGAACCCAGGTGGCAAAACAGGAAGCATCTTCTTGTTAAGGCAAACCCATTGTGTTCTCTGTGCACTCGTGTCCTGACAAGTGGCAGGAAACCACCACCGGTCCGTGGCAACAGGTGTCAGGCTGACCTGAGGCCTCATGCTAGTCTGTGCCTGTCCCTCCTTCCCTTTTCTTCCTCCTGGAGAGCTGCCTCCTTCCCCCTGCCACCTGACAGCTCCTCACCTCACCCTGTTGCTACTTTCCCTCATGGTGGCCCAAGGCCTAATAAAGACCTTCAAAGGCCCTACGCCCTAAAAAGATGATAGCCTCTCTCCAAATAGAATTCTTAATACTGAGCAACCAACACAAAATACACACATACGCTGGAATTAAAAGAGCTCCTTCTTTAGATGTTCAGATTACAAAATTCTAGGTAAGTTCAAAGCAGAACATTTCTCAAATTTGGGGTGTCCCTGTCTGGCTGGACCCCTAAACCCATACCAAGTTACGCAGCACTGATGGAGGCCCACTCCCATTGGCTTCCACATGGGAATAGATTGTTCCCAAGTAGAAGAAAACAGGGATTGGAGGTGGAGGGAGGCCTAAGAGGTACCATCTTGGACTTGATCTACTTGCGCAGAGGGACTGGAAGCTGTAGGACACTCTGGGGAGAGCCAAGAAATGGGTACTTTGACCAGGCCTCCAACTGCAAGCAAGGCAGGACTGAGATTCTGCAGATCTGGCTCCCTTCAGGGGCCTCAGGGGTGTGCTTCCTTCTGTTGGATCTCTCCAGATCACACCTTCCAGAAAAGATCTCTGTTCTTTCTTGCCCTGTTCAAGACTTGCCCTGTTCTTTCTTATGGTAGCAGGGGGATGAGTTTACGGTAGGCTTTTATAACAACGGTAGGTAGTTATTCCTTTTTTTTTTTTTACATTTTTTCCAGTTTTACTGAGATATAATGGATATACAGCCCTGTATTAAGTTCAAGGTGCATAGCATCATGACTTGATTTATACATATTAGAAATGTGAATTGATTACCACAATTAGTTAACATCTATCATCTCATAGATACAAAAAAAGATTTTTTTTCTGGTGATAAGAACTCTTAAAATTTACTCTCTTAGGGACTTTCAAATATACTATCCGTTAGTGTCACCTACACTGACCATGTCTCCCACCACACTCCTGCTCAGTCTTCCTTGCTTCTGCACTCTTCCCACCTTATTTTGTGGTCTGATGTCTCAGCTCATGCCAAAGTTTGACAAAGATAAATGAGCTTTTAACATTTTTGAGAGATTTCAGCCAGGAGAGAGGGAAATCCAGACTTTTTAATACTATTTTCAGACATGCCTTTGTTTTTTTTATTTCTTCTGGATTCTGTCTTCAGTCAATATCATCCATTCTGCATGTCTTATTTAATATACATGATAAGACCAGTTCGTCTAATGTAGACCTTTAGGAGCCTATCTTGAAAAATCAGTATTTTTCCAGTTTATTGACAGAATTTGCATATGGACCCCATTTCACTTGAGAAGACTGGATGGGTCACATCAATAAATAGTACATCGCTCTTTACAAATTCTAGCAGCCTAAGTTCTTGATTGGGAAACACAACCCTAGCTAATTGATTCAGAAAAAGGAGTTCGTTAAAAGGATACGAGGTGGGTCCAAAAATTGTTAAGAAACAGTAAGACCATGATCAGGGCTTTACAGACAGAAACAGTTCAGCTACGTTATTCTTTACCCTCTAGGCCACCAAGTCATCAGTGGGTGGTTGAACTTAATAACTAGGAAGGTTTCTTCCAGATCTTCTTCCCTGCTCCTTCTCAGAAACCTTCGTTCATGGGTAGGACTTCCCCAAAAGCAGAGCACACATTCTCAGAGAGCGGGACAGGGTGCAGGAAACCTTGTCTGAGGGCATGTTTTCCAGGCAAGGAGGGGACAGCCATGGCCTGAGTCCTTCAGGTCATGCCTAGTGTCAGCGTGGCACGGTGGGAAAAGCCCCTGAGCTTAGAGTCAAAGGTCAAGTCACTTCTTTTGTTTGAAATCTCAGTTTCCTCAGTCAGAAAACTGAAACCTAGCAAACAGAGCAACCCTGACGGTTACATGGATAAGATATAAGAATGGGTTTAGAAATATGGAAGCCCTATGCAAATGTGGAAGCTTATTATTTCCCACTAGTTGGCATGCTCTGTGGTCATTAGTTGGCCATGACTTACTGGGCCTTCAAGTCCTAGCACTTGACCCAATACCTGGCAGAGAGGGAGCTCCGTAAATGGATGCTGGATGAGTGGATGGATGGACAAATGGACAAGCAGACTAGTGGAGAACAGTCAGTTCTAGGAAATGCTTTGCACACCATCCGTTGACACATCACAATGGCAAAGAGAGATTCGTTCCAAAGACATAGCAAAAGCAAAAGATGTCTCATGTGCCAAACGCAACCTCCCACTGCTCAGGCTAGAAATCTGGCCCACACTCTACATCTCCCTTGCAAGAAGACCAAGTTCAACAGTGGGGCTCTCCCGGTGTCCTGAACTCCCGAATCGAGCAATTCTGAGGAAGTAAGCAACCCGTTCAAGGTCTGCTGGGCAACACTTCTGGCCTTGGTACTTGTTCCTGACCACTTGCCACCATCCTCCTTTCTTCCCCTGGGTCACTCCTACTGCTCTGAGATGGCACTTTTCCTCATGGCCTCCCCTACGTGCTCCTGCGGCGTCTTGGGTTTGCCCCATCCCCCACCCGTTAGTTCTCACTACATTGTACTATATTCTGTCCTCCATTATTTGTTTAAATATTATGAAATGTTTAATGCATGAAGGTATAAAGAATAATATCATGATATTCCTGGATACCTTTCTATTTGCATCCTCTTCCCTTCCCATGTTGAGTTGAATGTAGCCTTTTCATGAATGTTTTTATACTTTTAGTGTTTATACTTTTAACTGCCTCTTTATTTTTCCATCTTCCCTACTGTTATGGTGTAACTGTTTATGTCTCTCCAAAATCCATTTGTTGAAGCCCTAACCCCCAGGGTGGCAACATTTGGAGTTGGAGCCTCTAAAGGCAATAATTAAGGTTAAATAAGGTCATAACAGTAGGGCCCTGATCCAATAGGATTAATGTCCTTATAAGAAGAGATATCAGAGGCCTCTCTCCCTCTCCCTCTTCTCCTCTCTCCTCGCCCCTTGCACACACTGGGAAAAGGCCATGTGAGGACATAGCAAGAAGGTAGCCATCTATAAGCCAAAAAGAGAGGCTGACTCTGTTGGACCCTGATCTGCAGCTCCCAGGCTCCAGAAGTGTGACGATGAAATACATTTCTATTGTTTAAGCCACCCAATCTACGGTATGTTGTCAGCCTGAGCTGACTAATACACCCACTATGCCCCAAGTGAGCTAGGTAAGGCCAGGGACCATGGATGCTCATCCTTGTATTTGTCGAGTCCAGAGCCATGCCTGACACATAAGTGCTTGTCAAATATATTTGTAAAAGGGATGAGTGAAGTCACTGCAGAACCAAAACAGATGTCCTGGGGCCTATTCCCTGGGAGCAAAGTGTTCTCTGCTCTGCCATAATACAGGTCCTATTCAAGCTGCTGCTGAGACGTGTCAGCAGTCAACTCCCACCAAAGTCAATTTAAAAGGAAGAAAGGAGCTCCCAAGGAAGAGGTGGAGGGAGCACTGGCATCTCAGGAAAGTCACTTCATTAATCAATTAAATGTTTATTAAGCACCTGCTTATCAGCTATTCAGTGTTGAACAGTCTCCATTTCTGTAAGGCGATCAGTCTTTAAAAGACCAAAGACCTAATGGGGCAAAGATGCTCTGGATATAAGCAAGCACAGTGCATCTGCTTCTCTTATGAACGTGTCCTTTGTACGGACACTTTGGAGTATTCCCGGCACTCCAAACGGAGAACACAGACTCGAAGAACTCACCTTTACTAATAAGACTGAGCACATCCCTGGCACGGCTTGGACACAATGGAGCCCACTCCCATGAGCCCCTGAGCATCAGTAAGGGGCTTCACTCCTGAAGTCCCTGCTTTGACTTTTAAGATTCTCCAGAAGGAAAAAGAGGGGAGGGGCACCTGGGTGGCTCAGTCAGTTAAGCATCCGACGCTTGATTTCAGCTCGGGTCATGATCTCAGGGTCTTGAGATGAAGTCCCACGTCGGGCTCTGTGCTCAGCAGGGAGTCTGCTGGAGATTCTCTCTCACCCTCTGCCCCTCTTCCTGTTGTGCTCTCCCCATCCCCTGCCTCTCTCTCTCAAATAAATAAATCAATCTTTAGAAAAAAAAAAAAAGATTCTCCAGAAGGAAAGAGTCAGCAGTCTCCAGAAGCTGGCTTCAAGTCTCTTGCTAGACATGCAACACATGCTCTATAACAAGTGGGATGGGGCAGAACCTCCCATGAAAGAGGACATCACCCAGGGGACCCATTGTTGAACTATTATTAACCTATACCAAACTACATTCAAAATTTGTGTTTTTTTATCATGGCATTGTTTGAAGCAATGCAGACAACCCAGAAAAGCACACAGCACAATTTTGTTTTCAAGAAGCATAAAGTCTATTCCAGAATAGAAAATAGTTCACATGCCAATTTAGGTGTCCCCAGAGTAAAGTGCTATGGAAGTTCAGAGAAGAAAGGGCAGTGGAAGTGGGCCAACCTGGGTCTCCATGGATGGGAAAGGACTTGGAAAGTCACACTGGGTTCATCCTATACCGTACCTCCCATAAAGAATGTGCTCACAGTGAATAGTCACTGATTGCATGCTATCATGAAGAAGGAGAGCTCACAATCAGTGTTGAAAAATACTAGGGAATCCCCATGGTTTTGCTCAAAGACCAGCTAGGAAACTGAACCTGAAGGCTCCCAGGCCACAACATGCAATGTCCATAGAGCCAGAGGTGGGGGTGGGGGGGCGCTGGGCAGAACAGTGAGAGGCGGAAAAGGGTTTGGAGTGAGCACCACCACTTAGCATCAGGCAGAGGTTGCTAAGGAGACCAGAATCAGCAGCCCCTTATCCCTCTACCCTGACAACATGCTGCATCCGCCACAAAATTCTCCCGTCCTTCCCAGTATACTTATGGACCTTCTATGGGGGCCTATACCAGCTAGAGAACCAAAGAAAATCCCTGAGGATAACAAGAAATATCCTGAAAAGAGAGCCTGGACCTTATGTGGTCCAATCCCATGATTTTCAGTGGGTGGCCAGGAACCAGAGAGAAGAAGTGACTTGCCCAAAGTCACATAGTGAGTTAGAGTAGAGGCAAGGCTGGAACACAGGTCGTCTGCCTCTAAGTTTATTTTTTTCTTAGAAGCATCTGGCACGTGGAAAAGGGTTGCAGGAGGAAGCTTCTGGAAGAATTCCAAACTGAAGTTGCCCTGCCCTCCTTACCAACACCCTGCCCAGATATAACCCCTGAGAGTCCTTTCCACCTAGTTCAAGAGATTTCCTATATCCCTAAAGGCAAATGGGCTCCAAATGCCAATGATGAGAGTAGTCAAAATCTTTGGGTTGGAGGGAAGGTTCAGTGAGGGCTTCCACACTTCCACTTGGGGGATTTGGGATAAAGGAAGTGGTTAAGCCATAAGCAGGACACCACAAGCAAGTCCTGCACTTCAGTCTTAGATGCCAAAGCTTAGGTGTCTGTTAGGCAGCCCAGTCTCCCCACTCTACACTTGAGAAAACTGAGGCCCAGAGAGGGAAGCAACTTGCCCAAGATCATACAGGGAGCTAAGTTTACTGCACTACATCCCAACAGAATGTTCATCAGTCTGGGGAGAAGAAACCCTATTCTATCTACTTGTCCAACTGCCTTCCTGCCCTGTGCGATCTGGGATTTCTTTCCCTTCTTTTAAGTAAAGCATCATGTCATGCTTGGTCTTGGTCATAACTGTAGGGAACAAGGGTATAATCTAACCTTAATTTCTTCTGTACCTTAAACTCTCTGGGGACAGGAATCACCCTGTATCAGTCAGGGTTGAAGCAAACAAGAGCCACTCTAGGTATTTGAAACAAAAGCAATTTAATATAGGGAGTCAGTTATCCAGGTGATGGAAGGGCTGAGAAGTCAAACAAGGCATGGTGAGGCCTCCCAGAGATTAATAACAGCAGGAAGTTGCCAGTATCCCCAGAACTGGAGGGACGTAGGGAGAAGGTGGTATTACCAGAGCCCAGAAACTAGGGCAGGAGCTGGAGCCAAGGTGGGGGTACTCATCAGGGGCTGACTGATGGGCTCTAGGATCACAGACGGAGCCACTGCTGGGGATGCCTCCGGGAGCAGAGAAGGAAACATCCTGGTGATGGAAAAAGCTAGTCCATGCAAACAACACTCAAAGATGAGTTTGAAAGGCTATACCCACATCAGACAAAATAGACTTTAAGACAGAAATTGATTATAGAGACAAAGACCATTTTATAATGATAAAATAGTCAATCCATCAAGAAGACCTAACAAATAAACATATATGCACCTCAAACACAGAGCCCAAAGACACATGACGCAAACACTGACAGAACTGAAGGGAGAAATACGCAATTCAGCAATCATGGTTGGAGACTTCAATATCCTACTTTCAATAATGGATATAATAACCAGGCAGTCGATCAATAAGGAAAGAGAAAATGTGAACAACACTATAAATCAACTGGACCTGACAGATACTACAGACTACTTCACCCAACAAGAGCAGAATACATATTCTTCCCAGGTGCACATGGAACATTCTCCAAGACAGACCTCATGTTAGGATATAAAATGAATCTCAGTAAATTTAAAAGAATTGAGATCATACAAATTACAGTCTCTGACCACAATCAATAAGAGAAGGAAATTTTAAGAATCCACAGATATGTGGAAATTAAACAGCATACTCCTAAATCATCAATGGGCCTAAGAACTCACAAGGGAAATTAGAAAATACTTTGAGATGAATGAAAATGAAAACACAACATATCAACACCTATGGGATGCAGTTAAGTGAGTACTTGGAAATTTATAGCTATAAATGCCTATATTAGGGGAAAAAAAAAAAAAAGAAGATCTCATGTAAAGAACCTAACCTTTCACCTTAAGAAATCAGAAAAAAAAGACAAAACTAAACCTGAATCAAGCAGAAGGAAAGAAATAATAAAGACGAGAATGCAACCAAATGAAATAGAGAATAGGAAAAAGTAGGGAAAATCAATAAAACCAAAAATTAGTATGTTGAAAAGATTTACAAAATTGACAGATCTTTAATTACACTTAACCCTGAGACCCAAACCGCACAAAGACATCACAAGAAAATAAAACTACAGGGGCACCTGGGTGGCTCAGTCAGTTAAGCCGCTGCCTTTGGCTCAGGTCATGATCCCAGGGTCCTAGGATTGAGCTTCCCTGCTCAGCGGGGAGTCTGCTTCTCTCTCTCTCTCTCTCTGCTCAGTGGGGAGTCTGCTTCTCTCTCTCTCTCTCTCAAATAAATAAATAAAATCTTTTTTAAAAAGTTAAAAAAAGAAAACTACAGACCATTATCGCTTATAAGTATAGAAGCAAAAATCCTCAACAAAATATTAACACCTCAATCCAGCAACATATAAAAAAAGATTATACACCATGTCCCAGTGATTTATCCCAGGAATTCAAGGTTAGTCCAACATATAAAAATCAATCCACATATTTTCCATATTTAATAGAACAAAGGACAAAAAAACTAAAGTGGACACAGAAAAAGCATTTAACACACTCCATACTGGGAATAGAAGGGTACATGATATCTAGAAATTAACTCAAAATGGATCAGAGCTAAATGTCAAAACTAGAAGTATAAAACTCTCAGAAGAAAACATAGGAATTAATTAAATCTTCTTGAACTTGAATTAGGCAATAGATTTTTAGATAGAATGCCAAAAGCAGAAGTGATGAAAGAAAATAAATGAATTGGGCCCTAAAATTTTATTTATTTTTTTTAAAGATTTTCTTTATTTATTTGACAGAGAGAGACACAGCGAGAGAGGGAACACAAGCAGGGGGAGTGGAAGAGGGAGAAGCAGACTTCCCGCGGAGCAGGGAACCCGATGCAGGGCTCGATCCCAGGACCCTGGGACCATGACCTGAGCCGAAGGCAGACGCTTAACGACTGAGCCACCCAGGCGCCCCTGAGCCCTAAAATTTTAAAGTTGTATGCTTCAAAGGACACCATCAAGAAGGTGAAAAGATATTCCACAGAATGGAAGAAAATATTTGCAAGTACTGTAGCTAATAAAGGACTTTTATCTAGAATAAATAAGGAACTCTTAACAACTCACAATAAAAAACAACTCAATTTAAAAATGGGCAAATGATTTATTTATTTATTTTTAAAGATTTTATTTATTTTTATTATTTGAGAGAGAGCACGAGTGGGGTGAAGGGCAGAGGGAGAAGCAGACTCCCCGCTGAGCAGGTAGTCTGATGCAGGACTCGATCCTGGGACTCCAGGATCATGACTTGAGCTGAAGGCAGATGCTTAACCAACTTAGCCACCCAGGTGCCCTTGGGCAAATGATTTAAATAGATGTTTCTCCAAAGAAAATATAAAAATGGTCAATAAGCACATGAAAAGGTGCGCAACATCATTAGGGTAATGCAAATCAAAACCACAATGAGATACCATCTCATAACCACCAGAAGACTAGAATCAAAAAGACAATAACAGGTTTTGTCAAGGATCCTTCATATATTGAACCATATGAGGAACCTTCACATATTTTGTATGGGAATACAAAATCGTGAGGCCACTTTGGGAAATAGTTTGACAGTTCTTCAAAATGTTAAACACGGGGCACCCCTGGGTGGCTCAGTCAGTTAAGCATCTAACTCTTGATTTCTGCTCAGGTCATGATCTCGGGGTCATGAGATCAAGCCCTATGTTGGGCTCTGCGCTCAGCGTGGAGTCTGCTTGAGATTCTCTCTCTCTCCCTCTGCCTCTGCCCCTCCCCCCAACCTTGCGCATACTCTCTCTCTCTCTCTCTCTCTCATAAATAAATAAATCTTTTTAAAAAATGTTAAACATGGAATTGCCATATGACCCGGCAATTCCACTCCTAGGTATGTACCCAAGAGAAATAAAAACATTTGTCCGCACAAAAACTTGTACATGAATGTTCATAGCAGCATTATTCATAAGAGCCAAAAAGTAGAAACCATCCAAATGTTGAACTGATCACAGACCAAATGTGGTATATCCATACGATGAAATATTGGACCATGAAAAGCAATGAGGATATGAGACGTGCTATAACGTGGATGAACCTTTAAAACATGATGCTAAGTGAAAGAAGCCAGACATCAAGGCCACATATATAAATCTGTTTGTGTGAAGTGTTCACGAGACGCAAATCTATAGAGATAGAAAGATTGGTGGTGGCGACCAGGGGCTGGGGGCAGGGTTGAAGGGGAGATGGGGAGTCATTGTTAATGAATAGGGGGAGGTGATAAAAAATCTTCTAAAATTGATGGTGGTGATGGTTGCACAACTCTGTGAATGTACAAAACGATTGACTGGTACACTTTAAAAGGGTGCATTATATATATATATATATATATATATACATATATATATATATATATGTATATATATATATGAGTTATATCTCAATAAAGGTGTCAGAAACATTCTGACATACCCCTTCTCCTCTACCTTTCATCATCTGTCAGTGCCTCCCATTGGCCAAACCTACCCAAGAAGCTGGAGGGCAAAGTCATTTGGGAAATTGTAGTTTTCTGTGACACTGAGCAGGGCAAGGGAGGGATGGGGATAATCCCTCCTTCACCTCTGACTCCCTGGCCCATGGTAGTCAGGCTTAAACGTGTGTCAAATCAATAACTGGCCCATATTCTCCTGCCTGGGGCTGGGATCCTTGTCTGCTGGGCTACACAGGGGTATTTCTGAATATTAATAACCTGATGATTCATGATCCTATGACCACTGAGTGGGCTATCACTCTCACGTCCTCATACCCCTTGGTTCTAGAAGACACCGTAGGGGCCATGGTTGAGGTCGGATTGGAGGAAGGAGCTGAGGTAGGAGGGGCAGAGAAGAGGGTGGCTCCTCTCACAACTTAAAAGCACTTCCTCCCCAGACAGTGGGAGCTCGAGACCCGGCACAGCCTTCCTGTGTGGTTTCAGCTGCCCAGAGAGTGTCATGGACCTGGGTGAGTGAGCCTCCCTGTGTGGGAAAGAGCAGCACTGGGTCACTCTGACATCCAGCCTGACTCTGTGGAATGGAGGCGGGGGAGGGGGATGGAAGGCATGGGGGAGCCTCCCGGAGAAATCAGGTTCTACTTTGGTGGCAATCAGTATCTGCTTCCAGAGAATGCCACCCTGTTCTCCCAGGTACAAACGGATGCACCTTTCAGACCTGGGGGAAGAGGTAACCATTGGCACCAGGGAAGATGGGGGCTGGGGGGGCAAGGTGGTGTCTTTCTAGAACAGTAGGGACTGGAGAAGGCTACAGGGCTGGGGTTGGTGGTGACCCGGACGGCACCTGTCTTCATCTCAGCTAGGGGTGATGGGACCTGTTTCATCAGAGGCAAAGTCCTCAGAGGGCTCCGGGCCCTCCATTCCTCGTCCTCCCTCTGCTTTCTACCTTTCTCATCTGCTAAGCGGGGATCAGAAGCTTGTGCTCTTAGGAGCAAATGGAAGGTGCCGCTTTGTACCAGCGGTACTTGTGAGGCAAAACGCAAGCCGGCTCCACGTCCCCCTGGCTTTGCTGCCGCCACTTGCAGGTTAAAGGCTGGGTGGGCCACAGGAAACGGGACAGCCTGGAGAAGTCATAGCCCAGGCCTCCAGCATGGCCCCTGCCTCACTTCTTCACTTGTTCTGCCCTGGCAGATGACTCTTCCCTTTGAAAAGCCTGTCCTCTGGTCCAACCTCAGGCTTAACTAGAGGGATTACAAAAGAAGCTCTGAGAGGGTTCTGAGGGGTACGTCCAGCTCCAGACACCCCCATGTGTAAATCTCAGCTATGAAGTCAGGCCCGGCTGAGGCTACAAAGGCCAAGTTCCTGGATGGTTCATTCTCACCAGCAAGCGAAGCACCACGGCAGCCTCAAAGCCACAAGAGGTTGCCTTTAAAAAGTGAAGGTTCACTGGTGCGCCCTGTCCTCACACTCCTCCCACCACACCACAGCCTCTTGCCTTTACTCTGCCTCCCCCCGCCAACCCAGCCTACCCAGAACCCTGGGCAGACCCAGCGATCCGCGGTAGAGGGGTTAAAGGAGCCACCCAGCCCACCACTGGAATGCCTGGAAGGTGCGGCCTGATCCTCGCACCTCCATCTCTGATGTTTTGGGGGTGTGAGCAGAAAGTTTGTGGAATGAATGAATGAATGAATGACATCAAGAACTCTGAGTTGATTTTAGTTTTTAAAAATCTCTTCCAACTTCCTCTCCTCCCAGCCTGCTCCCTAATCCCACTCCCCAGACCCCCACCCCACTTACCACAGTCGCAGAATGCAGGCCATCACCCACTGAGGACTGGTTTCTGACTCTCTGTGTGACCTCTGTGAAGGAAACCTCTGTGGCCTCTGTGCGTCCCCGTGGGGTGCTGGGAAATGCTGGAAAACCTGTTCCCCCAGAGGGGGAAGGGCGCTGATTGGCAGTTCTTGCCAATTTCCATAGTGTAAATTCTCCCCCCAAGGGTTGATTTCAAGCCTCAGACTATTTCAGGGCTTGAAATGACTGAGCAGAGAGTCAGGGAGGGATGTGCTCACTGGTTCCACCGGCCTCTGAGAACCAGCCCCAGTCCACCACTGAGGGTCTTCCCCCAGACCTAGGTTTGGGGTGCTAGCCTCACAGGCTTTGATGCGGGGAGGGAGGGCAACCTCTGGTTTAGGAGAAAGGGATGTTCTCGGCTGCTTCACTCAACTTGAGAGAGAACCCCAACGGCCAAGCCTGAAATTCGGGTAGGAAGGGAAGCCACTGAGAGAAGCTTTGCTCAGAATGGACTCGGGGCCGTTGGTAGGGCGGATGGATGGGCCATGAACGATCTGTTTTTCTCTCTTGTCTGCCCAGCAGGGAGCAAGAGGTGGGTGAAGAGGCAGAGTTTCTGTTACACAAAATGAAAACACGAAAGCCGAGCTGAGTTGGTCTCTTTCATGATTTGAATGAGCAGCCCGAGGCGCCCTCCCCACCTTCGAGAGAGAAGAGTCTTAAGAGTTCAGACTTCTCCAAAACAGAGAAAAGAGAAAAAATGAGCCTGTAAGAGACTTAGGTCTCATAGCTTGGCCTGAAATGGTGGCAGAGGGAAGCTGAAGGAATGCAGGGCCAAAGCCTCCTGGCCTGGGAGCATGGCTGGGGAGGAGGGGAACGCTGCAGCCTCAGGGAGCTGTTGGAACCTTCTTTGGTTGCTTTGGTACCTTCTTCTGGTCAACTATCATTGATGGGGGAATTCGGGCATGACCAGTCTTGTGGGGAGAGAGATACTTCTGTCAATAAGCCACTGAGACAGAGGGAAACATAGTGCTCATGGGATAACGGCGAGGCACGTGGGAAGTTCAAAGAAAAGTAGTGAACATGGGTCGGGGGAGCATTTAAGTTGCGTTTTGAAAGGCATGTACAAGTTACCAAACCAGACAAGGAGGAACAAGGGAGTCAGGATGTGGCAGGGAGAGCAGACTCCATTTCCATCAGAGGCCAACAAGGCAAATGAGGGAAGGGGTGTAAGACGTGGTAAGTGGAGGGGAGTAGAGTGAACCAGTGGGTGCAAGCCCCACCTAAAGGCATCCAAATCCAATTTCTTGAAAATCCAATGTAGCCAACATCCTGGGGACTCAGCCTTTGGACTCCCTGCCAGTCAGCTCTGACAAAAGCTAACAGAAACAGGGTAGGAGCAAGTTGAGGGGGGTGTAAAGAATGTGGTCATGCCAAGGAGGAAGGTAAGAAGGGAGGCAAGAGGCCCAGGCAGGACCAGTCTTTAAGATTTTGTGTGGCATCGCTGAGGGGTTTGTCCTGAAAGCAATGGGGAGCCAGTGAAGATTTTTCTTTTTCAGTCAGGTGAGTTAAGGGATGTGAGTTGCATTTCAGAAGGAGCTCTGAAGTCTTATGTCAGGGCAGAGGTGGGGCCAGCTCTGAGGTGTTAGGGGATAGAAGCAACAGAGCTGGATGACCCACGGGATGTGGGAAAGTGAGAATTCTTGTCACGCTCCACGGAGGTCCCTATACACAGAGGACTCATTGGAAATGTAAGGGAACATAGCAGTGAGAGTTCCATTCAAATCTCAGATCCATCTCTTGGCAGCTGTGTGACCCCAGGCAAGTGGTTTAATCTCTCTGGGCCTCTATATTTTGGAATATAGCATGAGAATCACAAGGCATCGCTCACAGGATGTTATGAGGGAGAGCTACACAAAGACTAAGAGGCAGCACAAAATACAGGTTAAGAGTGTGGCTTCTGGAGACTGAAGTATTCAAAGCCCAGCTCCACTATGAGCCAATGGTGTGAGTCTGGGAAAGTTGCTAATCTCACTGTGCTTCGGTTTCCTCAGTACTGGATGGGGATTACAGTAGCACCTACCTCAGGGCTTTTGTGATGATGAAAATGATCGTACATGGAACGGTTTGGTGCATAATGAAAGCTCAATGAATTTGAATTATATCACTGGGTAAAACAGTTGATATCATAGGGACTACAAGGTTCCACCAGCTGTCATCCATCCCTGCCTGTCTGAAAGGGGGACCCCCAGGCTTCTCACCTTCTCTCCAAATTTCCTTACCGCCTCCCTGCTTTTTCCCTCCCCCTCTCTTCTGCCCCCTTAAAAAAGTTGTGTTGGCAGGTGAGGAATTCCGGAGAGGAAAAAGTTTGGGGTGGCTTTTGGGGCCAGCTAATGGGCAGCCATGATTCCCTAGGGGGCCTGGAAAATGTGGGGATGAAAGTTTGGGATTTGGGAGAGCAACCAACGAGCAATCCTCTCCTCCCAGACAGGAAAGCAGTTTCCCTTGCTGGGGGCTCAGGTTGGACTTCTAGGGAATTTTCTTTTCATTATGATTATTACTAGAAACTCAAGAACTCAGAAAATACCCAACATATAAGTCATCCACTTCCCAACCCCTGAGATTCCCAACTTCAGTGGCCTCACCCAAGCTGCTGCCCAAGGCCTGTTGCTTTATGACTTTGTAACAGACAGAAATGTTCTGACTCATGGCCGCTGACCAGGCTCCTGCCACACACCAGAGTTCCCCTAAATTCCCATTTGGTTACCTTTCTTGAAAATGGCCTTTCTTGGCTCTACAAATCCTTATTCATCCACCATTTCCAATACACCTGGAATGAGAAATCATCTACACACGCACACACACCCTAGTCGCACCTCCTTTCCCCTCCCCTCCACCAGGGACAAAGAAATGGGACAGGGCCCAGGGGAAGGGGTTGATGGAGTGAAATAGAAACAGTTCTTACTCCTTGTATCTACCCGTTGTGACTTATCAAAACTTTGAGGTTTCTCAGTTCTCACTGACAGTCAAAGCAGGCTTTCTCTAAAGTAACGAAAGATTTGTACATGTTTAAAGAAACCTCGAGCACTTCACACTAAGATGAGTCAGTGGAGGATGGGTGGTGCATTAGACCCTGACAAGAGCGTGTTGAAGATAGAGATGTGGGATTGAGTGGGGCCTCCCACGGTAATTCAGCGAGGAAGGGGGATGGGAGAGGGGAGCTAGGATGTTGCACAATCATCTATTCCCACCCAGGACTGTGGAAACTCAGGCACAAGCAGCGGACAACGGGACAGTGGGTGCCTGTCCTCAGAAAGAGAAGACACACCAGGAAGGCAGGTGCAGGTAGACAGTGAGGGGCTTGACTGCCATACTGAGCTTCAGGACCTTCCTCCTTAGGGCTGGATAGAGAGGTCCTCAGCATTTAGGAGGCCTGGTGGGAGCTGGCATCAAAGCGCTGCCTTAGAAAGACGTGTCTAGCAGTGGTGTGCAGTATAACTTGCTTGAGGTGGGAGAAATACCTATTTATTTATGTGGCTTGAAGCTCTTCCTCCTTGGCCCAGGAACCGCCAAGCCCAGAATCCCCAGCCGTAGACCCTCCACCTGGAGCAGGCAGTAAACTGGGTGTCATGCAGAGAGACTTCCAGCAGGTGGCGCTGTAGCCAAGGACAGAGAATCACAGGCAATCTGCTCCCTCTTGGGAAGCAGAACCCCTCGCAGGCAGGAGGAGGGCCCCCAGCTTCCAGAAGGTGCCTGAAGCAGATTCCCAAGCATTTCCCTGTTCCTGTTGAGACTGGAGGCGTGACCGGCCTGCGAGTCCTGCCTTGGCATTCATTTGTGGCATCCCAGTTACTGACTGTCCTATGGGCCAGGCCCTGGCTGGGAGCGCCTGAGGGTCAGGTTACAGGGAGGGGGCTACAAAGGCAAGAAAGCACAGCTCTGGTGCGCCGGGTGCTCCCAGATGGTTAGGTGAGATAAATTACCCTGTGCACTGTCCTCCCTGCTCAGGCCTCAGAGGAAATAGTCTCCCACTCCAGCCCTCAGCTCAGCCACAAAGCAGAACTGAGCGGCCAAGGGCCCATCCTCTGTCCGCAGCACACCAGGCCTGTGCTAACCTGGGGTCTCAACTTGCTGCTCAGACTCAAGAGAGCCTCCCGACTTCCAGAATGTGCCCAGGTTCCGACCCTGCTCTGCGCAGGCCGGGGCAGGGCCCCTTCCCATAGCTGAGTGTCTTCCCTTTTCCCACATCTCGAGAGGCCCCAGATTAGAAACAAGTTAAGGAGCAAACATACACACACACTTCAGGCAGGCAAAAAAAGTAGTTACCTCAGAGAAAAGTCTCTATTGTACCACAGTGTCCCCTCAGGCCACCCTGGTGCTCTCTCCCCTGGAAGAAGGGGAAGCGGGGCATTCAATCACTCACTCATTCATCCGTTCATCCATCAACACATGGTTCCTGGATGCCTTCTTTTTTTTTTTTTTAAGATTTTATTTATTTATTTGACAGAGAGAGAGAGAGAGAGAGAGAGCAGGAACACAAGCAGGGGAAGTGGGAGAGGGAGAAGCAGGCTTCCCGCCGAGCAGGGAGCCCGACGAGGGGCTCGATCCCAGGACCCTGGGATCATGACCTGAGCCGAAGGCAGGCGCTTAATGACTGAGCTACCCAGGCGCCTCCCTGGATGCCTTCTTGATTCTGGGCCTGCACTGGGTAAAAGGGAAGAGGTCCCTGCTCCACAGACAGGCTGAGGGAGTAGGCCAAGTAAACCACCAGTTGGCCTTAATGAATGCCAGTCGAATGGGGGGGTTATGGGGAGCAGATGGGTCCCTGAAGCACCTTCCCATCCTTGAGATGCCAGGAGACAACCTCACTCCTCCACCTAGCCCTGTGGCATCAGCCTATCTCCTCAGCTGGCCTCCTCCAGAGGACACTCCGGGCTACAGATGGGGCTGCCCACTCACCAGGATGCAGGAAAGATGGAGCAGTGCAGGACACGCGCGCGCGCGCACACACACACACACACACACACACGTTACCACCACCCCCTCAGGGCCTTGCTTCCCACACAAGTTGGAGTGGGAGGGGCCACTCAGACCCAGGAGTCAGGGTCAGTCGAAACTCAGCCTTGAGGGGTGGTGTGGGCTAGGGTGGGCTTTCCAACTCCAGAAGATGCCCTGAAGAGCCAAGAAGGGGGTGGGGCGCGGGGGCTGCCCTGCATTCGGATCCCACTCCTTTCCAGGACATCGGAGTGGAGGAAGAGGAGGTGAGGGCGGGCAAGGCTGGGCAGCCTGCCAGGTGCTTCAAGGCACAATCTGGTTCTGATGTTCCAGGCAAACGTGGTGCCTGGAGCTTGTGATGGAAGTTCCCAACAGTGCCCCCACCCCTCCCTGAGGCTTTCTTTCCTAACAAAGAGCTGTCCCTGCCAAGCAGTAACTTTCTCACCTTGTCTCCTGCAGGGAAACCAATGAAAAGCCTGCTGGTGGTGGCTCTCCTTGTCATTTTCCAGGTGAGATCTGCGGCCAACAAAAGCTCTGTTCTCTCCCCAAGGCCACCCTTTCCCAGCCCCAGGGTCCTGGTGGAGGAGGTGGGCACTTGCTGGAAGGAAAGAGACCCAGACACAAACCGACCCGCCATTCCTTAAGCTGATGGCTGCCCTGCTCCATCCTCTGAGTGACCCTACAAAGCCACATGTGGTCTCTGAACGTCCTTGACACCATTTAAATTAAAACACAGAGGAAAATAAGATACCGCCCTCTCCGCCACCCCACTTCCACTGTCCCCATCCAGGATATAGAAATGTGGGCTCCATCTGAGTCTGTGGAGAGGAACTGCACAAAGCTGTCTCCCTCCCCCAGTGTCCAGTCAAAGCCTCCCCTGGAGGCCCCAGTCCCTTCTGTGAAATAAAGAGGACCATTTGAGCCCCACTTAGTGGGGAGGGAAGAAAGCATGAGGCCCAGGACACTGGGGGTGGGGGGAGTGCACATACTTTAGAGGGCCCAGACTCTGCAGGAGCAAAGTCCCCCGATTTACACTGTTCTACTTCTCAGTCCCAAAAATGGGACAGGAAAGCTGGCCCCACCAAGGGCTGGAGTTAGAAGAAACTGTAACTCATAGTCTACTCTCTTCCATTTCTTGGGGGTGGGAGCTCTCAGGAGGGGAGGGGGGGGGCCAAGGCCAGAGCTGGAGAGGCAGTCCTTCAGAATTTGGCTCTTCCCCAAGTCTGGAGGCCAGAGGGGCAGGTTTCCAGGAGCTCCGGCCAGAGGCAGGCCCCAAGCTGGGCACTGTTCCCAAAACCCCATCCCAGAGGCCCCCCGGAGCTTGGGCTGCAGCCCACAGCTTGGCCCCCTTCCCCATCACCACTCCCTCCCTTCTTTCTTTCCCGTTTCAGGACTCTGGAGGGGCTGTACTGCTAGAAGTGGAAGCTGGAAGGTTGGGGAGGGGATGAGGGACAGCTGGGGCTCATTCTCTTTACTTGGGGGAGTGGGGGTGGCTCAGATGGGGCAGGATGTGGTGGGGCTGTGGGCTGCAGAGGCATCATGCCTAGTGGCCCGGAGTCCGGAAGTAGTAAAGGGTAGAAAAAGAAGCAGGACAGGGTGGTGGAGAGCACACTTCATAGAGGCTGGGTGTACCCCCTTATGTCCAGGGACCCTGGACTTAAAACCCTGGGACTTACCACGGGTGGCCGAGAGCAGCCAGCCTCCCCAGGACCCCCAGGCTGCAGTCACGCCCAGATGAGGGAAAGGGGAGTGCCACTGACTTTTCTCAAGATAGCAGTGCCCAGAGAAAAGGCTCCTGGATATTATTTTGTTCTCGTTCTGTGACAGTGAGAAAGTCAGGGTTTGAAAGTGAGAAAGACAGAGACGGGATGTGGGGAAGAGACTAGGTTCCACTCCGGCTGTGTGACCTTGAGCGAAGTTCTCCAAAAGCCTGCCTTTCCTCATCTCTAAAGTCCCTCCAGCAGCCCAGTTGCGTGAAAACCCATCACGGTGAGCTGCCCAGAGCCCAGTTCCCAGAGGAGGGGCCGTGAGCTTCCCCAGGCAGTCTTGCAGCCCAGCTGCCAGTCTGCAGAGGTTCAGCTGTCACTGTGCACAGCGGCACTGGGGCACGTGCCCTCCTTGCTTGATAAAATCACAGCAGGCTGCCTGAACCTTCACCCTGCCCTGCAGACAGGCCAAAAAAAGGCCCTGAGCAGCTGAGCCCGGCTGATCGGGATCTGCCGAAAGAGACTGCGAGGAAAAGAGAGACAGAGAGGTAGGGGGAGAGGGTGGGAGTGCAGAGGGAGAGTGGGAGATGGAGCCACCTGCTCTTCCTGGGGATGCAGGGAGGACTCCGTCACAGCTGAGGAGGCTGTGGCCCAGAGGTGCATCCTCCACCCCTGTCATAGCTGTGCAGTTCAGTGCACTCGGGCACAAGTTGCCGGAGCCCCTGCCGCATGCCCGGCACCGTGCCTCGGGCCCTAGGGATCCGTAGAATTCTGCAAGTCACTCACCACCCGGTGTCACGGCAGCTCGCCCCAAGCCAGGGCTTCCAGGCTTCTTAACAGAGCATCTGCCTTCCTCTCTTCTGGCCCCAGGCCCTCCTCCACCTTAACCCCGACGTGGATTTTCCCTCAAAAGCTGAAGTATTTTGTAGGCTCCCTGGAAAACTCTTTCTAGCAGATTCTAAAAGGAGACTCAAGATGAGAGACTCACATTCCTACTCTCCTGGAGTTTCTGGGTGCCAGAATCGAGGTTAAGCACCTCACCCCAGCCACGTGAGGGAGATAGTAGTCATGTCCATTTCATAGATGAGGAAACTGAGGCTCAGAGATAAAGTGTGTTTATCCGGCCCAAGGCTCATGTGACCTCAAAGCCCAGACAATTTCCAGTCTACCGTCAGGGCACGTAATGTCGAGCCTCTCTGAGTTGGCAAAAACAGACCCTTGCTACTTATTAGAAGCCCAGAATCTCAGGTCCCAGCCTAGTCAATCAGGACATGCATTTTGACAAGATCTCCAGGTAATTCATATGCATGTTAAAATTTGGGAAACACTGGTTTCAAACCAAAGAACCACCTGGAAAGTTTAGAAAAACAGATTCCAGAGCCCCCCCTCCCCCCGCCCCGAGATTCTGGTTCATAGGTCTCAGGTGGGGTCCGAGAATTTGCAGGTGATGCTGATGATGCCCATGATGGGGACCACATGTTGAAACCACTGCTCTGGGCAATCCCAGGGCAGCAAGATTAGCTGAGCTGAGCTGGATCGCACTCAGCTAAGCTGGATCGCGTTGCCCTGTTCCCTTCCCTGCAGGTGTGCTTGTGCCAAGATGAGGTCACAGATGATTACATTGGAGACAATACCACGGTGGACTACACACTTTATGAGTCCGTATGCTTCAAGAAGGACGTGCGGAACTTTAAAGCCTGGTTCCTGCCAATCATGTACACCATCATTTGCTTCATGGGCCTGCTGGGCAACGGGCTGGTCGTGCTGACCTACATCTATTTCAAGAGGCTCAAGACCATGACTGACACCTACCTGCTCAACCTGGCCATGGCGGACATCCTCTTCCTCCTGACCCTTCCCTTCTGGGCGTACAGCGCGGCCAAGTCCTGGACCTTCGGCGTGCACGTTTGCAAGATCATCTTTGGCATCTACAAGATAAGCTTCTTCAGTGGCATGCTGCTGCTTCTTTGCATCAGCATCGACCGCTATGTGGCCATTGTCCAGGCCGTCTCGGCCCACCGCCACCGTGCCCGCGTCCTCTTCATCAGCAAGCTCTCCTGCGTGGGCATCTGGATGCTGGCCATGGTGCTCTCCACCCCAGAGCTGCTGTACAGCGGCCTCCAGAAGAGCAGCAGTGAGCAAGCACTGCGGTGCTCCCTCATCACCGAGCACGTGGAAGACTTGATCACCATCCAGGTGGCCCAGATGGTGGTGGGCTTTCTGATCCCCCTGGGGGCCATGAGCTTCTGCTACCTCGTCATCATCCGCACCCTGCTCCAGGCCCGCAACTTCGAGCGCAACAAGGCTATCAAGGTCATCATCGCCGTGGTCGTGGTCTTCATCGCCTTCCAGCTGCCCTACAATGGGGTGGTCCTGGCCCAGACGGTGGCCAACTTCAATATCACTGGCAGCGGCAGCTGTGAGCTCAGCAAGCAGCTCAACATCGCCTACGACGTCACCTACAGCCTGGCCTGCGTCCGCTGCTGCGTCAACCCTTTCTTATATGCCTTCATTGGCGTCAAGTTCCGAAGCGACCTCTTCAAGCTCTTCAAGGACCTGGGCTGCCTGAGCCAGGAGCGGCTCCGGCAGTGGTCCAGCTGCCGTCACACCCGGCGCTCCTCCATGAGCGTGGAGGCCGAGACCACCACCACCTTCTCCCCGTAGGAGGCTCCTCCGCCGGGACTAGAGGGCCGGGGACAGGCAGCAGATGACTGGGCTCCAGAAGCTGCAGAGGGAAAGGCAGTCCCGGCCTTGAAGCTCTATCTCGTGGGGAGAGCCCGTGCGGCAGCCCGGGCCTCCCCCGTGGCCCTAGCTACCTCCACCCAGGTTGCAAAGCGTTGTGACCGATGAGCCACACCAAATCCTGCAACACTTCAAAACCAAGGCCGTTGTCCCCCAGACCTAAAACCGAAAGTGGAAGTCAGGAAACAGTCCACACTTGGAGTGAAGGAGAGTCGGTGACAGGTAGACCGGTGGAGGGGGCCTGGCGAGTCCTCTGAATGAGACTCTTTCGGACCTAGCAAGACATCCTCCCTGAGACTCGAGGGCTGAGGCAAGGCCTTCCAGAAAACAAGGCTTTGTCTCCGAGGCCGGAGATGGTGGGGAGACTTCTTGGCTTGGCAGGGAAAGGGGATGCCAGTGGGTCAGAGTCTCTGAATTCCTCCCTCCATCTCTTTTTCCACTGTCATCTGAGCCGCCAAGAAATGGCAGCCTCCAGGCCTCCCTGAAAGCACACTTGCCCCTCGCCTGCCCCCTCTCATCAGGCTGCTGCCCGGCCTCGGGGAAGAGTGTGGTGCTTCCTGCAGGCCAGGCCAGCTGCCTCTGCCCGGCCAAAGCCATGCTCCCGGCCAGGACTCTGGGGCGAGGATGACGTGCGGCGAGCCCTTCTCGGGTCTCAGCTCTGCTCCGATGGAGGAGAAGAGGGCAGCGAGAGAGGTTAGGGTCCAGGGGGTGGTGCCCGTGCTAGCTGCCAAAGAGCAATGAGCTGCTCTTTGTTCTTAGTCGTGAGGACAAAAAACTCTCATCCTGTCCTGCTTTCAGTTCATTAAGACAGCGCAGTTTACTCACATACAAATACAAATTTTCCCTTGCGGAAACAGCAGCTTTAAAAGAAATGGGGAAAATTTTTGGTAAATGGCAAACGGGTGTGTTCCTGTTTTGCAAGCCCCCACTTCCCACCTGACCACGCCCTCTTCTCTCCTTTCCATGGCCTTCATTTCTTAGAGATGATCCGAGCCATGAGGTCTGCCTAGCTATGCTCTGAGACCATCCAATGACACAGGCCCAGGAGGCTGAAAGAGGTAGGGGGAGGGGAAGCCCAGGGTGCCCATCTTGCAAATGCCCTTCCAGAACTCGTGGGAGAGGACCCAAGCCTGTGCCATCAGCAGTGACCCAGAGACATGGCCTGAGCTCAGCTTTGGAAAGAACAAAGTTGTCCCTGTAACCTCACCTTTAGCAACATTTGCTCACTGGTCGGCTCATCTGTCCCTGCTCGGTCTGGAACTAGATCCCATAACCCTTTGTCAGTCCCTTCAAGCTCCCCACAGTGGTGTTTAGAGGGAGGGCCTCCCCCTGGGCACGCAGACCACAGCACGCTGGATTAAGAAGGCTTGGGATGGCACCCATGTGATAGGCTGCACCCTTTGCTGGATGCTTGAAAGCCAGGTTCATCCACGACCCAGACCACCATTGCAGCAATAGCCGATGTCCGGTGACCCATCATGGAGGGGCAGGGATCAGGGACCAACCACTGCCCTCCACATAGATCCACGTCCCTGGGTGCCCTGATGCCTGCCCAGAACCCTGACTCCTCCAAGCCAGAAAGGAGGTTAGCCCAAAGCTGTGATGCGTGAGGAGGCTTCTGAAGGGCCCAGCACAGCGACAGCTGGGGGCCTGGCAGGGGGAGACGGGGAGGTGACACTGGGGCAAAGGTGATTCCATCAATTTTCCAAAGTGAAGAGAGCCTTCCTGGTAATGAAGCCCATTCCCTAATGTCATCAGCACATGACATTCCCCTCCACCGCAGGATGCACTGGGCACCATTTTTCAGCCAGCACGCCCTGGGTAAAATGAAGCGGCCCGGGCACAGCCAGTGGGGAGTGGTGCTTGCCACGGCCGCATTGAGTATTAAAAGGTGCAGCAGCAGATGTGTGTGCATGAGTGGGGTGAGAGGGGGCACCCCAGAGTGCCTGTGGGGCCCCCGAGAAGAGCATGGAGACCACTGGTGTGTACATCCTCATGAGGGTACAGGCAGGAAACCGATCCTCAGTTCCTGAAGGGAGGAATTCAAAGGAACGCTCATGAGCAGGAAGCCTGGCCAACCGCACAAACACGCCATCTCAGCTTCAAATACATTTTTCTAAAATAACTGGACATCTCCGAGTATTTACAAAGACAACAAAACCCCAGCAATGTTAACTCCCCAAACTGCTCTATCTCAGCTCATTGCTGGCCTGGCCCCTACTCCCTTGCCCAGCGCTCTCATGGGCCTACCCTGAACTTTGGGGGACCCGTAGGAAGAAGGAACAAATTCACTGGGGAGCCACCCCCCCAGTACCCAGGGCTTCTCTCTCTGTGTCTCTCCTCTGCTTCATACAACTGGCCCCCATGGCCCCTCCCCGTCTCCTGCAGCTCCCCCTTCTTTCCATCCCCAGCCTCCCTGGCTGCAACCCCAGGGCCCAAAGGGCCCAAATCTGCCCTTCCAGCCAGAAGCACCACACCTCCAGAATCATGGATTCACAGGGCTGCAAGGGACCTCAAAGATCAGCTGGTCCAACCCAATCATCCTCTAGCTGGGGAAACTGAGGCCCAGAAGGAGGAACTGACTTGCTTAAAGAGACTTTGCAATATAAGGATACCGGGTAAACTTGCTTTGGGGGCCTGAGGATCTGCAGGATTGTGGGAGGTGGATGGGGGGAAGCAGAAGCTCTGAAGCCAGGCTGACTGGGAACCTCATCTCTATTGTTTCCCAGCTGTGTGACCTTCAACTGTTGCTCAACTGCTCTGAGGCTCAGATTTCTCAACTGCAAAATGGAAAGGATTTGGCAAACATTTCACACGGTGCCTGGAATGTTGAACGTGGTGATGAGGAGAATGGGATTTGCCAGACTGCCTGATTTGAATCTCAGCTGCGCTACTCGGGCTCCTTACGTAGTCTCTCTGTGTTTCGGTTTCCTAATCTGTGTGATGGGGAAAATCATAGCACCTACCTCTAGGATTGTTGTGAGGAGCAAATAAATTCATATACGTAAAATGCTTAGAAATCCTTCTGGAAGTATTGTTGATCATTATTAAGAAATGTTTAATACATGGTAGCTAAAAAAGAAAAAAAAAATTGCTAACCACAGGGAAACCAAATTCAATTCCTTAGCCCCATTTCCATCCCCCACAACTTATAAATCAAGCTGGAGGACAGCCTGAAGATTAGTCAGTCTGTCCTTCCCACCAATTGTATGGGTAAGTCAACTGAGGCTCAGAGAGGTCAATTACTCACCTGAGGTCTCTTAGGAGCTCTTGGCCATGCTAGAACTTGAACCCAGGTTCCCGAGCTCCATCCAGAGCTCTTCCTGCAGATCTCCTGCACTCCCCCTGCCCTCCCCTATGCGTCCACCCTGGCCTACACCACCCCCATCCCAGACCATCTAACGCTGCTCTGGCAAGCACCATCCCTCCTGTCCTGTGGCCAGGCCCTTAAGGAGCATCTCCCCTCGCCCCCATAAATAGTCCCTGTCCTTGTCACTGAGTCCAGGAGAATGAGGTACAAAGAAATATGGCAGCAGGCCCAAAGGAATTCAGGCGACTGATCTTTTTAAGAAAGAATCCCCTCTGAGAGTCAGATTTATTTCTGTAGTGAAGGTAAATAGTTGGAGGGAGAAGAAACAGGCCTTTGGGGGCAGGGGTAGGAGTTGAGGCAAATGAGATGGGGAGCGGAAGGGAGTAATTCTGAGTGGGGAACAGAAGGAGGGGAAGGTGGGGCAGGGGTGCATTCTAGGGACGACACAGCTAGGGGCCTGACTTGGAGAATATTGTCAGTAGGTAGAACAAATCACAGGTGGGGAGAAAGGAGCTATATTAGTCTTAGAGACAGGGGGGCTCATGGCCTTCTTTGCCAGAAGGGGGTTAGAAATGGCCCAGTTTGCCTGGTTTGAGCCCCTAGAAAAACCCCAGGGAGTAAAAGAGGGGGTGGTTCTCCCTGAACTCAAAAGAACAACCCGGCGAGCCCTCCAGCCTCCACTCCATGAGAGCAGATGTTTGAGGGGCACTGCAGGGAGTAGAAGCCTCATGACACAAACATACACACACACAAACACACATGTGTGCCTACACCCACCACCTCCAAGCTCCGTCCTTTGTCTTGTCAGGGGCCTAGAAGGAGATACAGACAAGGAATCTGCTGCAGAAAAGGCTGCAAAGCCCCTTGCTTTGCCAGAGCAGCTCTAGACTAACACATCTCAACTAATCTCCTCCAAAATCAGAAATGAGGACACGTGAATACTCCCAAGGACTCGTGTGTGTGTGTGTGTGTGTGTGTGTGTGTGGCCCAGTTCAGACTGCTCTTCGTCCTGCCTGTACTGTGAGGATGGATATCACCTTATTTTTGTCTATTGTTCCCTAACCCCAGGGATTTCACTTGCTGGGTTGTTCCATGTGTCATAGTAACCACCGCACAATGTGGCCTCCGGGTTCTCATCTCCGTGTAAATAAACACGGGCGTGCACGAGCAGGGCGGGGGCAGGCTTGGCCCGGTTCTGGCCATCTCCACTCCCTCCTGGTGCGGTAGGTCCCCAGGTCAGATGTCCATCCCCTTAGCAAGAGGGCAAGGGAAGAAACACCTCTTGCCCCCGAGCCCTCTCGTGCCTGTGTCAGTTTGCTTAGGGCAGCAGAGTTTCTGTTTGTTCCAAGTAAATAGCTGACGTTGTGAAGTTCCACGGACGCCACAGATGAAATGCCCCAAATCTTTTCCCAGCGTTTAAAAGGAGGCCTGGAAATGCACGCACATTTATCTTTTCTGGTTTATGCAAACTGTACTCGAGTAACGGAAACAGGAACACAGTTGCATGCGAAGGCCAAGTGGTGCATTCTTCCCAGGCCCAGGAGGTGTTTTCTGCGGCCAAGCCAGGGGCCAGGAGTCACCCACGGTGGCACCAGTTCTGTCTCTTGCCCGGAGGCTTGGGCTCTGTCCCCGGTAGCTAACTCCCTGGACACCGCCATCCTGCCTGCACTAACACCTCTTTCCGCCACCTGCCACAGGGATGCTCAGCTGCCAAGGGGTGCGGCCGGCAACCTCCGGCCTTGGGAATCCAGGGAAAGGGGAGCAGGAAGAACAATGCAAAGCTCTGAGCCGCCGGTTGGGGGGGGTTCAGGGAGACACCCCTCTGCCTTCATCTTCATCTTCAGATCAGGACACAGGCCTGGACTTACCTGGAAGACTTCAGTGCCTGTCAAAGGCAGAACATGGATTTTTGTCCAAGAACTACACCTGCTCTGCCTCCTTCTCAGTTACCCCACCTGCAGCCACGTCTCCCTACCCCCTAACTCGGGCAGACTGTGGACAGCCAGGAGCTTGTGAGATTTCATGGCCGGAGAGTCCGAGGCTGGGTGACAGCCGGGGGCGGGGGGTGGTGGCGGGGGGCTGTCACCGAAGTGACTGCAGGAATCACAGAGCCTCGGGGTAGAAGAGACCCAGCCTAGAAGGGGAGACAGGCGCACACTTACCGAGCGCCTATGATGTGCCGGGGACTGTGCTGGGCACAGCACCTCCCGCTGAATTCTCGTGACAGCAGGTGAAGAAACTGAGGTTTAGGAAGTTTGTGTGACTTCCCTGAGGTGACACAGCTAGGGAGAATAACTACGACCTTACCACAATTGTATTATGTACTCCACGCCGTGTGGAGCGACATCTTAACTCATTTCATCCTCACACCATCCCTGCTAGAGTCCCATTTTACAGATGGGAAGCTAAGGCTCAGAGAGGTTAAGTAACTTCACCAAAACACACAGCTACTCCATGATAAATCTACTAAGTGCTTTGGATCAGTTCTAGCTCCTCCAAAGCCCATGCTCTTGCCACTCGACTACGCAAGCCAACTAAATAGCTCTTCATTCATTACTAAATATGCATGGAGCCCCTACTCTGTGCCAGGCATTGTGCCAACATTCTCAAAATGTACCAGCCAACATTTTGCAAGACTGACTGGACACAAAGCTCTGACCTGGGAGGAGGGAGAATCAAATAACAAAGATACAGCCCCCACCCGCCAGGGGGATGGGACCCCACGGCCCTGCAGCAACCAGGACTTTGCTGCTCCTTGAGAGCTTGGTCTCCCTTCTCTCCTCCAGGCCCTGCAGGGCTGCAGGCTCTGGGAGGCAAGTGTCTTGGCTCTGCCACAGACATACTGGGTGACACGGGCCAGCGGCTTTCCCTCTCTGGGCCTCCAGCTCCTTAACTGTGAGGTGGGGGAGCTGGGCCAAATGATTTCTACCCCTGCTTCCAGCTGTGATGTGCTGCGGGTACCTCGTCTGGGTGGGGTCAGCCAGGCAGGGCTCCGGGCACGCTGATGCCTGGAAGGGTACAGGGTGCGGGGTGAGGGGCCGAGGAAGCTGCCCCACCCCCAGCTGTGGTTTCTGGTGGGGCCACCCTGGCAGCAGGTGGAGGGAAGTGTTTGTCACCCTTCCAACAAAGCACTAAAACAAAAGCCTCCCAGGGCCCTATGGGAGCCGGCAACAAAGGCGCCAAAAACGCCAAAAATAAAACACACCTTCCCTTTGATTGACACCAGCAGCTGCCGAGGGGCCTGGCCCAGGGGTGGTGAGGAAAGGGCCCAGATTTCATGCCCGAGAGCATGCCCCCACACACTGACACGCACCACACAAGCAGCACACGTACAAGTTACACACGCTCATATACACAGCCAGAGTCACGGTCCCCAGACCTGTGCGGTCACACGGAGCCTGCACTCAGAAGGGCCCAGGCTTGATTTAATGCTCCGCTGTCTCTCTCTTGAACTTCTTCTTCTTTTTTTTTTTTAAGATTTCATTTATTTATTTGACAGAGAGAGACAGCAAGAGCAGGAACACAAGCAGGGGGAGTGGGGGAGGGAGAAGCAGGCTTCCCGCTGAGCAGGGAGCTCGATGTGGGGCCCGATCCCAGGACCCTGGGACCATGACCTGAGCCGAAGGCAGATGCTCAACGACTGAGCCACCCAGGTGCCCCTGTCTTGAAATTCTTAATAATTTGTGAACAAGAGGCTCAGCATTTTCATTTTGCACTGGACCCTACAAGTTCTGCACCTAGCCCTGCTGGTGTACATTCATCAGTACGTACACTCACATTAAGCACTTCTATACAAGAGTGTGTACACTGCACACACACACACAAGTACAAATATGTGCATACACCCCCATATACAGCAATAGTCCCCTCATCCGTCCTGCACCCTCACTGCAGCACACATGACCCGAAGGACCGTGACCACTCACCAGTACCCCTCAGACCCCTGCAGTTCGCCCACAGCCTGTGGGCACAGTTCGATTACCTCTACATTGGGGGGCAGCAGAACAAAGCTCTGGGTAAGGGGCAGGATGGGAAAGCAGCTCGTTTCCTCTGTCCCCTAGAGTTCCCAAACCTACAGCTGGCTTCTCTCATTGGCCGGAGACCAGCAGCTGGGACCAGAAGAAAGGGAGAGCTTGGGAAGTGGAGAGGTCAGTGGGAAGGGAGCAGAGCATGGGGTAGAGAGGGAGACAGACAGCTAGAAAGAATGAGAACGGTAATGGAGTCTCCAGGCTGAGTGAGCCAGACCAGCGGTCCCCTAAGAATTTAAAAGGCCTTGGTCTCAAAAAACTAATAGCCCTGTCCTCCCCTGAAAGCACGCCCACCCGACCCTAGGGAGGCAGTCACAGGAACCCCACCCCCTCTTCTCACCAGCTACATGGCCCCGTGGCCCCGGGGAATCCACTCAACTTCCCAGCTTCAGCTTCCTTCTCCAAACGGGGAAAACAGCCGCATTGGAGGGCTATGAGTTATGCCCAGTACCGTGGCCTCGCCGCCTGGATTCTCCCCAGCCTTCAACATCTTGTCTCCTTGTCAAGCCTAGGAATCCGATCCTTGGTTCCAGAAACTCCAGACCCCTCATTAACGGCAGATGTTCAGACGTGTTTGTTTCCCGTCTTCTCTTCCCCTCCTCTCCTGGCCAGATAAAGACGTGACAGGTAGACACGGTCCATCGCCCACCATCCCTTCAAGGACCTTCAGCGTCCTGAGGCCCCTTTGGATCCCATTGCACACACATCCTCAAACCAAGCAGGACCTCAAGGCCTTGAACCTTTTCTTCCTCCTCTACTTTCTGCCCCCAATCCTCACCTTCCCTATTAAAAATTGTTCCAGGCTCTGCCACTTCCCTGAGGGCCCAAAAATCTGTTCGGTGGTACCAGGCATTAAGGAGTTAACCGGGAAACAAATCCACTCCAAGCAGTGTCTCTTTTTCCCTAAGAGATGTAGGAACTAGCTCCCTTGACTCAGGAGAACAGAAGTCCCTTGCTTTGGTTGCAGAGTGAGGGCAGTGGCCCTGTCCCCCTTACACGCACCCGCGCGGAGGGAGGAAGGGCTGCCTGAGTGGCTGCCACCAAGAACCTGGATTTCATTAGAATTCGGACACGGGTGTAGGTCCCTCAGGTCACCACACACATTCCCTTGGTTTACAGAGAAGGAAACTGAGGCACTGATGAGTAAAATGACGGGGGACAGGGGCCTGTGGTCTTTCTGCCACGCAGCCCCCGTGAAACAAAATACAGAGCGTCCTTCCCCACCAGCCCCAGCTCTCCTGCACACAGCGGGTTCCCATTCCTCAAGCAGGTTGGAGGCCAGCCAGGGAGCAGGGGGTGCAGGCTGGTCACCAGGTGCCCCTTGACAGGGAGGAGGGGGCAAAGCAAGGGATCTGGCACGCGATTCCCATTCTATTTCACCATTTACCGTCTATGGAACCCTGACAAGTGCCTGATCCTCCACAGCCTCGGTTTCTCCCTCGGAAAGTGGGCGTGATGTTCCAACAACTTTCCTACAGCTGTTGGGAGAACTACATTCAATGAGAGAGGGGATGCAGGAGCTCTTTGTACCAGTTCAGTGAGGTGAAAATAAAGACTTTTTTATTGGCTTGCTTAATGATATCTAACTGGGACATGAAGGTAGAAGAAGGGCCTTGACTTGGTGATGATGGACAAAAAGCCCTCCTGCCCAGACAACACCTTTGGGGCAGCTCACAAAGACGCCCTTCCCATCACGACGACGGGAATAGTCCCCTCTTGGGTGGGCACATGCCTTGACCAGTTAGGGGTAATTTTTCCCCCAAGAGATGTGGAAACTAGCTCCCTTGCCCCATGAGAACAGAAGTCCCTTGCTTTGGTTACAGAGCAAGGGCAGCTACATTGGCGAACCTGTGCTGTTCCTGTGTCACGTGGTCCTCAGCGGGTCCTCTCTGTGCCCCGCTCATGACCACAGCTCCTTCCTGAAAGGGAAGCTCCAGCCACCAAACTTAGCAGGTACAGGCCAATTCCTGATTGGCTGGCCTAGCCCAGTATCTGGCACAGAATAGGTCAAAAACGTGTGTGGAATAAATGTATGAATGGTGAATTTGGGGTCTTCCCACACCCTTGACTCATAAGTTTTAAAATCTACCAGAAATCCCCTGCACTGCAGAGATATGCCCAGCAGGCGGGCCCCTCTGTGGGAAAAGCCATTAGTCAAGGCTAAAGGTAAGGGGGCCCTTTCAGACATGCCATCCTGGAAGGGTTCCAGACGGTAAACAGATGACCTTGCCCTCTAATGCCTGCCCCCACCCCCCACCAGCACGGGGTCCAGACTCTGACGCAGGGTCCTGCGCAAATAGATGCCGTTTCCATGGGAACTGAAACCCCAGTTTGTTTTTCCCTCCAAGGCACTCTGTAATTTCCAGCACATTTCTGTGCAACGTCAGCTTCGTAAGCTCACGGCAAGCTGCTCCTCTGCGTGTGAGTCCAGAGCAGGGCAGCTGAGCGGACCCGGAAAGACCACAGCGAGGCTCCTCTCCCAGAAGGGTCTCTAGGGGCGGCGGGCGCCAATCTCTGCCTGCCTCCCCAGGGCACAACGGTGCCCAGCAGGGGGGTAGAGCCAGAGATGAGTCCCGGGAACTCCCCTGGGAGGCTGGGGGGGGGGGGGCGGGGGGGGCTGGACGGGGGCTCATTTCCAGTAAGAAGTAGGAGGGATGCACAAGGTCTCAGTCTGGAAGCTTGGGCCCCAGCGATGGGTAACAGATGATTTCTGGCTGCAGGGGGAGGGGAGGTTGTGCTCTCAGCGGTTGGATCATCAACTTCTATTGTCTGAGCCTCTGAGGAAGCTGCCAGGAAGCAAAAGCAGAGTGGAGGACGTGGGAGCTAGAGGGGGTGTGATTGGTGGACGAGGCAGTGATGATCTTAAAGGCCAAGATGCTAAGTATATGGGGTGGGGGGAATGGTGGCTTGCCGGAAGATGGTCTGCTTTCTGTCCCCCGGCCATTCGGGCTGAGGGCCTGGGTGGCAGGTCCTTCCCAAGTCAAGCCCTGAGATGACCAGAGCTCGGGAAAGACCCAGAGCCGAAGGACCCAGTGAAGCCCGCCTGACCCAGCCATGGCCCAGGGTGGCTGAGGCTCTGCTTCCTACGCAGCTCCCACCCAAAAGGGCGGCAGGTGCATGGCCCAGGCCCCCTCAGGGGCCCCGAAACGGGAGTGTGAGGCCAGGGCAGGAGTTTAGATGCCTTTGAACTAGGTCCTTGACCTCACCCTCTCTCTCTCTCTGAGCACCCTCCTCAGCAACTCAGGGCTCCAAGGGCTGTCATGGGCAAGGTGAAGAAGCTGGTGTGAAAGTGCTCCATGCCCTCCGTGGCTGCCATTATTACTTGTGGGGGGAGCCCCACGCCACCCTGCTTCAACCCCAGAGCTGTCCACACTGCCCGCCCCTCCTGCGGAGCCCTGGCCACAAGACAGGGTGACTGCCTGCCTCCCTGCCGGCCCAGTTCCCCAATTACTCAGCAGCGTCTACCAGGCAGGCCTCACCCCCAGGGAAGGTGGTTGCGGCCCCGAGGAAAGGGGGGAGGAATGCTGAAAGGGAACGGGGATGTGGCCAGCGTGTCCTCTCCTCAGACTGGCAGCCATGCCGCTGCTTTCTGGCGACCCCGAGGCCTGGAGAGCCAAGCGGTGGAGGCCTGGGGGCCCCAGACCCTGGCCTCACCCTCCTGCCCTCACACACCAGCACTTGGAGGCCACGGCCGCTCATGCCACCGCCCCACTGCACCGTGTGGTTAACGACAACAGTCAAACCACTGACCTGATTTTCTGCAAAAACGAAAAGATAATAGGGCACTTCCACGTGGGCGGTGGCGCACACACGCGCTCGCGCATTCACACACGCACAATGGAAACTTTCTCTGTCTCCTTGACAGGAACCCAGCCCTGAGAGAGAAAGGGAGAGACTGAAGTCTGTGTACCCGGAGCTTCCTGGAGTACAAAGCTCAGTGTTTACCTGCGGTGAGAGGCCTGAGTTCCCAGAGCCCTCCCGCATGAGCAGGGCGGGTTTGGCGGGCCTCCCCCGCGGTAGACCGTGCCTCCAACATGACCTGAGTCTCTGGGGGTGTGGGCTGTTCTGCCAGGACACTGAGCTCGGGCAGGGTGGGGCCGTGGGCCATGCCCCGAGCTCTGGCACCGTGCTAGGGCCCATCAAAGGGATGAATAAGATCCCCAACCCCCAAAAGGGGGTATAGGGCCCCAGAGGGTCCTCATGGGCATAGCGCCCGGAGATCCCAGCCCCCTGCCCCGCCCCAGAGAGGTCCTGGGTAGAAATACTTGTCAAAGAAGAAAATGTTTCCATCCCCGCACTTTCTCTAAACCCAGAGTCCCAAGGACCCAAACAAAAATATCCTGGGGCCAGATTCCCCCACTTAGAAGTGATGAGGTCTCCTCATGGTTAAGTTTGCAGGGCTGGGTAACTTATTATTCTGAATCACCATCAAAGGGCATTTGCCTTCCCCCAGCCTGCCTGGAATGGCACCCAGGGGAGCAGCTGAGTAGGTGAGTTCAGCCCTTTGGCCACCCACCACCACACGGTCTTAGAGACGCACAGTGGCAGAAGGAGAAGGAACACCAGAGGTCACCGGCCAGCACCATAGGGACATCCGCAGGCCTGGAGCGGCCCCAGCACCCTGCTCCCAGTTATCTACCCTTGCCACACAAATGTGGTCCTGAGCCAGCAACACCAGCAGCGCCTGGGAGCTTATAGGGAATGCAGATGCTCAGGCCCAGACCTTTGGAATCAAAATCTGCACTTTTGACAAGATCCTTCGTTGACTTCCCAGCCCAGGCCTACACCTCCTAGGAGTTGTGTTCTGCCCAAGAGAGACTGCAACCAGCCCACCTCAGTCACCACTGCCTTCTTTCCCCAGAGAAAAGTCAGCCGAGGTGGATGTAGGCATAACCTCAGAGGGTCCTAGCTGCGTCTGTTGAAGATAAGCAGGAGAAGTCCAATGCCCTATCCTGCCTCTCACCCCACCCCTCTCTCCACCTTCCAGACTCTACCCTTCTGGAAGCATGGAGCAGTGGTGGGCAGTGGGCCACATGCAGGGTCTCATCTGGTCGGACCAAACCTTTGAAGTTCTTCTAGCTCACCCACTTGCTGGCAGTCGATGGTCACAAAGGTGACCCCGTGCTCCAGCTGTGCCTACCCTTGTCCTTTGGCGTGTGTCCCCTGGTTAGCCCTATTCTGGACCCCCTTGGTTGGCTCCCTAAGCCCAGGTGAGAGCCAAAACGCAGGCCTCCACTTCCTGCTGGCAATCAGCACTCCCGCCGAGCTCCAGCCGACTTCAGGGAGGGGAGTTCGGTCGGTAAGAAGGCCGTTTGACTGAACCGGAAGGCCCTTAACAGCTATGGAGGCCCCGAGAGTGTGAATATCATTGATTCCTTTATTGTTAGTAACATCTTCTTGTGAATTAGCTACTGGCAGAGGTGGGATGGGACATCTGGCCTGTGACGTGTTAGGAGACCTGGTCTCAGGAAGGGGAAAGCACAGGTCTGGCTTGTCGCCACCCCCCACCCCCCCGCCCTCCTCCAGCCAACCCCTCCTGCTAGGGCAAAGGACGCAGGAGGAACCTCCACCCAGGGGTCTGTGCCAGGGGGGTGAAGTCACCAGTTTCCTGTTTGCCCCTCTCTCCCAACCGAGGATTTCGAGGGGTTGTTATGAGGAGGGGGGCTACCTCTGTCTACCCACGGGTCTCCTGCCTCAGTGCTCTGCCTTCAAGGCAGCCATCATATTCCCCAGAATGGAAGGAAGGAAGGAAACCTGATATGTGTTAGCCACTGCGCTGACCGTGTAACCACGAGCTCACGCGGTTCTCACAACACCGCGAGTTGGTACTGTTATATTCCCATTTTGCAGTCAAGGAAGCTGAGGCTGGAGGCAGTTAATACTGTGCACAGAGTCACCCAGCTGATCAATGGCAGAGCCAGGATGAGAACCAAGTTCCGTCTGATTCCCCCACTACCTGCCAGGGCTAGCGAGGCGGGGTCATGAGTCCGTTCGCTCTCACCCTGAGACCAGCCAAAGGAGGTGGCAGCTCAAACACGTCCCTCCTCATGGACTTTGGACCAAAACTGGCAAAATGAACCTCCATCCTGAAGCCCCCTCCCTGCTCTAACAGTCTTCCTGGAGAAAGTTTACAAAAGGGAAGAGATGGCAAGGCAGCCTGAGTAGCACCTGCTGGGGCCTTGGGCCCAGTGGCTGAGCCAGCATGGGCTTAGGGCCCAGAGATTCCAGCGCCCCCACCCCGTGGCCTCATGCCCAGGAGATCACAAGCCCCTGGTGCTGCAGAGCTCCTAGTGGCTGGACGTCACAATGGCCAGAACGGCACAGGTCCCAGGGTCCTGGCAGGAGGGCCGGTGAAGGAGCCAGCGAGGGCCTCAGCTGCGGGCTTCCTTGCTGCAACCACGGCAGGCACACGGTGAAAAGGAGCAGGGGCAGTTTCACCAGGCTGGCCTGCCCGCAGCACCGAATAACAGATCCTCCCCTTCCCCCACCCTTGCCAATCCCAATATTTAGGAAACTAATATTTATTGAAGTAAGCCAAGGTGCTTGTCTTCTTTTACCCATGAGCAATAGGTGCTATTATGTTCATGTCACTTTGAGGAAACTGAGGCCCAGAGGGGTTTACCCAAGTGCCGAAAGTCCCACAGCTGGGGGGTGCAGAAGCCAAGAGGCAAACCCAGGCTTTTCTGGCTCTCGCTCTCCACTCCAGGCTGATACTTCCTCCAGGACCTCAATCCTTTTTTTTTTTTTTAAAGATATTATTTATTTATTTGACAGAGAGAGAGAGCATGCAAGAGCCAGCTTGCGCAAGCAGGAGGAGGGGCAGAGGGAAAGAGACAAGCAGGCTCCCCGCTGAGCAGGGAGCCCGATGCGGGGCTCAATCCCAGGACCCTGAGATCAAGACCTGAGCCGAAGGCAGACGCTTAACCATCTGAGCCACCCAGGCGCCCCGTGGAGCTCAGTCCTTTAAAAGTGAGCTGGACTTGATCCTTGAGACCAGAAGCAGCATCTCCCGCTGCAGAGTCTTCCGGCTCCCTCAGTGTGGTCAGCGCCACGGCAGGCCTGACTTATGCACTGCCCTGCAGGCTGGTGGAGCATCCCAGCACGGGGCCAGGGCAGCTGGAAAGGTGCCTCCCACATAAAGAGTGGGCCGCCAGTTCCCTCACCATCCTTCCTCTGCTCAGAAACCTCGCGAGGGTCCCACTGCCTCTCAGTGAAACACAGCCTTCACATTCGAGCGCTCCTCTTTCTAACCCCACCCTCCTCGGTGTCCCCCTGACTCCCCATCACCCCTTCTGTTTCGGCGAAACTGGACTGGTCTGTGTCCCCCCACCGAGGCCTGCATTTCCCTTCCTCTCCTCCTTTGCTGGGCTCTTTCTTCCCGCCTGAAATCCCCGCCCAGGCATCTTCACCCGTCAGAGTCCTGTATCTCCTTCGTGACCCATTACAAATGCCTCTTCCTCCAACGCACGCATTAATGTGAATCCCCCTTGCCGTAGCTCCCCGGGTGTCTACTTCACAGGTTTACAGTTCTCTAGAGAATATCGCATTCCCCCGGTCTGTTGTGAGCTCCTAGGGCAGGTGCCTAGCAGGCCTGGGTGGACCAGAATGACCATGGCATCTCCAGAGGGCCGGGGGGGCTCAAAACAAGACTCGGATTTCCTGGGGTGCGGGGTGTTCCTGAGCAAGGCTCTACCCCTCTCTGAGGCTGGTTAGAGGTGCTAGCTCTGTCACCAGGAATCATGAGAAATCCGGGAACAGTGAGTAGAGCCAAGGAATGTCCCACCCACGGCATCTGGAGCCACTTCCTTCCTGGAAGGAGAACAAAGCAGAAAGAGGAGATAAAACCTCCCCCTGCATGGAGGGTATGGAGGACTAGGCCCCAAGTGGGCAGATCTCCAAGAAAGAAGGCTGCCAGGTGACAGTCGGGGGACCTGAGAGGCCCCTGGGAGAAGGGTGGGGATTGGGTCAGCCCAAGACCCCTTTTCCTCTGTTCCTTCCAGCCTCTCTTCTGGGAAGCCCAGACTTTCCTCCCCCACCTCCTTTGTCTTTCTCCTTCCTCACCTCCTCCCCTATCTCTCCCTCTTGTCTCCATGACCACCTACTCCCCTGGACTCCACTGCAGAAAGACCATGCATGGCTCTGCATTTCCACCCCCTTATCTTGACATTCCAGACCTTCCTAGTGGGCTGCCAACACACCTCTCCACCCCTTTCCGCCCCCGACTCTCCTCTCCCTGAGCTTTCCTCCCTCCTGACTCTGTCCATGGGATTCCTGTCGGCTGCAATGAGCTCTCTGCATCTCCCCCTGTGGCTGTCCTGCCTCTCCTTCAAGACCCTTCAGAGTTCACTGCCACACACACACACACAAGTCAGAATACATCACCCCTTTTGCTAGGCTCCCACTGGGCTTTCACTCCCACCCAATGCTTACTACACTCTACCCTGGATGGGAATAATAATAATAACAGTAATAGAAATCTTTGTTTACCAGAGTCTGCCTCCCCTTCGGTCGTACACAGAGTCAACACTGGGGAGTGGCTCCCAGCCCAGGATGACATTTCCCAACCCCCGTGGCATTAAGATGAGGCCATGTGGGGCGCCTGGGTGGCTCAGTCAGTTAAGCGGCTGCCTTCGGCTCAGGTCATGATCCCAGGGTCCTGGGATCGAGTCCCGCATCGGGCTCCCTGCTCAGTAGGGAGCCTGCTTCTCCCTCTCCCTCTGCCTGCCTCTCTGCGTACCTGTACTCTCTCTCTCTCTGTCAAATAAATAAATAAAAATCTTAAAAAAAAAAAAAAAATTAAAAGATGAGGCCATGTGACTCACCAATAAAACGTGAGCAGAAATGCACTCTGGGGCCAAGGCGGGTAAGTAGGTGATGGGCCTTCTCTACACTCTCTTCCGCACCCACTGCCTAGATGCCCATGACCAAAGCAACCTTGGCAGAGTTGTCAGCACCCGGTCTCCACACGAGCCCCACTGCCAACCTGGGATTTCCTGAGACCATTACAGGAGCAAAAACCAAACTTCTATCGTCTCTCAGCCCTGACACATTCTTGGGCCTATTTGTTACACCAGTTAGCCTATCCTGACCAATACAAGGAGCTACCAATGTATTGAGCACCCACTATATGCCAGCAACCTTCTCGAGTGCTCTCACATTCATTATCTCAGTTAATCCTCACATCACCTCTATGAGGGAGCTGCTGGTGAGTCCCCATTTTATAGATGAGGAAACTAAAACTTAGAAAGATTAAGTAACTTGGCCCAAGTTACCCAGTTAATAAGCTTCATTCTAACTGGAACCAGACAGCAGAGTCACCTACAGTGAGTTTGATACATGTCCGATACCCCCCACCCCAGGATACTGTCACTGGAAGGTTTAGGGCGGTGTTCTAGTCACATCTCCCCCCCCCCCCCCCCCCCCGCAGAGACAGGTGTCTGAGCCACACTAGATATACTTAAATATAAATGCTTTTTAGTTCCTATTTTCCAAAAGCCTGCTAGGTCCTACACAGAGTGGGGGGCACTGCACATATGCCAACTCGAATCACCCCAGAAACCTGGGCTGATCTGGAAGGAGGCTCCAGGAAGTTAAGTGACCTGGCCAAGTAGAAGGAGCTCTCACCTCCACTCTGCCCCCAGGAGAAAACCTCACCTTCATTCCACCTCGCCCTTGTCAGGTCACTTCTGACCCTCCCGGGGGTTTCTAGCAAGGCCGGGGTGGGAAATGAAGGCACACATGCACACATGTGGGTGTGTGTGCACACAGCCTACGTGGGTATATCAACCTCTATCACTCAGTCTGGTGAGGAAGGGGGTGGAGTCTGACAGAAGAGTAGAAGGAAAGAGCATTCCTCAGGCTGAGGGAATAAAAGATCAGAAAACATCAAGGTCAACAGACACTGTAGATATCATGGCCAACTTACCCTTGGCTTACCCCAGGAGGAAACAGGCCTAAAGAAAAGGACTAGCTCAGTGAGTTGGGGTTAAAATCTGCACTTCTAAAACCCCGCAAGTGCTCTTTGCACAAACCCCTCTGCCGCAAAGCTTGGGGAGGGGCTATGGCATCCCCAGTTTCGTGGCTCAGCTCACGTCACCTCCTCCAGGCAGTCTTCCTTGGCATCTCTACCACTTCCCTGTACTGCAGTGGTTTACTCATCTGTCTCACCCACTAGACTGGGAGAGGGCAGACACAGATTCTGTATTTGTCTCTGTTGTGTCCCCACACCTCGGGAGACCTGGCACATAGTAGGCGCTCAGTAAGTATCCGTGGAACTGAAAGGCCAAATGAGCAAATGGATAAACTGAGTGATTATATGTGCTCTTATACACAATAATGGCCTCATGTCTACACAGTGCTTTCACTTCTCAAACCAGATAGTCTCAACGGAACCCCTGAGACCCCTGTGACAAAGAGAGTGGTATTGAGCATACGCCCATATGCACACGTACACACAATGCAAACCAGGACAAGCAGCTCCCATTGGTGTATAAGTATAAGTAGATAGAGACCCATCACCTTTTTAGCCAGTGAGGAGGATGTCATGACGTGCTATTTCCTGGTTTATCTGCAGAAATGGAGGCCTCCCCCACCCTGAGACACACAAACACGCAAACACACACACACACAGGTATCTGGTCCCTCACACATGCAGGGCTGGTTTTCCCCTTTGGGGGGGTGGGGGGGAGAACAAGAGAAAGCCAGCTGTCCACAAGGGGGCATCCAGAGACCATTGCACTCAAGGTCTCAAAGCCAAGATGAGACAAGGAAACCCTCGGGGACAACGCAAGAGCCTGGTGGGGTCTCGTGCAGAAGCCCAGAGGAAGAGGTGGTCAGTCACTAGAGAAACAGGACCAAAGGATGAAGTCCGCGCCTCAGTCACTAGATAATAGAAATGGTAATAATGATGAATATGAGGGATAAATAATAATATTTATTCAGTGTTTACCATGTGCTGTCCCACGCACTGACCTGATCACCTAACATGTAATAACTCATTTAATCCTCATCTCACCTCTGCGAGGTTCAGTATTGCTATAATTCCTGTGTGATAAGTGACAAAAATGTCTCAGAAAGATTAAAGAGCACAGTCAGAGTTTGAACTCAGGACCTGTTGCCCACGGTTGACACTGTTAACTGCTCTGCCCCCTTGGCATGAGACCTGCAGACCTCCTACTTCTCAGCACAGGACCCCACCCTGGCCTCGTGTGTGAGGTAGTTTTCGAAGGTCCTGGAAGTTGATTTCCCAGGAATGAATAGCTTGTTGCCCTGAAGCTACCCCCTCATACGTTCTAAACTGTTGACATTGGTTGGCATAGTTCCTTTGAAAGCAATAAACATCTCAGAGCAACACCCATAAAGCTGTTTCTCTCCCTTTGACCCAATAATCTCATCCTTAGGACTTTATTCCAAGGAAATAATTCCAAAGGAAGCCCAGTGTTATCTGCATAAATGTGTGCACTGGAGTCTTTTCTTTAAAGGTCAAAAACTGGGAACCAGAGTAGGGAAGTGGTTTAGTAAACTGGGACATCAACACAATGGGCAATCAGGCCTGGAAAACTGCAGCTGGTTGCCTGTGACGGAAATGGGGAATGCTTTTACTGTACGCTGTCACCATCATACCCCCCCCCCCCCGCCACTAGCGAATTCAACTAATCACGCTGATCAGAGACACAGAGAGGGAGAGAAATCTCTGCTCGTGTTCAAAATAGATTCTTAGCCTCCACCGCCCCCGAGGAAATGGCAGAGAAGCTGAAATGCAGCAACAATATCAAGCTAAATGATTCGTGGCTTTTGAGTTTCCGAGGCCCCAGATCCTGATGACATAGAGGAATTTCACAGAGTGATTTTGATTATTGGTTATAGGTGATTTTCATTTTTCACACTGTGTTGGGATAGAATTAAGTGATGTGATTCTTCATATTAAATTCTGTGAAGGTAAAAAAAATAAAATAAAATAAAATAAATTCTGCAAAGGTAATTGGGGCGGTTTCTGTTTTCTGGCTGGACCCTGGTGGACGCATACACAGACCGTGGACCCTGATGTACGATATCTCTCCCTTATTAATAAGTGGGGGGAAAAAAAGAAGATTTCAAAATTAGTGTGCCCACCATGAGTTCAAATTACATGAGCATATATGTTAGGATGGTGACAAGTGTGGCTGGCCTTTTCCAAATCATACTTGGTATTAGTGACCTATTGCTGCAAATTACCCTAAAGTTTAAGTGTCTTTAGCCAACTTCTATTATCGCACAGCTTCTGAAGGTCATGAATCCAGGGGAAGCTTAGCTGAGTCCTCTGTTTCAGGGTCTCTCTCAGGCGGCCACCAAGGTGGGTCAGCTCAAAGCTCCACTGGGAAAGCGACAAGCTCACTCACGTGGTTGTTGGCTGAACTCAGTTCTTCGTGGGCTGCTGGACCGAAGGCCTTGATTTCCTCACCGCCTGTTGGTGGGGGGGCTCCTCTGCACATGGCCCCCTCCTAGGGCCGCAGCTTGCTTCAGCCGCACAAGTGAGACAGACAGTCACAGAGAGGGGCTTCGAGCACAGTGGAAGTTACGGGCCTTACTGACCTAACCTCAGAAGTGACATTCTTTCACTTTTGCCATATTTTATTCATTAGAAGCAAGTCACCGGGTCCAGCCCACACTCAGAGGGAGGGGACTACACAAGGACACATGGTATACCTACCACATACTTCAGCACTTTGAGCATCTTCTCAATAACAAAAACAGTATTTTCGACATTACTTGTCTAATATGGAGATTTTCTAAATCTGCCAACAAACTCCCACACCCGTTTCTCACAGGCCGCCGTCCAACGTCCCCTGCCCCCACGGAGCTAAGGTCCATGCTGTCGTGGACTCTGATTCCCACCTCACCTAGCAGAGAGGCCCAGCCTAGAGAGTACATTCCAGACTTGAGCAGGGGCAGGGTAGCCATGTGAGGATGGGGCAACCAGACACTTGCGGAAGCCAACGAGGCCTGGCCGGGAGTGGCCTCATCGCTCTCAGGCTCGACTCCCCCTTCCTCGTCAGCCCTGTGCACTCCAGCCACAGCGGCTCCTCCCTGGTCTCAGACAGGCCAGACCTGCCTTCCTCCCTGCATGAGCTTGTGCTCTTGCCTCTCCTGGACCCCCTAACTGCCCCAAAGCCTCACCTGCCTAACCCCTACCGAAACTTCAGCCTCTGCCTGGATGTCATCTCCTGGCAGGGGCGTCCCCTGAGCATCCACACTAGGCCAGGTCCCCTCCCTGGAGATCTCTGATGCTGACTCAGAAGAGCATTTCCAACAAGCCCTGGGGGATTTGTTAAGTAGTACAGGTTTGGGAGACCCTCCCCACTGCTGTCACATGCACCCACAGCATTTCCTTCTTCATCTCACTGGGCACACGGGAGACTGATCAGTTAATTCCCTGAGGGCCGGGTCCATGTCTGTCTTGCCCAAGCCCAGTGGGGGTGAATGGGGAAGAGAGGGGGCAGGCCAGAGGGAGAAAAGCTGGGGGAGAAGAGGAGCAAAGGAGCACTGATCTCTCTGATGTGGGCAGGAGGGAGGCTCAGCTTGGTTCTGGGAGAGGCGGGCCCTGCAGGACATCTGGGTTCCACTAAGAACTTGCAGAATGCTAGGGGAGAATCAGAGATCTAAGACAAAGGGATCTAATCTAATCTCTGATCTAAGTCAGAGATCTGGAAGACAAAATCTTCCAGAATTCCTGCAGAAAATCAGGATCTTTGGGTTCCTTCAGGTATAGCGTGGGTTGCCCACAGCCCCAAGATTTAGGGTTGCCAGATTCAGCAAATAAAAATACAGACGCCCCGTTAAATTTGAATTTCAGGCAGGCAACAAATAACTTTTTAGAATAGGTCTGTCTCAAATATGACACAAACATCTTGTATTTTATCTGGCAACCCTGCCAAGGTATGAATTAAGTCTGAGGACACCGAGGCTGGATTCTATGATTATTCCGAGGGGTTTCTGGAGAAAAGAACGAATTCTAGGGCTCCCCTCTCCAAACAGGACCAGGGCCCAGCCATACTGCTCAGAAAATGGCACAATTACAACACAACATTAGAAGCAACCTAAATATCCTTCAAGAGGAGTGTATTCGTTTCCTAGGGCTGCTGTAACAAATACCACAGAGTGGCTTAAAATAAGAGAGATTCATCGCCTCAGAATTCTGAAAGCTAGAAGTCCAAAATCAAGGTGTCAGAAGGGTCCTGCTTCCTCTGGGTCTCTGGGCAGAATCCTTCCTTGCCTATTCCTAACTTCCAAGGGTGGCTGTCAATCCTTGGCGCTCCCTGGCTTGGGGCTGCATCACACCAGTCTCTGTCTCTGTCGTCCCATGACGTTCTCCCTCTGTGTTCCAGAAAGCAGCTCTGTCTCTTGTCTTCTTATAAGGATACCAGTCATATTGGATGAGGGTCCATCCTAATCAAGTGTGGCTTCATCTGAACTCAATCACATCTGTAAAGATCCTATTTCCCAATAAGGTCCTATTCCCAGGTACCAGGGATTAGAACTTCAACATACCTTTTGGGGGGGGGGGTGTCACAATTCCACCCATAACAAAGAGAATGTGTAAATTAGGAATCAATACATAGAAGGAGATTCATTATAGACTTTTTTTTTTAAAGATATTTATTTATTTGACAGAGAGAGACACAGTGAGAGAGGGAACACAAGCAGGGAGAGTGGGAGAGGGAGAAGCAGGCTTCCCGCGGAGCAGAGAGCCCGATGTGGGGCTCGATCCCAGGATCCTGGGATCATGACCTGAGCCGAAGGCAGACGCTTAACGACTGAGCCACCCAGGCGCCCCTCATTATAGACTTTTGAGTGTAAAAAAAAACAAGGTCAAGGAAACATGCATACATCGCGTGATCCCCTTTTTGATCTTCTACAAAACCTGTATTTGAGCCTTTATGTGTAATTATTACTTATGTGTTAACTCATTCAACTAATATTTACTGAGCACCCACCAGGAATACTGCAGTGAATAAAGCAGGTCCCGTCCCTGCCTTCCAGGAGCCTACGACTGGGTGTGCAGCTTGCTGGAAGGAAACACATTGACCCATTGTTTCTATTTCCAAGTGAGCTTGGAGAGAGAGAAGGAAAGATGTTTTCCCTGCAATTTATTTTTTCTGTACTGCTTGAATTTTTATAACAAGCATGTTATTAGTTTATAACTTTCAAAAAAAAGTGCTTAGCCATTTTTTAATCCAAAAAGCCGGCCCTTTGGAAGCTTCTCTGCTATGTCTTCCTGAGCACAGTGCTTCTGACACAGTCTGGGGCCCCACTTTGTGTGACTGTCGGACCAGCCAGCAAGGCTTTCCCTGCGCGTGGGTAAGTGACACCGAGGAGGAAGTTTATATACAATCCAGTCATTCATTTATTCAAATTGTTTTGATGAGGAGTGAGATACTTGCAACTATACATTTATTTATGTGCTTATTTGATGTCTGTCTCTCCTACTAGATTCTAAACCCCAAGATGGCGGGGTCATCATTTTTTTTGTACAATATTGTATAACCAGCCTCCAGCGCAATGTTCAACACACATTAATTAGCTACTCAATAAAACTAGGTTGAATGAATGAAAGGATATTAAAGCTTGGGTTGGCTCCTATCCTTCACCTAGTCTAACACACTTACTTTATAACTGGCAAAACTGAAGGCCCGAAAAGTCAAGTAAGAGCAAGTAAGTGGTAGCAACACCTAGAAGAGGCCTGTCGCTCTCAATCCAGCCTCTGACCCTGAAAAAAAAAAAAAGTGATACACATTTTATAGTGAGATCAAAAGACATAACCAATTAAGTATAGAGAAGGACTGTGTAATGATTATCAAAATTTTAAACCACTGTTTTCATCTAACTGTGGCTTTTCCCACTGGGGCTAACTATTTAACAGATGTTGGGTGTTGCGGGTGCTAGTTAATCACACCCCTCAATTTTCCAAGTTCTGATCCAATTGAGAAATAGTCACAGGAGACAAGTAGGGATTAAAATGTCAGCTTTATTGCTGGTCCAAATGGATTAGAGGATGTGGCTTGGACCCAAGACCCAAATGGGCTTCCTTTTCCTTCTCCCCTGATTTGACCTTACCCACCCACTCACAGCAGAGCAGCTGGACAATTGAAGTCCTCTCGGGCCAGGGCCGGGCCTGCCCTGCTGCTCATCGCCTGGAGGAGGCAGGAGCAGGGAGAGCAACATGTCACTTGCAGGTAGGTCAGTTCCAGAGCAAGAGCCAGGAACAGGCTGAGCAATGCACCCTTGATACCTTTTCCCTGCCCCACCAACCCAAGAGGTCATTCCGCCTCTCACACGGAGGAACCAGGAAGGGGGTGGCGAGAAAGTCGAAAGGTTTCTTCCCAATACTTCCAAGAAGATGTAAGTTCCTGTTTTATGGCCTGATGGGAGAATGGGGAGAAGAGAAAATTGTCCTCTTTAATGACAGCCTTCAATTCACTCAATACCTTTTCATAGAACCTAAACACCTCTGTGTTCCAGAAAGCAGCTCTGAGGTTAAAGATGGTGTCAATTGAAAGGTGAATTTGCTGGGGGGTAAAAAAAAAAAAAAAAAAGGCACAGAAAATTGAACTTAACTAATAAGGGATATATTTTTCCTATGCAACAGGAAATGCAGAGGTGGGCAGTCCTGGGTTGGTGTGAAGCTCCATGATGCACCCCAGACCAGCGCTCATTCTGTCTTTCTGCTGCACTTTCTTAGCAAGTGGCTTTTGTCCTCATGCTCACAGGATTTCTACTCCACGTCTAGGCAAGCCATCTATATTCCAGGCAGGAGGGAGAAGGACAAAGGGACAGGCGAGTCTGTCCCTTTTATCAGGAAAATGATAGCTTACCTGGGAAATCCATTCAGTACACATGTGTTTTCTCATTGGCCTGAACTGTGTCACTTGCCCTACCTCTCTGCAAGGGGACCTTTGAAATTTAATTTCTAACTTGGCAAAATTGAGTTCTTTCAAATAAAGGAAGACTAAGAACGAATACTGGATAGCAGTACGGAGGATGGACCTGCCACAAAGGTCACCAAACAATGATGAAAGAAAACATAGAAAATATTGTCAAAGAATTGTTTCTTTAAAAAAAAAAAATCTGGGGACGCCTGGCTGGTTCAGTTGGTGGAGCATGTGACTCTTGATCCTGGGGTCATGAGTTTGAGCCCCACGTTGGATGTAGAGATTGCTTGAATGAATGAATAAATGAATGAATGAAGGAAGGAAGGAAGGAAGGAAACTTTTAAAAATAAAAATCTAAATGGGTTGGGCTTATTGGGAAGGGGGGTAAACATTCAAGAGAGAGATTATCCCCTGTGCAAACACTGTCAGAGCTTAAAAAAGATTGGAAACAGTTAATTTTACAGTTAGCATAACCCTGATGCCTAAACCTAACAAAAACATACTAAAGTAATTAATTAATTAATTAACTAACTAATTAATTAAAACCACATACCAAGCTAACTTGCAGGCTGACAAAAATTCTATGTTTTCCCCTTTCTTGGTTTCCCCCTGTTTTTACTTCAGCCCATCCTCATCCTCAAATAACTTCCTAAGAAAGAGCATGTGGCAAGTAAACTTCCTCAGTCCTTATCTGTCTCCATATGCCTTTGATTGGCCCTGGTGCCTAATAAACAGTTTAGCTGGGTACTGAATTCTAAAGTGAAAATCATTTTCCTTCAGAATTTTGAAGATCTTATTCCACTGTCTTCTGACATCCAGCACTACTGGTGAGAATCTGGTGCTTTTCTGATTTTCATTCCTTCATAGGTTACTTTTTTCTCTCTCTGGAAACTTTTAAGAGATGCCTTCTCATCTTCCTGAGTATTCAGAAATTTCTAAATCTTGTGTGTTCTTTACGCAGGAGGCTTGATGAGCTGTGTTCGTCTGAAGACTTCAGTGTTTTTGGCCTGGGAAATTCTGTTCAATTATTTGTTTGAAAATTCTCTCCCCTGCTTGCTTCTCCCTAAAATACTTACTCATCAAATGTGGACTTCCTGCATTGTTTTTTTTTTTTTTTCTCTTATCTATTCTCTAATAAAATTTTGATTATTTTACTTTATGCTTTATTTTCTGAGAGATTACCCTGACTTTAACTTTCAATATTTCTACTGAATACTAGTTATATTTTTCATGTTCCAGGACTATTTTTTCCCCTAATTGTTCCCTTTTTTTAACACTACTCATGTTTTATAAATTCAGTGCCTTCTTGAATTCTCTTTTTAGCTTCTACCTATAAATTGTTTTGATTGCCTCAGAGGTCTTATTTTCAGTTTGTTTATCTTTGTCTTTCTATTTCATATTTCAGGCTTCCTTAAATAGCTTCTGGCTTGTGGTTGTCCATTCATATTTAAGAATCAAGCAGTAGAAAAGTTTCCTGGAAGCTTTGTGCACATGGATAAGAAGAGATGAATGTCAGGCTTTGTTTCAGAGTAAGCTGGTCTTTATGCTTTGGGATTTCCAAATGTCAGCCTGCGATGTGCTTTACTGGAGGATGCCACCTTCAAGTCCAGCTTTCCTAGTCTTCCTCAAACTGTTCAATTTCTTTAAAGAAGACTCTCCATTTTAGGGGGAAGGAGTAATATAAGGGTACGGGGTAGAGCTGAGCACTCTGCATGCCTGGCTGAGCACTTTGCACACAAGGGTCAAGGAAGTTGATTGTCCCATTTACAAACTTTCAATTAAGCCCCCATCTTCAGCCACATATCCCCCTTGCCACCCTCCATTGCACCCAGCAAATCCAAGTCTCAAGCTTCTTCAGGCTTCTGTGGGCACGTCAGCCCCCAGCTTGGCTGCAGACCCTGACAGGTGCATTCCAGACTTCAGCTCCCTCTATCCTGCTTCCTCAGTCCCCACTCCTCCATCAAACCACTCCTCCAGAAATGTGTTGAGGTTTCTCTTGTCCACAGATACCCTTCCCCTAACCCTTTTCTTTGGAAAGGTGTATATTTTTATTATTCTTCTAAGATATTTCTGAAGAAAGAGAAGATGATGTGCATTTAGCTGACCATCATGGACTAGAAGTCCCATCTGCCTTGTGATGAAGGCTGGTGGGCATGGGAGTGCGTTGTCTTTCACAATTTTACACAAATGGACCTCAGCAGACTGTGCAGTCTTCCTAATCAATGACACATTTACAAGAAATTCAAAAATATGCACAGACATGGAAGGAAAACTTTTTTTTATTACACAACATTTGAGTGTGTGTTGATGAAAATATATTTTAAATATGAAACTAAAATCAGACATGTCCCTAAAGCACCTCTTCAGAATCCTAAGTTTCATAGAATATGTTCAAGAAACCACTGGTCTAGTAAAAAGAACATGATTATTTGGATTCACACAAACTTGAATCCAGGTTCTGACCTGGTTCAATCATCTGTTCTCCCCAAATGTTAGTTTCCTCATCAATACCTACCTCCTTGATTACTGGGAGGATTAAATGAGATAATACACATGCAAAGCACCTAGCACAGAACCTGGAGATTAGTAGGTGCCCCATAAATGCTAACTATTCTTCCTCCTTCCCGTCTCATGCTGAGCTACTCACCATGCCCCACTTTGTTCGAGCTATACCCACCTCCCCCTTCTCCACCTCTTGAGAACCTGCTCAGTCTTCAAACTTCAGCTCAGACATTCCCACATTGACAGGGCCTTCTCCCACCCACCAGAAGATTCATTGTTCGCACCTCTGTTGTAGCTCCCATCTCTCTGCAAGTGAAAGAGCTGTGCACACCCCTGTCCCTCTGGCGAAGGATTCCTTAAATGCAGCATCCTGATCTTGTTCTTAAGATTCCTCCCTAGCACCCAATATGGTAGCTGGCACATAGTAGGCATTCAATAAATGTTTCAACAGATAAATAATTGAATTGCGACAAACTAAACCGGATTGTGGACTGCCTTAAACAACAGCCAGGCTGAGACACAAAAACCAAGCCATGACCCAGACAGACAGATTCGGACTTGTCCACGTTGCAAACACCTCGTTCCTTTCTTGCAGGAGTTTCTGAGCTGTTGTCATAATGACCTGTGCCTCCAGCCCTGCCACTATGCCAAACGCAAGTAAACACGTTCAACTCCACGAGACCGAACCTTGGTTTGGCTTGGCCCTTGCCCTGCCCCGTGAGACAGTCAGGAGGACAAGACAGAGCTCACCTGGATTTATGGGAACCTACTGGGTGCGGATAGGATTTTTCATTCTCAAGAATGACATGTTTTGCTCTGGGGCTGGGCTGGGGCGGGATGCTTTCCCTGTTATTCTTCTCTTTACCTTCCCAGGCAGCACATGGCAGAAGAAAACATCTTGGGCCTGGACCTCTCCCCTCTCCTTCCCTCTACCCTCACCTCCCACCCAGGCAGGGTCAGGCCATTAGTCAGGCAAAATAGAGATGTGACACGATCTATAAGCAGGACCCTGTTCCAGGGCCTCACACAGAGCCTGGGGGTGGATGGAAGAACACAGCCCACACTGGGAGTTGCTGGCCTAATGAAGAATACAAAGTCCCTCTCTTCAAGAAGCTCCCAGTCTAGGGGTACTGCGTGGCCCATTCAATTAAGTGTCCAACTCTTGATTTTGGCTCAGGTCATGATCTCATGGTTGTGAGAGGGAGCCCCACATCAGGCTCAGCACTGGGCGTGGAGCGTGCTTAAGATTCTCTCTCTTCAGGGCACCTGAGTGACTCAGTCAGTTAAGTGTCTGCTTTCAGACTCAGGTCATGATCCTGGAGTCCCGGGATTGAGCCCAGCGACGAGCTCCCTGATTCTCCCTCTCCCTCTGCCTCCCCTCTCCCCCCCCTCCTGCTCTCTCACTTGCTCTCTCTCTCTCTCAAGTAAATAAATAAAATCTTTAAAAAAAAAAAAAAAGATTCTCTCTCTCCTTCTCCCTCCCTTAAAAAATAAAAGCCCCCAGTCTAATGGGGTGGGGAGACAAAGCATAGCTCCCAGGCTGATGTGGTCACACCCACATCCAGGAAACACCCAGGCCAGTGTGGCAGACAGTGCACATGCACACAGGCATCATCCAAAACAGAGGGGCTTGGGGCCTCCTGTGTCCCTACCATGTGCCAAGCATTTGACATATATATCACTTTCAAGGTCATCACCCAAGTGGTCCAGTCTCGAGCGGTATTATCATCCACGAAAGCAACCCCAAAAAATGATAATTTTGAAATAACTCAGCTCATTGATTTGAATGCCTGAACCCCAACAGAAGGGATTCATGAGCCACAGCCATGCTGTGTAGCTCTCCTTGCTCTCCCCACCTCTCCTCCTTCAAACGTACCTCCTCTCTTAGCCCTGCCCCCACCCACTTTCCTCTCCATTCTACATCACATTTGCCCAACGATTATTCTGACAAGTCGGCACCGTCCTTAGAGGCTGAGGGGGGCAAAGCAAAGGAGTGAGCCAAGCCGAATCTGCTCCAATGCGCAGGGAGGAGGGAACCCCTGGGAAGGAACACTCATGCCCTAATAATTTCCACCCTGTCGCACACATATTGTCTCGTCTAAGTCTCCCAGCCACTTCCTAAGGTTGGTGCTATCATCTCTACTCTATCGATGGAAAAACCTGAAGTTAGCAAATAACCTGTGACCAGCGGCGTGCCGTTGCTGAGTGGCAGAAGGGGGACTTGCCCCCACCATGACTGCGGGCTCCCGTGCACAGGGAAATGTGGTCACTAAAAGCACAAATACCAGTTGTTAGCAGGGTGCCCAGAGTGAAGGAGTTGGGTGACTCAGGACTTTGAGGGAATGCTTTGTGGAGAGCCTTCCCCAGGGTGTGGCAAACTCTTCAAGACCTCAGGATATAGATGTGTTTGTGTCTGTATGTGTCTGGGAGGTAGGTGAGGTGACCACAGGGAGTTCCACTCAGCCACGGTCCACTTCTTACAGCTCACGGTGTGGGAGGACATTCCATGCAGAGCTACTCATCCCGGGGAAATGCAGGGAGAGGGCTGTGAGGACACCTCCCACACTGAGGAGGATGCCCAGGGACGCTCACTGAGGGTCAGAGTGGGCCAGGGGGACTCCTGAGAGTAGAATTTACTCAGAGTGTCTTGTCACAGAACGTGGAGACTCTGTCTCTGACAACAAGAGGCTGGTGGGGCAGGGAGGGTTGCCACATTTTACAAGCAAGAAAACTGGGGCCTATCGAAGTTTCACAACTGCAGAGGACTTGGGACCAGGCTTACACCCAGACCTTCTGAGCCCCACCACACCCTGCAGCCAACCCAGGCTGCCCGGGAGGAGTAGAGAGTTCTACAGCTCACTCCCACGTCCCCAAACCCACCCAAAAACCGTGGGTCAGACGGGGCTTTGACACTTCTGTCTGTTCTTTCGGGGGCCACCAAGTGACTCTGGATATGGGTTCGTTGGGCGGTTCCATGGTTTCCTGCAGGATCTGGCAAGAGAAGGAACTCAGTGAATGGAGGGGTGCGGGCAGTGATGACAGACGCTATAAAGAGAAGAGCTCTGGGCAGGAGCCCATAGGGACCTCTTCCTGCTCTGCCACAACCCAACACCCAGGACAGCCTTCCGCCACTGCCTAGGAGGAGGTGGGAGTACATCATGCTGTACAGAACCTCTGAGAGGGGGGAGGATGGGCAGGAGGACGGAGCAGGCCAAGCAGTTGGGGTGCCTATGCCTTTCTTCAATGCCCACCCCCTTCAACTGGATTAGCTTTGACTTAACTGTTTTACTCATCCACACTTACTGGCAGGCCTCTGTTTGAAGAAAGCGTCTGGCCTCCTACCTTCTTGCTTAGGAATACCCTTGAACAGGGTTTGTTTGCAATCCTTTCTGTTGTGTGTGTTGAAACCAGGAGTTCCCTGTCCATTTAGGAGGTTCCCAGGCGGGGTCTGGAATGGGTCAGCGCAGTTTTCTCACCTTTGCTGCTCCTGAGTTCCCCCCACTGTTGATCTCAGAAGTCTTGAAAATGTGGCTTCTCCTTGAGGCCATCTCCGCCAAACACCTCCCCGCTCAGTATCTGAACTTTCTGAACATCCCTCTCTTTTTAAAGATTTATTTATTCACTTGAGAGAGAGAGATAGCATGAGGAGGGGCGGGGGAAGAGAGAATCTCAAGCAGACTCCCCACTGAGCGCGGGGCCCAATACAGGGCTCGATGCAGGGCTCGATCCCACGACCCTGAGACCATGACCTGAGCCAAAACCAAGAGTCAGATGCTCAACCGACAGCCACACAGGTGCCCCTGAACATCTCTGTTTTACTCCCTGTGGTGCTGCCCTGCCAAATTTGGGTGCTATTCCCAAGTTTTTCCCTTAGTCCTTCAAGAAGGGAGTTTGTGTGGGATACTTCTGAGGCCTTCAAAGACATAGGCTGTGCCTGGGCCCTCAGATGTTCTCACAGCCCTTTGTGCCTCCCTGGTCCCACATGGGCTTCTGGACTCACCTGCACATTGAAGCCTGTGGAGCTGTCTCCCGCCCCACTAGTTGTAGAAGAATCCAGTAAATGCTTGTTGGCTATTAATTCCCTTTTCCCTTCATCACCTCTGCACGGCTGTAAAACCCATCACCTTCTTGAAAGTCCCACGGCCCCATGATACTCCATCCAGAGATGCAGAATGCCAGGGGGAAAGGGCGGGGGGAGCAGGTACCTTATTCTCCCAAGCACCCCTCCCCGTGATCTGAGGAGGTTTGACTAGACACCCAAAGGCAGTAAGACCAGAGCAAGAATTTGAGGGCGCTTCAGCCCACAACTCACATTGGAGAGAATCCCTCCCTGGCAGGAAGGTAGGGGACTAGATTGGATGACCTTGAGCTCTTAGCCTTGGAGGCCAAAGGTGGGGCTGCCCCAAGGCCCTGGTGCTGGTCAGCAGAGTCTCTTCTCCTTCTGACCTTCCAGAAAGTAGCTCTTCCTCTCCACATGCAGGTCTGTTTCCTGGTCTAAGAAGTAGACCCCTGAGGCCAGGCAGGAGGTAGAGAGGGAGTGCATGCTGTCAGCACCCCAAGGCAGACATAAAAGCCACCCTGAGATCAGAAGCCTGAACACCATGCATCCCCAGCAGTCCCATAAATCCTGCTCCATTCCCAGCCACAGCAGGGAGTGGGCCATGGGGATTTATGGATGAAATGGGCAGAGTGGGGAAGCACCTCGAAGGCGGCAAATGCTCCCACAGCCCAAGCCCCGAGCCCTGCTGGAACCCCCCAACAGTCCAGTCCTCAGCACCCAGAGGACAGATAGGGAGGCAGTGGCTGCAGCCCCACAAACCCATCCCACCACTTGCCATTCAGACTTTGGGAGAGACCTTCCGAGCCTTTTGAGGGGCATGGAGATGGCAGGAAAGTTACTGGCAACAGGGCCTCTGGGAGAGGACACTCCTCGAGGCCTTGCAGGAGCCTCCGTTTCAAGGCAAAGAAATATCCCTGCCCTCAGGGAGCTCCCACTCCCAGGGGGAGACCCAGGCCTGACTTGGGGTAGAAGGTCAGGCTTGCCGGCTAAGACATCTCAGGGCTCCTCCAAGACTCCCTGCTTCAGGGAAGGGCAGGGCTGAGGGTGGAGACTGTGAGTAAGCAGGTTTGCAAAGGACAGCACTTCCAAGCTAAGTGACTCAGAGGCAGGAAGAGAGTGAGAACTGGGCTGGGCCCTCACCTGGCCTGGTGGGCGCAGCTGCCCCAGGCACTTGGGGAAACCCCGTGTCCTCTCATACCCTCAGGCTCCCCTACTCCAGGGTCTCCTCAGGGAGGGGTACCAGGTAGATTCCTGGGGTCAAGAGTCCTGCAGATGATGGCAGAGTGGAGAGGAGACCTTAATGGATTCCCCTGCCAGAACCCTGCTTTCTCTCTGCCAGAAGCTCTCAGACACCATTTGCAGAGAGCACCCACTCCAGGTGCCCACTCTCCCTCTGGGCATGTGCCTTGGGGCACATGCCATCTGAACCTCCCAGAGCACTTTATACTTTCAACCTGGCTGAGATATCTCTAGCTTCTCCTCCCAGAAAGACTGAGCTACCTGAAGGCAGAGACCAGCCTGACTTTGGCTCAAGGCACTTAGTACAGAGCAGATGCCTGGTAGGTGTTTAAAAGTGTTGAATGAATAAATGACCCACTAAGTACAGTATTTCTTAAGGCCGGGCAGGTGCCTGCATCCCCACTCCGTCTCGGAGATGACACAACCTCCAAACTGGTCTCCTGGCTTCCTCACTTTGACCACCACCTCCATCCTTCAGCCATAATATAGACAAAGGATCCTGCAAAACACAGGGTCATTATACTTCTTCAAACACCGTTGCTTCCTACTGCTCTTGGGAGAAATCCAAAATCTCTAACCTAGCCCCCAGGACCTGATGCCTGGCTACCTCTCCAGCTTTGTCACTGTAAGCCCCTCATTCTTTGTGGCACTGAGTTTCCTTTGGCACTGCATGTGAACTGCTATCACTCCTACCTCAGGACATTTGCACTTACATTCTCCTCCCTACCAGCTCTTTCTCCCCCTTTTCTCCTCTTCACCTGCCTAAATCCTGTCATCTTCAGATCTCAGATTAACCTGTCTCTTTCGTGGGGAAGCCCTTCCTGATCCCCCAGTGGAAAGTTTCCCATTACATATCCTCAAGGCAACCTCAGCTTTTCCTTCAGGGTATTTTTCACAGTTTGTAATTTCATCAATGTCTATCCACCGTACTCATGCCGCTCCTACCCCAAAGACCATCAGCAGCATGTGGACCAATGCCCAGCCCAACCCAGGGACGCACCTGACCTAGCAATGCCCTGTACCACAGGGGGCTGGGATTCAGGAAGTACTTGAACCAGGAGGTCAGCCCCACCCTGTGCCCAAGGTGTGGGGAGAAGGAACTCAGTGGGACGTGCACACTCACCCGGAAAGGGAAAGCTGCGCAGTATTTAGAGAGAGAGATAAGTGGCCGAAAAGCAGGAAATGAGCTGTGGGGAGTTGTTGGCTGAGGCAAGGCAGTTTAGAATGAAGGCTGCAGATCAAAGCCACAGGAAGTGGGCTGGTTTTTTCAGTAACGGAAGAATCTGATCAAAGCCACACTTTCCTGTCTGGGTGGGGTAGACAATTCATTCACTTATTCATATGTATTCATACATTATCATTCGGTCACTCAACAAATATTGATAGAGGACCTTTCTCTGTGCTGGGCACTGTACTATGCCCTGCAAATACAGTGCTGAGTAAAAATGGATCTGGAGGCGCCTGGGTGGCTCAGTTAGTTAGGCGTCTGACTCTTGGTTTCGGCTCAGGTCCTGATCTCAGGGTCGTGAGATGGAGCCCTGCATCGGGCTCCCTCTGGGAGTCTGCTTCGAGATTCTCTCTCTCTTTCTCTCTCTCTCTCCCTCTCCCTCTGCCCCTCCACCTCATGCTCTCTCTCTCTCTCTCTCTCAAATAAATAAATAAATCTTTTTTTTTTTTAAGTGCATCTGGCCACTACTATCTTGAGTTTACAGGCATCCAGCTTAGCATCCAGATGAGTTTCAAACTGCGAACCTGCAGTCCATTTAGTGGGTCACAGCCAGCACATTTAAAAATGAAATACAGAATGGAATGGAATGAGACGGGATGGAACAGGATGGAAAGTATCAGTGTATCCCACATAGTAAGGAAAAGCATTGTTTCGGTTATTTATGTATTATGTGAACTGGGTCCCAGCATAAAATATATTTCCCACTGTGGGTCACAACCAAAAAATTTGAAAAATACCAGTCTAAACATTATTTAAGTAATTCCAGAAGCCTGTAACTAATGTGTCTGCTAGGGAGCATGCAGAGATACACAGAGTGCTATGGGAGAATAGAATAGTAGGACCCCACTGGGCTGGGCTGGAGAGGGGTGGTCAGGGACACCTTCCCTGGGGCGGAGGGCAGATGGGACAAAGGAGCAGAGGAGGCCAAGAAAACTGCATGTACCGTCTGGGAGAAGGAGCGTGGAAAATGTAAGGGGAGGAGAGGGAAGGGACCTGGAGTTCGGCGAGCGGAGGGGAGGATGGCATGACATGAGGATGGAGAGGTAGGAAGGACCCTTTTGCGACTTGTTGAAGAGTTTGCTCTTGATCCTAAAAGCAAGAAGCCACTCGTGGGTTTATCCGTCCCTACACTCAACAGCTTGCTGAGCAATCCCTCGACCTGGCTGTCCTGGTGCTGCAGGCACAAGAGGTGAACATACCTGCAAGCCACCTCTAGGTCCGCTGAGAGTCAGGGTGCTGGTAGGTGGGAGGGGTTACTCCAACCAGCAGATCCTCATCCTATTTCAGTAAACCGATGTCTCAGGTTGGGTTCCCCCAGAAGCTGACTCTAAGACAAGAATGAGCATGCAAGTCATTTACTTGGGAGATGAGCCCAGGAAGCACTGGTAGGAAAATGGAAGTGGCAGAGAGCAGGGGAAGAAGCCCATAGCGGGGGTGGGGCCTGACTTGCAGCCCTGGGCAACCAGCTCCATCCTGCCGAGAACCACTGGGAGACGGCGAGGGGCGCACTTCCTAAGGGGCAGGAGCTGTGGCTTCCATACTCCTGGGGTATAGCTACACATAGGCTGGGCCGCTCCGGCTGCAGAGAAAGCCATCTGGCGGGGTTTCGGAGTTGCAGTGCCAGAGGGATACGGACAGGGCACTGACCATTTCTGCCAAAGTCATCCTGTACCGCTTCCAGAGCATTCTGTGGTCCCTTAACTCATCTGCATTTGATTTAGGGATTACCCCAAGATCTCTAACACCAGCCTTAACTTTTCCCCTGGTCTCCAAATCTTTATATCAACCAACCATCACCCAGACCTCCCCCTGTAGATGTCCCATGAGCACCTCAAATCATCAAGTCCTAAATTTAATTCAGATGAGTCCCCATCCCCGCCATCAGACCTAAACCTCCAGTTGGGATGAACGGTACCCCAATTATCCTGTCACCCAAGCCACAAACATACTCCCTTCTCCCCATTGCCCCAGCCAACAGACAACAGTCCCTCAGTCCTGCCCCTCCTTTGTCCATGCCACCACTGACCAGCCTGAGGACGCCTCCGCCCTTTTCACCCAGGTCACATCGGACCCCTGGCTGCCCTCCTCACCCCCATTGGGCCATCCCAGACCAGCCTTCCAAAACACAGATCTGGTTGTGTCAGTCCCTCGATCGAAATCTTTCATGCCTCCTCACTGCCCCGAGGACACCTGCTTATGCACAAAGGCTTCCATGTAGGGCATCAGCCCCAGCCCTCCTCATGTCCCCACGCCATCATTACCACCGCCCCACCTCATCTGCTCCAACTACTCAGATTATCCCTAATTCCACCTCACATACCCATTCCTCTGCACTTGTACTCCCACTTTCTCAACCCAGTAGCCTCTGCTTTGTCCACCTGGCCAGTGACCCTTCTAGTCTCAGCGCAGGCCTGTGTCCTCTGGAGAGCCCACTCTGATCTCCCCCACTGGGCCTACACGCCCTCCTGTAGGACAAGGATGTCATGAAATAGTCATTGCTTCACCGAAGATCTGCCCCCCTCCACCAGACTATGAGCTCTTTGAGGGCAGGGACATTATTTCATCTTTGTTTCCCCAGCACCTAGCGTGTAGTCTGCTCCCAGGAAGCCCTCCGTGTGACACTTCCGGACAGTAGCTGAGCTGAGCTGGGAAGCAGTCAACACAAGTGACATACACCTCTGAGGACAAGACAGCATAGAGTAGGCCTTCCCCTACCAGCACTGCCCTCCTGAAGCCTGATGACCGGAGCTGGAGTTGTCATGCTAGTGAGGACAGGGTGCACGGAGCCGTTCACACTCTCTCAGGACCAGAGGCAGCACCAGACCAACAGATAGGCTTTGAACTCGGCAGAGCAAAAAGTTTCTGTCCCGCTGGGTATTACAGACAACCTTGGCTCAAGGGACACTTCTCTACCCATGTGGGCCAAGTGGTCAATGAGCATCGGGCAACAGATCTGCTCTCTGGTGGGTGACTCTGGACAAGACCCTCCTCCTGTCTGGGTCGCAATTTCCCCATCTGTATAATGGCAACTTGCAGCAGGTTTATTCTAGTTCGAAAATACTACAATTTTGACTGTAATCCCACCAAGAAACAAGCCTGAGGGCCGAGTCGGGGACCCATGACACGGTGTGGAAAGAACAGTACCTGGGGACGACTGCCTCTGTCTAACCTCTGCCCTTGCACCCGTTCCTCTGGTTGAGTCCCTCCACCTTCCTCAGGTTGTTCGTCTACAAAAGAGAATAATGGCATCCACGTGGAAAGATTGCTCTAAGGAGAAATGCTATGAACCTGTAAAGTGCCTGGAGCAGCGCTCGACCCATAATTCATGCCATCATCGATGTAGGTCCTTTCCCCTGATACTAGAAGGCACCTGTTAGTGCTGGGTGCATCCCAGCTCAGCCTCCAGAGCACCAGACTAGAAAATTCTGTCCTCACTCGCCTCTTCCCATGCCTGCCTCTCTCCCCCACGCCATTATGTGGCTTCCCTCGCCACGAAGCTCAGCTCCTTGCCTATGTCAGGCTGAGGGCCAGAGTGGCCAGGTGAGCATAGTTAGCCACAGATGTGACCACCCAAGATCCCAGACCAGAGTGGCAGAGCCTGGATTCACCCTGAGGTCTGCGCCCTCCAAGTCCAGAGCTCCCACCCCGGGACAGCAGACCCCCATGCGACACAGGCCCACGGGCTTGCTGCCCACTCACTGTCCAGCCACCCTCCCTCTGTCCCCAGATGACCCCACTGCATTCCTGTGGTTTGGGGTTTTCAATTGTGGTGGCGGGTGACCAAAGGTCTGGCACCCTCCCACCAGCAAGTGCGGAGGGGGCTCCAGGGGCCAAATTCTTCTTCAAATGAGATTCCCGTGGTTTCTTCAGCTGAGGCGTCTGCGGAGCAGAGAACAAACAATGTGGAATTAAATTTCTCTGGAAAACAGGCTCGGCGAGTGAAGATCTAAGCATCCCTTTGGGCGTGGGGCCGACTTTGCTGGGTGCCAGGCTGGACTCCCACTGCCTTCCAGGCCCAGCAGTTGAGCAATCCTGGCTCCTGAGGCCACACACCCCTTACCCCCACCAGCAGCCTCCCTACCCTGCGTGACCTCAGCACTGTCATCAGAGAAGGGCTCCAGCTTTTCCTGGATTCAGCTGGGGAACCCTGACCAGAGACAGCTGAGAGCCCCCAAACAGGAGCATCCTCCTGGGACGGGTCCACACCAGCTGTGTCTGATGCTGCCGCCACCACTGGGCGAGATTTCAGGATCAGGTTGCAAAACTAGGGGACGTGGTGAGACTGGCTGTCTCCCTGGGTCCCCAGGCCCCTGCAGCATATTCTAGAGTGACAGACCCCAAGAGGCATAGAGGAGAGAAGAACAAAGAAGCAGAGCCACCAGCTGATTTCCCCAATCCCTTGCACAATATCATCTTAGATCCTGGCAAAAAAGGCCCCCTGTGATGTATTCATACAAGGGAACATCATTTGGTCATAATAAGGCAGGAAGTACTGATACGTGCTACAATACGGATGAACCTTGAAATCATTATGCTACGTGAAAGGAGCCCGTCACAAAGACACATATTGCGTGATTCCATTTATACCAAATATCCAGAAAAGGTAAATGAATGGAGACAGAATTCAGATCAGTGGTTGCCAGGGCCTGGGGGAAGACAGAATAGGGAGTGACTGCTTAGTGGGTATTGTGTTTCCTTTTAGGGATGATGAAAATGTTTTGGAACTAGATAGAGAGAGTGGTTGCACAACATTGTGAGTGTACTAAGTGTGGCTAATGGTAAATTTTGTATTATATCTATTTTACCACATTAAAAGGAAAAAAGAAAGGCCCTTTCCTTGGGTCCCCCACTGCAGAGGGATCCTGCTCTAGCTGCCCCTGTGGAATGAGGGGTCCAAAGATCAGAGTGGATGTACCTAACAGAGAGCCATGGCCTCCCTTCTAGACCACACTTGATGTATTTCCTGCCTAAACACCCTGAGATTTCTCCAGGTTCCTTTCCCCAAAGGCAAACTGCACCTTGCGCCCAAGGGACAGACAAGGGACAGCTGTTTCCAGGGGAGTAGATGGAATTTAGCTTATCTGGCCTGGGCTGTCCATCCTTCCGGTGCAGGATGGAGCCAGAAATGAAAAGAGAAGAGGGGTCAGACCACAGACCAGGGACTGGGATCCAGGGGCCACCCCTCCCTGGGCAGCTACCTACTGGCACCGAATTTTAAGTCATCAGAGAACTATGAATTTGACCCTGACCTTCAAGATCATTATGAACATATATATGTCAAGGTGGATGGATAGGACATACTTTATTAACGGTGTGTAAGCTTGACTTATAGCTTTTGAATATTTAGACTCAGGGTATTTGGGCATCTGTATTTATCTTCTATTGCTGTGTAACAAATGAGCACAGACATAGTGGCTTAAAAGAACACCCATTTATTAACTCACAGCTCCACAGGTCAGAAGTCCAATGGATCTAACGGGTTCTCTACTTGAGCTCCCAAAAGGACGAAACCAAAGGGTTAGCCGGGCTGGGCTCTTATCTGGAGGTTCTGGGGAAGAATCCACTTGGAGGCTCACTCAGATTGTTGGCAGGACCCAGTTCCATGGGGTGTAGGACTGAGGTCCCCATTTCCTTGCTGGTTGTCAATTGAGGGTCACTCGAGTCAAATCCTTCTCATGCTTCAAATCTCTATTACTTCCCATCCTGCTACCAGATGGGAGAAAACTCTCTTCTTATAAAGGACTCATCCAATTAGGCCAGGCCCATCTAATTCACCTCCATATTTTAAGGCCAACTGACTTGGGACTTTATATCTACAAAATCCTTCATAATGTACCTAGATTAGTATTTGACTGAGTAAGCAGAGGATGGGATCCTGAGATGGGGGCATCTTAGAATTCTGCCTACCACGGCATCTATTTGTAATCTTTCCCCAGGCCTTGAAAATGTTAGGGGTCAACTTCTCCAGCCAGAAGGGTCCAGTTCCCTCTACCTGAGGACTTATCTCATGGGAACTTTGCTTAACCTAGAGCAACCACGGCCCATCTCTGGAGGAAGCCAAGTCCAGCAGGACCTATGAACCTAATAATAATAACCATTTATAAATGCTTAGTGTGGGGGAATCAGGAATCATTACACATACCTTTCAAACATCCCAGAATAAAACGAGGCTCGGGACATTAATTAATATTCCCAGAGTCACATGGCCCATCAATGGGGGAAATTGTAGAGTCTAACGCCTACACGATGTTGCCTCACAACATCTTAAGGAATTCAAGCCCCCCAACATCTCATCTGGGGTCAGACACTGTGTTAATCAGGCTGCCACTGCTGTACACACTCCAACATCCTGGTGGCTTCACATATAAAGATTTCTTTCTCGGGGCGCCTGGGTGGCTCAGTCGTTAGGCGTCTGCCTTCGGCTGGGGTCGTGATCCCGGGGTCCTGGGATCGAGCCCCGCATCGGGCTCCCTGCTCAGCGGGGAGCGTGCTTCTCCCTCTCCCGCTCCCCCTGCTTGTGCTCCCTCTCTCGCTGTGTCTCTCTCTATCAAATAAATAAATAAAATATTTTTTAAAAAAAAAAGATTTCTTTCTCACACAGGTACAGTGGGTGTGGGCTCTGCTCCTCACAGCATTGCGGGGACCAGGACCCTTCCACCCCACTCTCGTGAAGGCCTTAACCTCCTCCCGTGGGTCCTCCACCTCCAGCCATTGGGCAGGGAAGAGAGGGAGCCACGGTGAGTTTTCCAGGGGTCAGACCAGGATAAGACATGGTTGACATTTCTTTGGCCACCTTCCACTGGCCAGAACTCAGTCCATAGCCCTGGTTAACTGCAGGGGAGGCCAGGAAATGCAGTCTCACTATGTGCCCAGGCGGAAAAGGAAATTGACTCTGAGGAACGGACAACATGGGTGTTGCTGAGGATACCACGCCCTTTGGCCACACGTGGTTCCAGGGGTGCTGTAGGCAAAGGGGGGGCCAGGTGCAATCCATGACAGCAGAGCTGAGCTCAAGAAGTGAAGACCAAGGTAGGCATGCCGGCAGGGGTTGGGGGCAGGGAGGTGTGAGAGCACAGTGTGTCTTTTTACTCACCTACTAGGCTCAGCAGGAAGCCTTGCTCATCCAATGAGCTCACGGTGGGCCTAGGGCTATGCAGGATCACCCAGCACCTTCCTCCTTCCTCCAGCTGGCCGGGGGTCCCTTTGGGGATTGGCTTCCTCCAGAGCAGGGACCACATTTGATTCATCTCTCTGGATCCCTGCTGGGCCTGGTACAGTGTCCAATGCCTGGTGGCCCCTGGCCACAGGTTGCTCCCAGCCTAGTGGGTGGAAAGGACTCAGAGCTCTCTGGTCTAACCCAAGGCAGGCGGGGACATGCCATAGAGGAGGGGTACCAAAAAGTGCTCCCTGGGGGAGATTAATTCTGCCTGAGGCTCAGGCAGAAGGCTTCATGGAGGAGGTGACATTTCAGCAGGTCCTTGAAGGAGAAAGGTTAGCATTTGGAGCACAGAGGTGAGCCGTGGTTGCTCTAGGTTAAGCAAAGTTCCCATGAGATAAGTCCTCAGATAGAGGGAACTGGACCCTTCTGGCTTGGGTCACTGCTGTTCCTGGTCAGGGGTGGGGCACAGGTACCGATGTCCCTATAGGAGTGTCCCTCCACCTCCACTCCCCCAGGGAGAATGAGAAGCCCACCCTGGGCCCCAAGAGGGTAGGGATTCCTGGAGCCACAGGACCCTGTGCAGTGGGGACGCGGACTGCACAGACCAGCCTGCATTGCCTTCACATGGCCCTAGAAGGCAAGGACCTGAGTTTCAGTCTGGCCCTGTCGTCCCTTGCCATGGGCCCTCAAGTCACCCCTTTCCCCACCCGTGTCCCTCCCTGAGCCTCAGTGACCCATCAGACCAGTGAGATCCGACCTTCAAAGTAAAGCGCACGATGTACCCCTAGGGTAACACAGAATGATCCGCTGACATGGGGGAAGAAGAATTTTAGAATTCAAGGTATATGTATTTACATGCATTCCCATCTAAAAGTAAGAAAGGCATTCGGCTGTCATAATATTTAACATCCAGATGTTATGCACCCCTTCTCAGCTAATCACGTCCCCCCGCATTAGTCAATGTCTGGAGGGAGGTGCAGTTGCTCACTTTGCAACAGATTGTTAACAGACGGACGCTTACATATGCCCAGTTCGGTGGAATTTGCAGATTGTCATGTCTGATTCAAACTAAATTAACCCTCCTGAAAAAAAGGACAATTGGCCTAAAAAAATTTCTGCAAAGAAACAGCAAGAAAAGAGCCGTGCTTCCCCCTAACCCGAGGACATGATTTCATGTGACATTTCATAACGGGAAAACAAGGGTCGTCTGTTGAGCCCTACAGTTGCGGTTTCCAAAAATGAAGTCTCTTTCATCAGGATAAAGGTGAACTTTAAACAGTTGTTGAGGAAGCAACTTTTTTGGAAGGAAAATAATGTAGAGAGCATTTAGAAATAAAATTTGAAAGTGTTCCCATTGTTGCAAGATTTTGTTGCTGAAAATCTTGTGTGTGCCACGATCTTTCATATCAACGCCTTAAAAAGAGGGGGGGAAGTTTTTTTAACTTGCTTAAAAATCTTCCAAATGAAGAGTTTGAGTGGGTTTGAAATCCATTTGCTGAAAGTATTAAAATGCAACATATTCCAATTTCTTTGCAAGAACAACTGATTGACATGAGAGAAGATGGAAATTTGGAATTCAATTTTCAACAAAACCTTTGCATAATTGGTGGATGGCACTGAAAATTGAAAAATGAATGTCATGACTTAATGAGCCGAGCCCACAATGCACCTCATCCATCTGGATCTAGGTATCTCCATGAGGCCTCCTTTTCAGCTGTGACAGCCTTGAAACCTGAATATTAAGTAAACTGAATTTAGGACCAGACATTCAAGTCACTGCTCTACAGAGTGTTAAACCAGGCTTTTCAAAAATAAAGAAGCGTATTCAAAGATGTTCCTCTCACTGTGAGAGCAAAAAAGGGATTTTATACCACGATTAAATGAAAGGCCATAAACATTACTTTAAAATATGGTGTTTATTTATTACATTTTTCATTTCTATGTATATGGTTTTACAATGTACATGATATAATAATATACGCGATATCTGACTTGTACATATATGAATAATGTACATGATGCACTTTGTAATGCACATATATTTATGTAATATACATACTAACATATATTCATGTATATAGTTCGTGTATATAAAGTTCTATGTACATAATTTATAAATTCATTGCTACCAGGGCCACAGGTTGCTCCCAGCCTAGTGGGTGGAAAGGACTCAGAGCTCTCTGGTCTAACCCAAGGCAGGCGGGGACGTGCCATAGAGGAGAGGTACCAGCAAAGTGCTCCCTGGGAGAGATTAATTCTGCCTAATGCTGCTCAGCATTTTTTACTGATGGGACGTATGAATGATAAAGCTTGAGTTCAAGGATGTCTTGAACTCCCTGTCAGTGCCAGGGACCCCCTCCTCCAGCTGTAGTATTAGAGACTGCACAGGTGCCCTCTGTCCTGGGTAGGGCTATTCATAACACAGATGTTCCTGGACTGGGCCTCACCTGGCCTGCATGTAGAGATTGAGGCATACACGTTTTGTAGCTAAGGAGGCAGAGACACAGAAGAGTAAGACCTGAGCCCACCCCACCTTCTGAGGGCAGCCCCTTCATAAAGACCAGAACGCCCTCCCCTGCCTAAGAAGGACCTCACTCCTCTCCTCCTCACCCCTCCCACTGTAGCAGGGGAAGGAAAATAAAACTTTCCTCCTGCTCAGAGGGAATCAAGAGGCCCTGAGAGGGTAACTGTCTTTCCTGGAGCATCACAGCAAACTGGCAATGGAGACTAGGTGTGAATTCAGGCAACCAGAGGGCCAGGTCCGGCCTTTTACCTGCTTTATTCTCTCTGGACCTTGATGCAGAACCTGGTTTTTAGGTACCAAAATTCTCACTATCATCTCTGTTGGGAAGCCCTTCCTGCTATTAATTTTAGTCTTGCATGCTGCAAATAAAGCCTAGAATGTTCAGGATGCTAACCACCCAGGTCAGTTCTCTGCCCCGTTGTAGCAAAGAACGTCCCTCCCCAACATCTTTCACATCTGTCTTAACCCCAAAGAAGAGCGAGTTCCAGAGAAAAGTAAGGCCTGCCCCTCTGCTCTGCTGTCAGGGGGCTCAGCCCCTCCCTGAAGCAAAGATCTTTCTATGGCGCAAATATGTTCATGTCATTCCTCCCCTGGTCCTACTCTGCTTAAAAGCATCCCCTACATCTCCACTCCCCACAACAGAACAGCCAGGCTGCTTAGGCCAACCCACATACCCTTCTCCCCCGGCCCAGCATCACCCACTGACAGGAAACAGAGACCACACTAGTTAATTTAAGCAGAAAGGAATTTCATGTGTTCTACGCGTACAAAGTCATCAGAAAGGCTAGAGGAATAGGCTGCGCCTGCAGGAATGGCTCCCAGGAAAACACAGGACCCACCTTAGGACCTGCCCCCTCTGGCGCCTTCAGGAAGGTGAAGAATCAGGAGCTACCCAAGGTCTGTTGACCTCAAGAGCCATCACCTAACTCTTTCAGGATCAGGAAGCTGTTTCAGCAGCAACGTCTCCGCACCCATAAAGCTGGACCCTGGATGCTAGAAAGTAGCAGCCCCAGCATCCCAGTGTCTCCATAGCCGTGCTCAGCAGCCACAAGCCATGGTCCCAAGACCACGTGATTGACAAAACCTGTAGCCTAACCAGGACGTCAGAGGCGAGGGAGTGTGAGAAATACAGAAAAATGCATGTTCTGCCTTTTTGAAAATCAATTAACATACTCCATCACATCAACAAGCTGAAGAAGAAAAATCGCACAATCATATCCATAGATGCAGAAAGAAATGCTGTCCCACCCCTTGGAGGGATTGATCATGTCAGGGGGAAGGAGAGGAGCAGAGAGAGGTTGGGAGAGAGGCAGGGTGGCATGGGGATGGCAGCTGAGGCTGGAATTGGTGTTCCTAGGACTGGCTTAAGGTGTAAGAAGTGGCCAAATGTAAACCAAAAATCTACACATTCCAAGAAAGACGATGTCCTCAGGCACAGGGTCATAGGGCTGGGGGCCCCTCGGCCCTGAATTACTGCCACAAAGGCTGTCCTCCATGCCAGCCCCCAGGGAGGCAGCCAGGGTTAACACCAGAACCCCACAGTCCTGGCCCAACACAATCACCTCCCCGTTGACCTGCCCCTTCCACGGCAGATACTCAGCAGCTGTCCCTCTCCACTGCCCCACCCCACTCTCCCACCCACTCCCCACCCCCGCCCTGCATCCTGAGCTGCAGCCCCATGGGTGAGGGCACTGTGTGCCATACACCCTGGCTTGTCACTTGCAGCTTGCATCCACCCCACTTCCTTCATTCCAAGACACAACTGCTCACCAAGCCAGCCAGGCTGCACGGATATCCAGAGATGACTTTTCACGCAACCATCAGGAGGGAGCACCTTTTTATAACTTTGCCCAGCTTTGCTCCCCGGCCTCCCATGACCCTGGTTCATCGTGCCTCCACAAAGCCACAGGGCATCAAAAACTTTAAGGCCAGGGCACCTGGGTGGCTCAGTCGGCTAAGCATCCGATTCTTGGTTTTGGCTCAGGTCATGATCTCAGGGTTGTGAGATTGAGCCCCCCGCCCCGCCCCCCACCATCGGATTCGGCTCAGTGTGGAGTTTGCTTGGGATTCTTTCCCTCTTCCTCTCCCTCCTCTTCTGCGCCCCCTCCCCCCCACCCCGCTTGCATGCTCATGCACTCTCTCTCTCTCTCAAATAAATAAATAAAATCTTTAAAAAAAAAAAAGAACTTTAAGGCCAAAAGCCTTTCCATTGAGCATAATGGGAGCACGGAGCTGCCCACCCACCCATCCCTGAGATTAGCCACTGCTGGGACCGCTATGAGTCCCTGAGCTAGAGACTTTGCCAGCTCCCTCACTTCAGACCAACCTGCCCAGACCTGGCTCAGCTCTGCCACTGGTGCCCTCCCCCACCATGACTGGATACCCCCCAACAACACTCTGGGACCCCGGCCCGGAACAAGGAGGGACTTGGGGCCAGGGAGAGGGGACACTTAGACTTCTGGTCTTTTTGCCATCACCCCTGCATGGAACTTCCTCTCTGGGGCACAGACGAGACCATGCAGAAGGATAGCCCATAAGTGAATGAATGAAGAGAAGCAAGGCTACACGCCCCTTCTGAAAGTCCTCCAGACACTCAGAGCCTCCTCCCCTTGAGTCAGAAGCCCCATTCCCAGGCGAAGAAGGAAAAAAAAGAAAATGTAAGATCTATGCCCAGTCTTAGTTCCGTGGGTCCCTACCCTGTGCCTGCCCCAGTGCCACCTACCCCAGACAGTACAGGAGGGGGGTGTGGGAAGGGTCTCCTGCCCACCGGCATCCTGCTTTCCTAGGCCAAAGCCTTCACTTCCTGCTAGTTCTGCCAGCCCATGGTCCTTTCCTGGCTGGCATATGGTGGGCGAAATGCCCACAGCACACCTTAGTCCTAACAAGACCCTGTCCCTAAGGCAGAGCTTGTCTCTAACAAGCAGGGCTCCACTGACCCCTCTCCCCCCACAGGAGGCAGTTAGGAGGGGTGAGCGGGGCAGGCAAGCAAGAAGCTTGGGAAACACACACACACACACACACACACACACACACACACAGCCCCAGCAACCGCCAGGCCAGTGCCCGTGCCAGCCCTACCTGAGCTCATCAGGAGGGGTGGGGCCTGCAGGCTATCAGCCACGTGTAGGGCCTGGAGGGGAAGAGGGAGGGAGGAAGGGCCGCCTGCTCTTACAGGTTGGGAGGTGAACTGCACCTCCCCTCACTCTTCACCCGGACTTTGAGCAGTCTTGGTCCCAGGAGCCAGGAGTGAAGACAGCGATCTGCCTACCCAAGACACCAGGTACGTGCCTTTATTCTCTAAGAAGAAAGGGAGATTCAGCACCTTTGCCAGCCTGACTCATTTAACCCTTTGTCCTCAGCTTCTTCTCCACCTGTCCTGGGGGCTGAAAGTAAAAGCAGAGAGAAATGGGAGGAGGCTGTAGATGAGAGAGGTGGTCTCAGGACCACAGACCCCGGAGGTCAGCACTTTAAGAGAATGAAATCTGTACCCCTCAGCGTACAGATGAGAGAACCAAGGTCCGGGGGAGAGGGGGGCGAGGGGCAGAGAAGAGGCTTGCCCAAGGTCACAGAGACTTGGGAAGGGAATGGACACAGAACCCAGGCCTCCTGCCTCCCAGCCCAGAGCACAAAGCCTGGCCCTGAGCCCCCCACTGTGCTGGGCCTTTCCGAGGCTGCCAGGAATCCAGGGGTGGGGGCCATGGCCAGGTTCTGCTTTCCTGGATCTGGGTGGAGAGGATGAAGCAATCAGAAGCCACTCATCAAGGATGGGGGGGGGGCTGTTGAGTCAAAATGCTTTTGAGGAGGCTCAGACTTCACCTTCTGTCACCTTCTCCCTTCACTGACCTGGGCTCATGATAGGAGGGAGAGAGTAAGTCAGTGAAGTGGAAATGGGAGTTTGCCAAGATTTCAGGATCCTCCTGCCTCTGGAGCCCTTAGGAACAAAGAAAGATATTTGAGTCCAAATCTGAAGGGGGAATATATGGGAGGGACCTATGAATAGGCAGAGGTGGCTGGAGCCCTCCCATGTACATAGGCAAGTACACACGCATACACAAGCACACCCCCAGAGTCTGGAGCCCCAGGGACCCTCCTCTCCACCTTAGAGCAGGAAAGAAAGAGCTAGAGAAGTGGGCTGGTGAGGGTGTCCAGGAATAAAGGAGTGAACCCCAGCCCCTGCCCTGGAGGGTCTGCTGATGATTCAGGTAGTATTCAAAGTGAAAAGAGTTTGAACAAGAGCCTGAGGGGCTGCCTGCCTTTTGCTCAATCCCACGCCTGTCCCACTGGGTTCCAGAATCCCAGAAGGGGCAGATGTGAAAAGGGTCTTAAATCTATGAAGTAGTGATATAGGGTTAAGAGTTTGGGAGTGTGGGGGCACCTGGGTGGCTCAGTCGTTAAGCGTCTGCCTTTGGCTCAGGTCATGATCCCAGGGTCCTGGGATTGAGCCCCGCATCGGGCTCCCTGCTCTGCGGGAAGCCTGCTTCTCCCTCTCCCACTCCCCCTGCTTGCATTCCCTCTCTCCCTGTGTCTCTCTCTGTCAAATAAATAAATAAAATATTAAAAAAAAAAAAAAGAGTTTGGGAGTGTGGAGCCAAGACCACCCAGGTTCAAAGCCGCTGGGTTCAAACCCCCATTCCACCCGTGGATTCTGCAGGTTCTGTGACCTTAGGCAAATCACTGAACCTCTCCAGCCCCACAGTAAGAGTACCCTCCTCACAGAACCACTGAGAAAATGAAATGAGTAAACTTTAAGTTCTGTTATTATTATATCCCTATCATACAGATGGGACAACTGAGGCCCACAGAGGAAAAGGTAGCACAATAGCAGTTTCCAATCAGTAAGCAGGCATCCTAGGTTCTGGTCTGAGTGATGACCCAGGCCCCCAGTGTGCTCTGCAAGGTCAGTAACCCCAGCCAAAAACCCTGCAGGATGCACTGAGATCCTGCCCCAAGAAACCCGGGCCACGTGGAGCATGTGAGGAAAGAGCCACAGCTCTGTGTCCTCAGCTGCCCCCAGGAAATTGCTCGGAGGCCTAGTCCCTTCCACTGCCATTTAAAGACACGCTTCCTGTGCCTGGGACGCACCGACTCCTCCAGGCCCCAGCCAAGGAGAGGTCTGGCAACACAGCCTACAGGAGCCATGGGGGACAAGGGAGCCTGGCTTTTCTCATTAACTTACTGTGCAACCTCAGGCAAATCATACGCCCTCTCTGGACCTCAGATATCCCTCTGCATTGGAACTCCATGTGGTATAGGGAGTTAGGAATCCAAGTCCCTTCCTCTAGGAAGTCCTCCCTGACCTCTGCACCAGTGCCTACAGAGTCTCCTCTGTTTTGCCTCCCTTGGTAACACTGTTTTTAATTGCTCACCTGCTTACTTGTCTGTTTCACTAACTGGCCCACAGGCAGTAGCAGCTGACATCAGGCAGCCTGAGGTCGAGTCCTGCTCTGACACTTGGATGACACAGTATGACACTTGGGCAAGTTACTGGCCTCTCTGTCTCTCCATTCACACATCATAAAATGGAAAATAATAGTATCTACCTCATAGGGTTGTTAGGAGGAGTTTAAAAGACTTTATGTGTAATATATGTGCATAGTAATTATTCAATAAATATTAGCTGGTATTATTTTAATAAAGAAGTCTGTGATATAGCAGATATTCAATGACCTCTACTGAAGCAATTTTATTTGACAATCACTTGCATAATGCTTATTATGTGCCATGCACCGTTCTAAGCATGTTACAAATCTTCACACATTTTATAGTTAAGGAAAACTGAGGCACAGAGAAGTTCATTAACTTGTCCAACATTGTACAGCTAGAAAGTGGTAGAGCCAGGATGCAAACCCAGGCAGTCTGGCTCCAGTATCCATGCTTTTAATGAATGAATAAATATGCCTTTCCTTGGGGGGGGGGGGGGGGGGTGGGGGGGGAGGAGTGGGAGGGGCTTCAACTATCAAAGTTACTCAGTTCCCAACCCTGGTCTCTTTCAGGTCCTGGGAGCTCCTGGGGTGTAAGTGAGGCTGGTTTGAAGCTAGAGGTAAACGGACGGTCACTGCCCCCACCATGTCGCAAGTGATGTCCAGCCCCCTGCTGGCAGGAGGCCATGCAGTCGGCTTGTCTCCCTGCGAAGAACCCAGGAGGGCCCTGCACCCAGCACCCAGCCCCGGCCTGCCACTGCAGTGTCCCTACTATACCACAGAAGGTTGGGGAGCCCAGGCCCTGATGGCCCCCACACCCTTCAAGGGGCCCCCCAGCAGGCTCCAGCAGGGTCCACAGGCTAGAGCCAAAGCCAGCTGCCTCCTGCAGTCCCCTGGGGAGCAGACCTCAGGGACCCTGGAGGACCTCGACTCCTACATTGACTTCTCACTGGAGAGCCTCAACCAGATGATTCTGGAACTAGACCCCACCTTCCAGCTGCTCCCCCCAGGAACTGGTAGCCCCTGGGCTGAGCCCACCCAGAGCACCACCTCAAGGAAAAAGAAAGATGAACCTGAAGCCTTGGGTAAGGACCTGGGGCACGGTGCCAAGAGGGGGTGTTTGGGGACCAGACCTCATGGGGAAGAAGAACTTTCCTATCAAATCAGAGGAGCAGGAGAAAATGTCCTGTTGGGAGGTGCTGTGCAGCCCTAAACAAGTTACTTAATCTGTTTTCTTTCCTATATCAAAGAGATATATACAAGTTTCCCTCACTATCCAATTCTATTTTGTTCCTGAGTTTGGAAAAGTGATGGATACCTGTTTTATGTGATTTTTCAGAGACTTTAAATAAGCTATATATATATTAGCTTATATATATATATAAATAAGCTATATATATATTAGCTTATATATATATATATATATATATATATATATATATATAAGAATTTCATACAATGCCATGCATGTAACTAAGAGCCTGAGAAATGTGGAGTCCCTGAACCTCACTGTTCTATAGTATATCTCTTTAGGTCCTAACCTGGGTCCCCTGAAACTTTTATAGGATTGCTATCCGGGCCCCTGTCCCTGTTTAGGGGAGTATCTCTCTGGGGAGGCCCAAGCTGGAAGTAGCGGGGTTGGAAAGACACAGAATTCAGTCTATTTAGGGCGGGACCCTGCTGTGTGTAAGCAGCGATGTGCTGGTAAGCTCCATGATGGGGTGGCAGAGAGCCCTGTTTGCAAACATCTGCCAATTTCACGGTATAGATTCTCCCAGCATGGCCAATCTCAAGCTACCAAAATGATGTCACTGAATGTAGTACTGGAAAAAGATAACCTGTAGATGGCCATTACGGTATATATAGTATTTCTACCATACCAATACAATAGATATAAATAACCTCAAGAGTATAGATAATAGTGGGGCACCTGGCTGGCTCAGTTGGAAGAGAATGCGACTCATGACCTCAGGATCATGAGTTCGAGCCCCATGCTGGGTGCAGAGATTATTTAAATAAATGAAACTCGGGGCGCCTGGGTGGCTCAGTCGTTAAGCGTCTGCCTTCGGCTCGGGTCGTGATCCCAGGGTCCTGGGATCGAGCGCCGTGTCGGGCTCCCTGCTTGAAGGGGAGCCTGCTTCTCCCTCTCCCACTCCCACTGCTTGTGTTCCCTCTCTCGCTGTGTCTCTCTCTGTCAAATAAATAAATAAAATCTTAAAAATAATAATAAATAAATAAAACTTTTTTTTTAATTTTACTTATTTATTTGAGAGAGGGTGTGCGCATGTGAGCGTACAAGCAGGGGGAGGGACAGAGGGAGAGAATCTCAAGCGACTCCATGCTGAGCAGTGGCTCAATCTCACGACCCTGAGATCATGACCTGAGAGGAAACCAGGACTTGGATGCTCAACCAACTGAGCCAGCCAGGCGCCCCTAAATAAATAAAACTTAAAAAAAAAAAAAGAATCTAGATAATAGCAAAATCTAATTAAATAATTGGGATATGATGAATTGTATTTATTACTTTTGTTTTTATTGTAAGTTATTTCATTGTAGGTTTATGTAATTTAATTTTTAATAATGTCTGAGTTTAGAAATCAGCTGGACAAAATCCTAAAAATTTAACAATCAGCTCTTACGAGCTGGTACAAGCCAACTTCAATATACCACTACATCCAAGGGAATCTAGAAATCGCTACATCTGGTGTCAGTTTCCTGAACAAAGGGTTTCAAGTGTACTCTGAGGATGAGGGTCAAGGAGCAGGACCCCATTAGACAGGCTGGAAGACTGAGGTCTCCAGGGGTTTAAAGGATCAGCATGGGTTAAGGGATACAATTAGGATTAGAGATAGTGTCCATGAGAATTTCTACTTATTGAGCACTTATTATATCCAGGCTCTGTGCTGAACATCTTACAGGAGAACATTTAATCCTCCCAATCTATCCCCGTGAAATATTTTATCACCATTTTACAGATGAAAAAAACGGAGGCTGAGGGACTTCAGTAAGGAGCCAGTCTAGCCTAATCACTGGAGGTGGGCAAACCTTCCACAAGCTAGTAACTTCACTCCTTTGTCTCATATTCTTCATCTGTAATATAGAGAGGAGTTCTTACCTCAAAGGGGGTTGCAGGGTTTAAAAGAAATAACACTTGGGTGTTTATCAGAAATCCTGACATGCTGTTAGTCATTATAAATGGCAGCTGGTTTAATTAAACACTAGGGTTGCATTTAGGACCCGCCCCAGGATAGGCTCAGGGTCTGGGGTAGAGGTAAGCCCAGCACCCAGGTCCTTCGGCGCCCCAGTTCCCAGTCTCCAGCCTGCCTTCTGCCCCTCCCATTGAGCACTGCCTTCCAGGGCTGTTAAAAGAACCACCTCTATCCCCCAAGATCTTCCTGCTTCTTGAGGCTGGTCACAGGCATGTCTCTGCAGGGAAGGTGGCTTGGGTCTAATTACCATTGGCAGGAGCAAGCCCAGGGCTTTAATGTTCATGCCCCAAGGCAGGGGTTCCACACACTCAAGGCCCGTTGGGGCAAGACCAGCCTCTGTGGAGCGTCCACATGTATGGGGTAGGGATGTTGACAACATCCCCTTCCTCCAAGGGGCCAGTGGTCAGTAGTCTGTGTTCTCAGATGCCCTGGACACAACCTGCCATCGTGGGGATGTGTCCACCTGACCCTGGGTAGCAGAGGGGTTCGGGGGATGAACAGGCAGCCAACAGTGGTCAGAGAGTTCTGATGAAGCCCCCTAGTTCTGCCCTAGCATCTTCTGATGGAATAAGAAAATCCTCTCCTCTAACCTCTGCCTGAATGTCAGTGATGCCTGGGAATTCACTACCTCCTGAGACAGCCGGCATAGTCAGCTCCCTGTTAGAAAGTTCTTCCCTGCGATCGTTGTGATCGCTAATAGTGTGTCACTGTGATGGGTGGCACCTGTCCCGTGCATCTCAACCTGCCAAAACCCTCCCCTCGGACCACCACTACCGGCAACAAAGCGCTTGCCAGCCTGTGGAAACCTAACTAGTTCTGGGCACCGTGGTGAGTTTTCACTGGGCCAAATGTATCCAAATGTGTGGGACGCCCTCCCTTCGCCTCTCATCCTTCCTTCTCTTGGGGTGTCAAAGGGAAGATGTTCTATAATTGTGGTGCTAGCAGATGTTCACTGTTTTCTCTTTGTCCTCACTTGGCAAAATTAAAAATTAAGCATCGGTGATCCTATGTTTCTCCCTCCCCTAAATATATATAGATAGATTTTGTAGTGCATGATCTCAGCATCTACCCTGTGAAGGAAACAGGGGTAGCCTCATTTTACAGATGAGAAAGTGAGGCTCAGGGAGAAGAAGTAATGACCCAGGGTCACACAGCCAGTGGGTTGTAGGTCAGGCCTCAAAACCTGGGCTTCTGGCCTCCAAAGTCTGTGTTCTTGCCTTTCTCTCTCTTCTTTGGAGCTAGCTTCCTGCCCTCCGGAGCTTCGAAGAACAAAACTGTATGGAGGCAGCCTGCAGGCTCCTCTTCTGGGGCTCTCCTCCTGCAGCGCTCACAAACCTCCCCCAGCCTCCCTGCCCCTGCCTCTTGCTTACCCTGGGGGGCTCCCATCCCACAGGGAGCATGGTTATTCCAAGCAAACACCATATCCATCTCCGCCACTCCTCCCCTCCCCATCTTTGGAACAGGCACCCACATTTCATTTTCCAGCAATTTCTGCCAGGCAAGGCTGTTTGCCAATCCCAAGAGAAGGGTGCTTAATAACTGTCTCTCTGCCCCCCCCCCCGCCCACGTGCCCCCTTCCACCAGCCCAGCCTAGTCCTGGCGTCTGTATCCACCCAGCACTGCTCAGACTTGCCCCACGGGCCTGTAAACAGTGGCTGCACCCAGGTGAGGGTGTGGGGGGCCTCCACCTCCCCTAGCCGCATGCACCTCAGGGCAGCAGCGAGAGGTGACTCACAGCTCCAGGACTCCTTCCTTCCTTCCCACCCTGCTCTGCTTGCTCAGTCCCCCGAGCAAGGCCTTTCTTTGGTCGGTGTTTGGATGACCCAGTGATTAGGAAACCCAGAGCTTCACCAGGTGGAGAGACCCTCTCCCAAAGCAGCCAAGCACCTTTTCACAGGGCAAGGCCTTGGGAAAGTGTCCTGAGGAGTCCCCCATCCTGGAAGACGCCCTCCAAACAGAGCACAAGAGCAGGCGTTGGATTCCTCCACTCCCTGGCTGTGTGACCTTGGATAACTCACTTAACCTTTCTGAGCCTTGATTTCTCATCTCTTATTTGGAATTCATAATGTTTTCTACTTCAATAGAGTTGTTGTGAGGGTTACATGAGCTAATACAGGTAACATGTTTGCAACGGCACAGGCACACAGTAAATACCAGCCTTTATTAAAAACTCTGCAGTAAATGCCAGCTCCATTGCCACATCTCTCTGAGCCTCAGTTTCCTCTCCATAAAAGCAGTGCCTGCTGGCATTGGGCATAAGGGCTGAGAGGATTATGGGTATAAACACTATAAAGTCCTATAAAAATAGAAGTGGTGCTTGCCAACGTTCCAGAAGAATGCACTCCATTCCAAGACCGCTACTCTTTCAGAACGCACAACACACTGTGCCAAATAGTCTTCTCTTGCCCTTGGCAGTGGGACTCCCCCCTTAGCTGGACAGTGTCAGCCATCTGGCCAACACTGGCCTCAAAAAGCAGGCAGGCAGGAGAAGTTCTCCAAAGCTCACCATGGGCTAGGCTCCAGGCACCATTCATCAGTGTCTTTTATCCTTACCACAACCTCAGGAGGTTGGTTTTAGATCCCCACTTTGCAGATAAGGAAACTGAGGCTCACAGTGGTTAGGAAAGTTAGCCGATGCCTCTTGGCAGGAAAGTGGCAAAACCAGGACTCACACCCGGGTTTATCTGACGGCAAAGCCAGGCCTGTTCCTACACCCCTTGGAACAGCATGCTCAGGTCAGCCTGCCAGCCCCCCTTCATCTGGTGTAATCCTCCACCCCAACCCCAGCCCAAGCAGGTTCAGACAGAGGCAGTGACCGCGAGCAGGCTCTGAGGTCCTACCCAGGAGCGGGCTGGGGCAGGCAGGGAGTTGGTACATGTGCCAAAGCCCAAGGTGGTGGGAGGCTGGCAGACAGGAGCTGAAGGTGCAGTTTCCCTCTGACTTTGCCCCAGTTTCCATCCTGGGAAGCCAGAGGCAGGATTCAACAGGCCTCCAGGAGGGAGCAGCTAGGTAGCCCCCACCTTCTACCACCTTTGCTGGAACAGCACCAAGGACAGTTCCCCTCCCCCAGGTCAGGAGGAGGGGTGTCCATACTCACTGTGGGGAAAACCACAAGGTACCCCACTCCAGGGAGGAGCAAGTTCTCAAAACAAGAGTCCTGGGTGCCCCCACTGAGGAACAGAGAGAGCATTGGAGTGAGTCACCACCCTCGGCCGTGTTTAATAACCAACAATGGCGTACCAGCTAAAAGCATGTCCTGGGAGGTCCACAGCTTGATAATAGCAAACCCTGGCCTCTGGGAGCTCCTGCTCTAAAGCAGAGTTCTCAAACTCTACAGTGCACTCAGATTCCAGGGAGTCTTGCTAAAATGCAGATTCTGCCTCAGCAGGCCTGGGATGGAAACTGAGATTCTGCGCATCTGACCAGCCCCCACCCCCAGGTGGCGTGGCACTGCTGGGCCAGGGGCCACAGTGCTGTGGCTTGGTGCCCATTGGAATCGGCTGGAAAACTAAAACAACCTGAGGTCTGGGTCCACACCGGAGATTCTGATCTATTTGGCACAGGGTGTAGCCTGGGCATTTGGACTTTTAAAACATCATCGGGTGATTCTAGTGTGCAAACAAGCATGAGAACCCCTGCCTTCATTGTAGGCACAGATGTAGAAACAGCCTTCACCTGCCCTGGACAAAGGAGGCATCAGAAATGTGACTGGCACCCTCCTTAAGCAGTCATTTCAACCTGGGGAGGGGGACATTCATGCAGGAGAGGATTTCCTAGTTTTAAAGTATTTACCGTGTGCCAGGAGAAGTGTTATGCCGCCTACGTTCATCTCATTTCATCCTTACTCTAGCACCAAGAGACTGGATATATAGTCACCCCGTTTCACAGGTATGGAACCTGAAGCTCGAGTTGGTGAAGTCATTTGGCCAAGTGCTCTGATAGTAAGTGGCAGAGCCAGATCTGAAACCCAGGTCTCTCGGACTCCAAGGCCTATGTTCATTCCAAGGCATCTCCCCACCAAAGGAAGAAATCACAAGGAGGGTGACTTTGGAGCTGTGCCTAGAAGGGGGAGCTGGGTGCTAATCCGAATCCAGCAAACTTCTCTCTGAGCCTTGGTTTCCTCATCTGTCAAAAGGAGGGGAGACCAGATGGTCTTGAGGACTCTTCCAGCATTCCTGTTCTGTGAGCCCAGGCTCCCGGTTTCACCAATGTTCTGCTCTCTCCCCAGACATAAAGTACATCGAGGTGACCTCCACCAGATCAAGGTGTCATGATGGCCCCCAGTGCTGCTCCAGCCCATCTGTCACCCCGCCCTTTGGTTCCCCACGCAGTGGTGGCCTCCTCCTTTCCAGAGACATCCCCCGAGAAACTCGAAGCAGCAGCGAGAGCCTCATTTTCTCTGGGAGCCAGGGCAGGGGGCACCAGCGCCCCCCTCCCCACTCTGGGGCTCCCTCTTCTCATCCCCCACCCTCTCCCAGCATCTCTATCCCCGGTATGGGGAACAAGGCCTCGGGCCCCCATGGCTTGGGCTCCCCACTGGCAGCTTCTCCAGGCTTGGAGAAGGGGCTGGGGGGCCTGGCCCCACAGCAGGGCAGCAGGGTCTCTGTGTTGTCAGCCAGCCCAGCATCCGATGTCAGCTACGTGTTTGGAAGGTAGGTCACTCCCACTATAGCTTCTGATATTGTCTCTGCAACACACACACACACACACCCTAAAAATAATAGACAGGCACCCTGTTCTATCGGAGCAAAATCAGGCTGTACACCAAAAACAAAAGAGTGAATATTCTCTTTTATGCCATCACAGCCATTTGGACCTCAAGCTTTCCTCAAGCACTTAGAATATAACTCAAAATTTTGAGAATATAACAAAAATTTTGACTTATGCCTACCTCTTGAGAAAAGAACTGTTTACATTCATGAGGCTGACCTGTATCCTTTCCAGCACTCATACAACCCATCTCAAGGAAGGGATTTTTTTTAAAACACAGGGATGTAAATAAAATCTGGAGGCCTGGGATAAACCATTTAGGAAAGAAAAGCCTCCTTCCTCTTTGTTGCTAGCAAAACCTAGCAGGAAGGAGGAGAACTTGCCTGTCCCCCCACCCCCAGCCCAGTTTGCTGGCCTCACAATAAAGCTGCACGCACATACCCATCCTGTCCAGGAGGACCAAACCTCAGGACCTCTGTCCCCCACACCGACTCCAGAGCCGATGTGCCAAGGCAGTCCTTGGCAAGGAGGCCAGGATTCCACAGCCATGGCCGTTGGCATGGGCCTCTGAACTCAGAGAGAAGTCTGGCTGGATGCAGAGCTGGCCTCCTCCTCTTCCTCCAGCTGGGGAGTTCCCTCTGCATCCACCGTGGACGTGGTCCAGCCTGCATGCAGGGCTCTTGGGAATGTTGGGTACTTGTGTGATAGCTCAGTCAGACCTGCCCGGCTGGGAAGGCAGAGGGGATCTAGTCCAGCCTAAGCCCACATGACCTGCAGGGGATCAGCTCATTAGCTACTTTAAATGACCAAAGACTGCAGTGCAGGGACATTTCTGTATCCTTCAGCATCGCTTGGGGATCAGGTAGGCATGCACTTTGCTTTGGACTGTGGGGGATGGAGTATGCAATACTCTATTTAACCAGAGCTACGGGCACCAAGATCAATAGATTCTGGAGCCTGGCTCTGACTCCTGCATGTCCACTGACAGCCTAACTCCCTGCCTGTCTGGTGCCCTCCCTGCAGCAGCCAGTCCCTCCTCCACTCCAGCGTCTCCAGCCATCAGTCATCTTCTAGATCCTTGGAGAGTCCAGCGAGCTCCTCCTCCAGCCTCCACAGCCTTGGCCAAGTGTCCCTGGGTACAAGAGCCAGTGACTTCCAGGTCCCCAGCAACCCCACCCCAAACATGGGCCAGCCCAGAGCAACTCACTCCCCACCACTGGCCAAGGAGCACGCCAACAGCTGCCCACCATCCATCACCAACTCCATGGTGGACATACCCATCGTGCTGATCAACGGCTGCCCAGAACCAGGGTCTCCCCCATCCCAGCAGATCCCAGGACACCAGGACTTTGTCCGACCTGGGGCCCCTTCTTCCAGCAAGTCTTGTCCAGCCACCAGGAGCCACAGCCAGACCCCTCTCACCACATCCTCAGAGGGTATGTTGTAAACCAGTCCTTCAGCCGTTGTGAGGTTTGGCTTGGGGGGATAGACAAAGCATCAGTGGGTTTTTGCAATAGCAGGTCAATGCCCTGAACACCTACTGTGTGCCGAGCACTTTGCCAAAGAGTAGGGACAGAGAGATGGACACAGTTTAGAAAGAGACAAAAACCAAGGATCACTACAGAATAGAAAAACCACAGAAGGCAAGAGATGTCCTAAGTCTTATGGGGCCACAAAGGAAGGCGTGATCCTTTTAGTCTAAAAAACTGGGAAAGCTCCTTGGAGGAAGTGACATCTGAGCTGGATCTGGAAAACTGAATCAAATGTCTGGAGCCAGAGCAGGGGAGGTGGGGCATTCCCAGCAGACGGAACAGCAAGTCCATGGTCATGAAGGTGTAGAAGCACATGCATGTTTAAGAAATGACCGGAGTATTGGGTGTGGGATGAAGTAGTTGAGTAATCTGGGGCAAGATTGGGAAAGGTCTTGAACACCAAGCTAAAGAGTGGATTTTACCCATTAGGCCGCGGCATCGGGGGCTAGCAGGGAGTCTCAAACAGGAAAGTGATGGGGTCAGAGGTACACGTTCAATAGATAACTCTGGCAGCTGCATGGCAGATGACCTGCAGGGCCCGGCCCAGGCAGGGAGAGCAGTTTTGTTTTGATTTTCATCATGAAGTGGTCCAGACAAGCTGTAACGGGGGCCTGCACCAGGGCGGGGCAGGGCGGAGGAGAGAGGACAGAGCCAGGAGACCCTCGAGATATGAAAACAGCAGGCTTGATGACTAACGCAAGAGAGGGAGAAGGAGAAGGAGAGTCAGTCCTACCTCTGACGTTCGTGGATGACGAACACACAGAGAGCCGACGGAGACAATGCATTCCAATTCAGACAGCTAAAAACCACAAAGCAGCAAACACCCTCCTTCCCGTAGTCTGTGACTACAGGCGTCCAAAAAGAACAAAACCAGCCAGAACCCAAAGCAGTAAACACAGAGGCTCAGGCTTAGCACCCATAGGGTGCACCTCTCCAGAGAAGAGACCCTGCAGAGCCCCAGGGACACTGTCCCTGCTCCCCACCCCCCACTCAGCCACAAGCATCAGGGGGACTCCTGGGGGTTATGATGTTCACTCTGGCCCACACTGCCATTCAGGAAGCCAGGTCAATGTAAGCAAGAGAAAAATGGCATGATAGGTGTGCCTTTGAATCTGCTCCGATCGTTTTCCCAGAATAAATCATTTGCAGATTTTAGTACATTTTTTTACAATGAGTTACTCTCAGCTGGCCACAGCACACACCTTTTCAAGATACCAAAATGGAAAACCACTGTTCTCTGCCTTAGGGACCCGGGGAAGTGGCCATTTTGTCATCTCAATGAGCACATTTACTTAGTCCAGCGATATTCCCATCCTGGTTTGGTGGTGCCCCAGGATATCACTCATTATACCCTGGGGTCTTATCAAAGTCTGCAAACTTTCTCCAAACAAAATCCTTGCTAATTGCCTAGGCTATTGGAATGTCAAAAACCCTCAGAGACAGTTTAGTACACTTAGTCCCCTCTGGGCTTCAGGAGCAAGACAGTTGTCCCAAATCAGAGTCAGGAATCCTGTCTCCTGACTTCCGCACAGGCTCATCTGCCCAGATCTGCTGCCTTCCTTTCCTCAAACTTTTCTTTCATTTTCTTTTCCAAACTGAATATGCCCCCCAAGACACTTGTAGGATTCTTAAGGGGGAAGAGAGGGTAAAACCAAACACATGATGCATCTCAGAATCCCTTATTTATCCCTTCTTTCAGGCCACACCAGACAACACAAGATTTGAGAAACTGTTTCTCATTAAACTGAGATTTTATCTGTTTGTGATTTATTACCAAGGATACGAGGGGAGACTCCTAGGTCCTAGATGCGCCAAGCCCTGAATTCTTCTGTTGGATTTTGCCTCTTGTAGGCAGTTGGAGATACAGTGGGGTTGGGGTAGGGTAGGGTGGGTTGAATGGGACCACTGCGCAGAGGTGGGGGAAGGGTCTCTCAGCTCCCCTCGGTCCAGCCTAAAGAGTCCCCCCTCTCTGTCTTCCAGGTCCCACCAGGGACATGCAGCCCACCATGAAGTTTGTGATGGACACATCTAAATACTGGTTTAAGCCAAACATCACCCGGGAACAAGGTAAAAGGAAGCGCTGTGTTTCAAGGGATGAGTGACCCAGGAGTCAAGTCTGGGTCTTGCATCTTGCATCAGGCAGATGGGGCCCTGGGTCATGGTAGGGGAGGGAATGGCAAATGGTAGGTCCAGGGAAGGGGGATATCGTGCAAACCTCATGTCCTGAGGAAATAGGGACTGCAGCAGGAAGGGTGGAGATTAGACAATAGGAAGGACTTCCTGGGAACACAAGGTGATTCTGTAATGTCTGCTCTATGAAGATTCTATGGGGCTGGGGGACAGGGGTGTCCAGGTGGGGGGGAGGTAACTGTCTCTGACCCAAGGATTGTTCCAGCAATCGAGCTGCTGAGGAAAGAGGAGCCAGGGGCTTTCGTCGTGAGGGACAGTTCTTCCTACCGAGGCTCCTTTGGCCTTGCCTTGAAGGTGCAGGAGGCCCCTGCACCTGCCCCGAACCGATCAGGTATGCGCACCTGTCTCTTCATTCAAGGCCTCACAGAGGCAACAGGCTGTGGTAGGTTCTAGTCCCAGCTCTCCACTGCTACCTTGCAGCAGGCCCGTAAGTACTCCTGGGAGGAGGGTCAGCCCTCTCCCAGCTGCCTTCCTGCACCAGAGGCTCTGTAAGGAGCTCCTTCCACGGCAAGCCTGAGCTTCCTCTGCCTCTGGGAGTCCCCAGATTCCCTGCTCTGCTCTCACGGGGGGAAGAGGAGGAAGCTCCCAGCCCCTCTCCAGGATGCTCTCCTCTGCCCACCCCCCACTTCGCTGTCCAGACCAGCTTTATTGTGAAGGAACCTAATGTAGTAATAACGTGTGTGCCCTAGCTTATCACGTGTATGTGACAGTTTATCACATGTGATAGCTTATTGAGTGAATGCACTGGCTTATTACATGTGTGTGATAGCTTATCACATATGTGCTAGTTTATCACACGTGTGATAGCTTAGCACATGCTTTCCTGTGGTCTCACACACACAACACACATCTCTGGGGCATGCACCCTGCACTGGGATACCTCGCTAGGGAGATAGATAAAAACAGATCATTATAGTACAAGGTACCTAAGTTACAGCCCCTCCCCAAACCCCAGGAGTATAGCTCTCATGTAACAAAAGGATCAGGTAAATGGGTTCCAAGAGTTACTTAATGACACCACCCCCCGAGAGCAAAGATGAAAACCCCAACTTCATGCTCTCTACACCATGCTGCTCTGGTTAAATAAGAAAGTGACCTCTGGGGCAGTATTGGTTATCAAGAACGCCTTGCCAACGAGCACAGAGAGGAGGAAACCATGGGTGGGTGGAGAAGAGGCAGAGGGGCACTGTTCACCCTCCAGGGCCAGCCTAGCTCCAGCAGAGACCATCTGGTGAAGAATCACAGCACCTGGGAAGGAGTGGGTAGAAGAAGAGAGAAATCAGGCTGAAGGATTAAGATTTGATCTCAGTAGTCACTGGGACCATCTGCAGTAGCTCTTGAGACCAAGAGAAAGTTCTCCTGAGAGGCGAATTACTGGACGCAGAAACCTTTGAGCAAACATGTTGGCACCTCCTTTGTGGGAGGCCTTGAAGATAGGGTTCCCCCTAGCAGTCCCACCCACCCCTAGGCAGGGGAACAAACCAGTTAACCTCTGGATGGACCGGGAGGAGGCGGGTCAGGGAACGAGTTGGTCAGTGTTCAGCTAACACTGGGCTCTGGACCCCCCATCCACATGCGCTCTTTCTTCTATCTTTGTCCAGGTGAGGACAACAGTGACCTCATCCGCCACTTCCTCATCGAGTCTTCCGCCAAAGGGGTGCATCTCAAAGGAGCAGACGAGGAGCCCTACTTTGGTGAGCCTCTCCAGCCTGCAGGCCGCTGGGTGGGCCCCACCCTTCTGGGCTGGGAGACTGGTCTGGGGAAAGCCTTCTCACGCAGGGCTGCCTATTTCCTTGCAGGGAGCCTCTCTGCCTTTGTGTGCCAGCATTCCATCATGGCCCTGGCCCTGCCCTGCAAACTCACCATCCCACAGAAAGGTGGGTCTGGGCCCCAAAGAGGCAACCCCGGGGAACTAAAAAGGCTCCTAGTGGTCACATCCCACCTTATTTATGGATTAGTGTCACAGTTAAAAGTGCTTCACCTAGCATCCATCAGCATCTTCACTTCCTGGCTTGAGAATTTGAGAATGTCGACCCCTCTGAGCCTCTGTTTCCTCCTCTATGAAATGGGGACAGCCATCATCATACTTACTTACAGGATTGGTTGGGGGTTAAATGAGCCGGTCCAGGCAAGGCTCTTATCACAGAGTACGTGTTTGATAAATAGGAGCCTTCTTTGAGAGGATGAAAGGAACATAAGTCGGCCGGTTTGGAGAGGGTCGGTTTTTTTCTTCCAGGTCCAACCTTTACTGGGCACTCCCTCATTCACACATCCCTCACCACAGCTGTGTCAAATAGGTGTTATCCCCATTTAACAGATGAGAAAAGGAGGGCTCGAGGAGCTAAGTAGCTCGCCCAAAGGCACACAGATCAGACCTCAAACTGAGATCAGGAAGTCCCATCCAGAGCCCACAGCCCAGCCGCATCAGCAGCTGGAGTAGATGATCCCCGGGGGTGCAGGAGGAGAAGAGGGGTCCTGGGAGAGGAGTCAGGGCAGGGGGAGCCCCCGGTGTGGTGATGGGGAAAGCCTCCCTACATTCTGCAAAGATGGGGTCTGAAAGAAGGGAGGAGGTGAGAGGCTTCTGAGGACCAGGTGACTGCAGCAGTCCAGGAGCTGGAGGAGTGAGGAGGCGAAAGAGGGACCAAAAGGCTCGCAAGTCAGGCATCTGGGGAGCCCCAAGTGGCCCCGTTTGTCTAATTATGGTAATCACACCAGGTTTCTCAACCGCTTGCTTCCTGAAGGTGGGGGTGGAGGTGGGAGATGTTCAAGGGGATTAATGTTCCTACGAGAAGAGTCCGTTCACTCCACCCCCAACCCCTCTGGGGACTGTTACTTTGCTTTGGCTCAGAATTGGGAGCTGGAGACTCCTCAGACCCCACTACAGACAGCCGGGCCTCCCACCTGAAGAAATCTGCAGGTAAGTGGCATGGGGGAGGCTCCAGGCTTGCCTGAGCCCCCATAGGGCCCCTCCCAACCCCACGCACACACTTGTACATGCAGGTCCACACATGTTCCCACTACAGCTTTGTTTCTTCATCCTTAACAAGGTGCCCCGCGGTCCTCCCCATCCCTATAAACCTGGAGGTGAGAGGCTGCAAGCCTGGCGGGGGGGAGCCCATTGGGGTGGCAGGAGAGAGGGAGGTTGGTGTGGCTTACACCCCATCCTGCACACTCATGGGCACATGTGGACATGCTGGGGCCTCTCTGGTTCTGAGGGACCTGCCCTAGAAGTGATCTCTGGGTCTGGGATCCTCTGTGGAGTGTCAGGTCCAAAGGCCAGGCACAGATCAGCACTTGTCCGAGTGCCCTCCCCCCATTCTTGTCTTCTCCACCTTCTCTTGACAATGAACCAGGGCCCCGGGGTGGGTGGAGGTAGAGACAGTGCCAACCATGCTTCTGGACAGAAGGAAGGTTTGCCTGGACATCCCTACACATAGGGCAACAGCTTTACTCCACCCTAGAGGGCCAGAGGCCAGAGCAATGCAAAGCCACAGATGCTCCCAACGTCCTCTGGGGTTGGCCTTGAATTGCAGTCACCTACACAGTCCTGCCTGCCTGCCTGGTGGCTCAGAGGAGCCCCACTGGATTCCTGAAGAAGGAAGAGCCCCGACGCCAGCTCTGGGCAGAAGGAGGACCAGGGCCTGGGGGACCCTACCTGCCCCTGCATGGTGGATCGTGGCAAGGCCTAAGCACAGCATTTACATCCCCCAGGCTGCCACGCCCTGTACCTGACCTCCGTGAGTGTAGAGACCCTGAGTGGAGCCCTGGCCGTGCGGAAGGCCATCTCAACCACCTTTGAGAGGGACGTCCTCCCCACACCCACCGTGGTCCACTTCAAAGTCACTGAGCAAGGCATCACCCTGACCGATGTCCAGAGGAAGTAAGGGGCTTCCCTTGCCCTGGGGCTGCTGGGCGGGGCAGGGGGATCTGGAGGGGATGGCTGAGATGGCCGTGGATCAGTGATGAAGGTAGGATTCAAGATTCTGGACCCAATGTGGTCAGTGACTTGCTGAGTGACTCCAGGCAAGTTCTCTGCCTTCTCTGGTCCTCACGCCAATGACGTCATCCCAAAGTCCCCCTTTCAGTGGCACTGGTTCAATCTGGTTCATCCACTGATGAACCTCGTCCCAAAGTCCCCCTTCCAGGACACTGGTTCAGCCTGGTTCATCCACTGATGGAACAACTGCAGAAGGCCAGATTTTGGCTGCCCACTTCAACACAGTGGCTGAAATCACTCCTTCCCCGGGCTCAGGGCTTCACAGTCTGGCAGGAGCCTGGCCCTGGGCTGGAGGAACAAGAGATGAGCAAGACATCATTCCTTTCCTCAAGCAGTTAAATGACACAGTGGGCAGGGGGCAGAGGAGAGAGGGTAGAAAACCTGAATATATAGGACACAAGGCAGATTCATTCCATGAAAAGAGAGAAGTCTGGGGCGCCTGGGTGGCTCAGTCAGTGACATGTCTGCCTTCGGCTCAGATCATGATCCCGGGGTCCTGGGATCGAGCCCCACATCGGGCTCTCTGCTCTGCGGGGAGTCTGCTTCTCCCTCTCCCTCTGCCCCTCCCCTCGAGCGCTCTTTCTCTCTCTCTCTCTCTTTCAAATGAATAAATAAAATCTAAAAAAAAAAAAAGGAAAGAAAAGAGAGAAGTGCAAACATGTGCCCCAAGGCCCAGCAGTGGGAAAGGTCACAGCAGGCTGTAAGGGGTCTAATTGGGAGGCTTCTTGGAGAGCAGGGCATCTGAACTTCGGGAGAGCTAGAGATGATGGAGGTAGGACATGGCACTGGGACAGGCTCTCACCAGCAGTCCTTCTCTTCCAGGGTGTTTTTCCGGCGCCATTACCCCCTCACCACCCTCCGCTTCTGTGGCATGGACCCCGAGCAACGGAAGTAAGTTCAAGTCTGGGCCAAACTCACAAAGCCATCCAGGGCCTAGCTGCCCACTGAGGTTTCTTGCTGACTCTGGGACTGGGGTCACAGACAAGGCCTGTGAACCTCGAGGGGCTGGGAGCAACAGGATGAGGGGAGGGTGGGACCCAGTGGGGTGTGGTCACAGCTGGCCATTGTCCCCAGCTGCTCAGCCAGAGTCCTGTGGAATGCAGAGAAGCCTCAATACTCATTCCTGTCCCTCTTCCTTTCCCACAGGTGGCAAAAGTACTGCAAGCCCTCCTGGTAAGGCTTCCCTGTGTCCTGTCAGTCACCGTAAAAGGTCTCCCTGGGCCAGAACCTGGGACCCAACAAGAGGAAGAACTCGGGAAAGGAAGGAGGCCCTGTCCTGACCTTAAGAGAACCCATGGTTTTGATGGGGGTGGCACAGGCCCGGGTCCTCAGAGAGCCTCCAGTCTGAAGGGGGAGACATGAGCCTGGGAGCCCTCGGTCTTGTGTAGGAGGCACAGGCTCTAACCTCAGGCAGCCTTAATCAATGGGGATGCCCCAGTCTGATGGTCAAGACACATTCTTGCCCTCAGGAAGCTTCCACTCTGATGAGGAATATGCAGGTCCTGTCCTCATGGAGCTGCCATTCAAAAGGAGGGTTACCTAGATCTTGAACTCGGGGGTCTCCCAGTCTGACAGAGGAGGCCCATCCTACCCTCAGAGAGCTGGGGAAGGGGCAGGGCAGAGCACCGTACTAGCTGAGATCACCCCTCCCAGCCTCTCTGGGCCCCACCACCTCACCCAGGCTATGTTCTCCCACCAGGATCTTCGGGTTTGTGGCCAAGAGCCAGACAGAGTCACAGGAGAATGTGTGCCACCTGTTTGCGGAGTATGACACAGTCCAGCCAGCCTCCCAGGTCATCGGCCTGGTGGGTGCCCTGCTGCAGGACACAGAAAGGATGTAGAGGGAGGGAGCTTCCCGTGCACCTTCCTGGACATCCGAAGGGGGCTGGAACCCCTGAGCAGGGGCTTGTGGCCACACTAATGAGCCAATCTATTGGACTGGGGAGAACGGTACCAAGTTGAAACCCTGGAAACCTAATGACCGTCAGCAGTGACCTTCATCCAGACCCAGCTGGGTCTCAGTTTCCTCAACCATAAAAAGAGGCCAATAGACAGGACCAGCTGTGCTTCTCAGACTTTGATGGCATCTCAACAAGCTCCCTGTGATTCTGAAGCACGCCCACATCTGAGGACCCTCATGGAAACAACCTCTGAGGACCCCTGACTCCATCAACTTGGACACTGCCAATGCAGAAGCCTGAGTTAGAGACCTGCGACCCTCTGTGGTGGCAAACAGAAGGTGCTCGGTTGGGACCCATGGGCCCCTAACCCAACGCTGACCTGGGAGAGATGATATGCAAGGATCGACCAAAAGAGGGATGGACGGACTCTATTTCCCTCCATATCTGTTCCTTTCCCCACTTCCGTAATGGCTTCTTGGGCAGCTGTTCCCAGGACAAAGCAGGATCTGCCTGCCCTGGATTCTTTAGGCCAATGTGGCCACAGTTGTCAGGGCGGCTTAGCAAGGGGGATCTTGTCCTCATGGTCAGAGACCACCCAGCTGCCCTCACATCCTTGATGTCTAGTTCCCACCACTGCAAATGAGTATCAGCCCCATCTTTTCTCTCAATTTTTTGGTAAGCAAGTGTCCTCCAGCTGGTGTCACAACTGCCCTAATGTTACTTATGTAACCCACGGGAGGGAGGTGGGGGCAGGGAGACCCTCTGCTCTCCAGAGCAGATGCCAGGGCCAGCTTTCTCTGGTTCTGCCTCAGCTCCCGTCCTGCTGAGTGCCCCCTGCTTCCCAAAACACACACATAGACACCCCGACAGGCCCAGCAGTAGGGCGTCTATGGTCTTACAGCCACACGGGGGCAGCAGAGAGTCATGAATGCAGACAGGCCGCCAACTCAGGAGGTTTGGAGAAGCTGAGCAATCTTTCCCCCACCCCCACCTCGGTCAAGACTCCCAAGAAGCTGGAATCCTTTGTCTAACAGGCCTGGGGTCCTAAGAAAACCACACCGTGAGGGTGGAAGAGGAGGCTCCGAGAAGAAGCCCACTTTTGTTCTACAAGGAGCAAATGCCTGCCCCCTCCCAGCTGTGGGCCCTGCCACCCCATCGTTATCATTATCTTTGGCCAAAGCTGGGCCTGACGGATTGTGATTTCAACCCAGGAAACCAAACCGGACTGAGGCTGCCCTGGGCTGGCGGGACTGGCTGAGAGCAGCCCCACCCCTGGAGAGTAGAGAACACTAGACAAGTTCTGAAGGTCATATTCAGGAGGCTGGCAGAGAGCCCCCCCTTTTACCCATGGGTGCCTGTGTAGTTCTCATGGAAAATAAAGTGTCTGTCTTGGCATAACAGTTGGTTCTAAGGCATTCGGGGCTGCCCACTCAGAGGTGGAGACCGGAACAGAGAGGGGACCTGAGTTGGCAGGTGATGGCTGTGTCATAGAGAACGCTCCCTCCTACACCCCTGGCCACAGCAGCACAGTCTGCATTGGCTTCCCTTCATAAGCCATCTCTTCGACCATTCTGTGTCCCCCACATGGCCCACACACGCGGCTTTCTTCCTCGTGACTCCTCGCCTGCCATTCTGCCAGGAGGACAGAGAATTGAGATCTCGCCCTTGTCCCAGGGCTGAAGGTGAGTCTGTGTGGCCCCCCTGACAGATCCCAGGGTCTCACTCGGGCTCCCTCAGGGGCAAGGAGAGGCAACAGAAACATGGGTGGGGTCGAGAAGAGTCTCTGAACCTAGATGAGCCCTGAGCTACCAGCTCAGCCCTAGAGAAATAGACAATGGCTTCATCATCCCACCCTGGGCCTGGGGGTTCTACGACTAGCTTCTGCCAGCTGGCAGTCCAAGCCTTGCCAAGTGGTATAGGAGGGGCCTCAGGAAATCTACTTTCCTAAGGGGCCTTAGGAAGGGGAGCTGCTTCTTCTGTTCAGGCCGAGTTCTGTGACCCAGTGGCAGGAGCTGCCCTGGAGAGCCTGCGAAGAGACCCTCCCAAAGGCCTTGAATCGCTGTTGAGAAGCCCTGCCTCCCCTCCCACTACCAAACTTCAATTCCAACCTCCCACCCCAGCCCCCCTCAACCTGGCCCTGGACCGAGTCCATGGAAGGTAATATCTCTGGTGTATTTACCACAGCTCATCTTTCCTCCAGGAACATTTAACAAAGAACTTGACTTAGACTTTTGCCGATGGGCAGAGCAGCCAGCCCAGCAAGGATAGGAGGGGTGGTGAGCAGAGGGGAGGAAAGATAGCCACCAAGCCAGGAGCCAGGAGGGGAGGGGTCTTCATACCCCAAGAGTTTTCTGTTCAGGAGGTCCCAGGACTTGTAGCCCTTGGTCTGAAGCCTCCCTCCCCAGTATCTTCCAATGTCAACCCTCCCAACTTTCTACCCTCCCCATCCTGCTGTCTACACACACATATACCACCCACCCACCCCTCCCTCACCCTCCTTCCCCGGATTCTCCTGTCCTTCGCCAACCCGTTTCTTCTTGACCCTCCTGCCTCAAACCCATCATCTCCCTCTTTACAGAAAAACCTTCCTCTCCCTCACTCTTGTCCCCTGTAATTTCCCCAGGTGGCTGGACCCACAGCAAAGCCCAGTTCGGATCGATAGGAAGGGAGAGGGGCAGCCACCTGCACTGCCAATCATTTCTCAAGCCTCAGACTGCCACCCTCTCTAAACCCTGCCTCTTTTCTGGCTACAGAGTGACCTCCCCAGAAGGCTGAAGCATCCTCACCCCGCCACCTCCCCTCTACTCTTCTGTCTGCTCACCTCTGCTCTTTCATCCTCCACCTCCTGTCCTGAACTCTCAAGCTATCCAACAGGCGGAGGGCTTGGAACCAGGACAGGACTGGGAGGTGAAGGGCTTCCAACCCAGAGATTGGTGCCTTGCTTCATGCAACAAGGGTTTTCTGGCTGGATGCTTTGTTCATGTGAGCTGGGAAAATAGATCAGTGCAACAGCGTTCTAACAGAGGTTTGTGAGTGCCATGTGGGGCTGGCAGGAAAAGTAGAAACAGGGAATGTAAACTTTATCCATTTGGAGGGAATGAGGGCAATGTTACCAAGGAGGTAACATTCAAGTTGGGTCTTCAAGAATGAAAAGGAGTTTAGCGTGCAAAGAAACCATGGAGGCTCTTACGTGCTAAGTACAATGTAAGGCACACTATATATGTTTAATCCCATTTTACTGAGGCTCGGAGGGTTAACTTGCCCATATTTTCCTAGCTGGGAAATGGCAGAGAAATAGGATTCCAAATCTGGGCCCGTTCTGCCTCTGCATTCTCAGACAAGCTGATGGATGAATTTGTGCGTGAAGCACACAGGTATGAGATGGTACCATGTTCAGTGTGGCTAAAGTATATGGTACCCAAGGAAGTAAGTGAGAGAGGAAGCAAAGGAGAGTCAGGAGCCAGATTATCAAGAAACCTGGGTTCTAAGCTGAGAACGCCCAGGGAATGAATACTTGTTAAACGAATGGATGAGTGAGTGAATGAATGAATGAGGTTGGGCTCAAGACCCTTTGTGTACAGTTGCACAGGTTGTGCAATGCACAATTATACATGGCAACCTGCTTGGGTTTCATTCTGTAGGCAATGGGGAGACGTCAGAGGCTTTTCAGCCAAGGAGTAAGTGACCAGATTTGTGCTTTAGAAATAGGGCTGTGGGGGCAGGAGACAGGACCTGAGGCCTGGGTTGGGGAGAAGTGTGACTGAAAGAGGAAGCTGTGAGAACTTGGACTTCAGGCCAGGAAAGGGATAAGAGCCTAAGGAGACAGGCTGGGACAGGAGCCTACTTGATCTAGGCCTGGGTCCTGGGTTCCTATGACTTGAAGGGCCACATGGGAAAGAGCAGGACCTCCCTCCCAGTCCCCCTGATATTAGTCTCCTCAGGCCGCCATAACACAATACTGGGTGACCTAAACAACAGACACTTAAACTTTGTCACAGTTCCGGAGCCTGAGGTGCCAGCATGTTTGGGTTCTGGTGAGAGCTCTCTTCTTGGCTTGTAGATGGCCACCTTCTCGTTGTTTGTGCACATGTGCCTTTCTTCAGTGTGTGCTCCTGGAGAGGGAAATCTCTCTCTTCTTCTTAATAAGGCCACCAAGTCTCTAGCATTAGGACCCCACCCTTCTAATCTCAATTAACTTTAATGAACTCCTAAAAATACTATCTCCAGATACAATCACACTGGGGGTTAGCGCTTGTGAACTTGGAGGGACACGATTCAATCCTGCCCCAGCCACGTTCCCCACTCCCACAGTCCCCCTGTGCTGGCCGGGCTGGGGCTCTCTTCTTCCTGACGCTTGCCCTCAGAGACAGCCTGGGGCTTGTTTTGTAAGCCTCTGCTTCCTAGAAGGCATCTCATCCTTTGCCTCCCTGCAATGGAGTCTTGTTGAGGAAATCAAGTGGAGTTTGTTTTGCAGCAGGCCTGGAGGCCGGGGAGGCGAGCCAGGAGGGAACCAGAGAACATGAGGAGGGAAAGGAGAAGGGAGAATGCCACTCACTTGCTCATTCACTCATTCACCAAACATGTGCTGCACGGGGCAGCGTTAGGCATACCGGGGCTGGGCAGGGAATGGGGAAGGGGTCTGCGTGTGCCCCAGGAGAGACGTTCTGTCCTCCACAGCATTAGATGTGACACCCGTGAACACTGAGATGGAACATATCATTTGTCTAGTTCACGCCACTCTCACCTACACACACACACACACACAACTTCCCTCTTCTGGATCAAGAATTAGAAGCCGGGGGGGGGGGTCAGGCAGATGTGGGTGGCAGGTCCCCTCTGCCATTGACTAGCTTCATGACTTACCAAGAGTCAGACGCTCAACCAACTGAGCCATCCGGGTGCTCCTATCTCATTTAATCTTGACGGCAATACTTCATAAGTACTATTATTTATCCTCATTTGATGGATATAGAACTGTGGAGTAGGAGACCAAGTCAGTCTCTCAGGGTCCACCAAGAATAAGTAGCGCAGTGAGATTTGAACCCAAGCAATCTGGACCCAAACCCATGGTGACAATGACGATAATAGTGACATTTGGAGCTTATTGAACGCAAGGTCATCAAATCCAATCCCCTGCCTCCACATACACCAGGATAGGGCTGTCTGCCCCTCATTCTGGTGTCTCTGCCAAACCCCTCCTCTCGCATCAGGGATTGTGTCCCCAGCCCCAGGCTGCTGGGGATGTTGACAAAGTCACCCCTCCCTCTTCCTGCCTGGAAAGTGGCACATCTCCCACTATAATCTCCCACCCAGAATCTTCCCTCAGGACCTCCTTCCTTCCTCCTCAACTAGAGCCCTTACTTTAGCTTCCCCTTTCTGGTGCCTGAAGAGGCCTTTCCTATGGAAAGGGTAGGTGCCCAAACATTCCCCCTGCACTCACTGGGAGATGGTGAGTTCTAATCCACTTCTGCCACCAGCTCCTTTATGCCTTCAGACAAGCAAGCCACAGACCCCAGTAGGCCTCCGTTTCCCATCTGTGTAATGGGTGAGCTGGAGAAGAACTTAAAGGCTGCTCCCAGCCCTGGTCTTCTTGATTTTGACCTTTCTCAGCCACCAGTCTAGAGCCATCCTCTCTCCCCCTCACATGCACCCCTCTCCAATGAGATACTGCCCGGCTCTCCCCAAAGCTTCCTGTGTGGTCTTCCCCACCACTACCTCCCACCCTAGAACTATGGGATCTGCCTGTGGGTAGCCTCTGCTCTCACCCCACTCCAGACCTGCCCTCTACTTTGGATTGTGCTGACCCTCCCTTCCTCTGCCAGGGCCCAGAGTGGCCTACAAGGCCACCATCTGCAGAGAGCACAAAGGGAGGCTAGCCCTTCCCCAGCCAGTGAGCCAGCTCCCCTCATTAGAGCCCCAAGAATATCCCCACTGCAGGGATTTACAAAATCCCTTTGCATTTTAAAGGCAAACTTCCCCACACCTCTCCCAAAAAAGAAAACTTTTCAAAACTTTTAAGGTCCCAGTTTACATTTCTTACATAAACCCCCCTGGGCCTACTGCCTGGGATTCAGGACTCACCCACCCCTAAATTCAAAATCTCTTTTGGGGAGGGTTTTTGTTTTTACCACAACCCCTCCCTCATTGCATGGGGCAAGGACTGCCCAGGGCTTTTGGAAGTGGGGTTGGTCACAGTTCTGGGCTGGCCTGGCCTGACCCCTCACAGAGCCAGCGATCAGGCCAGGGTCACTGAGCAGTCACATGTCACTTTGAATGGGAAGCCTTGAACTGAGGCTGAGAAATGAAGTTGGGAAACAGCTCAGCCAAAGGCAATTGGACTTTTTTTTTTTACTTATGTTTTTTGGGGGAAAAAAACCTCTATTGTCCGACTAACCTTCCATGATGCTGGAAAATTGAATTTATTTCCTGAGCAGTCTGGTCCAATTTCCCCTGGGTGGAGACAAGACTGGGCTTCCCTCCCTGCTGTTCCAATTTAGAAGCTCTGGTTCTGCTCAGAGACCAGGACCCAGGAGGGAGGCAGGGACCCTGAGCCCTGGCCCTTCCAGGCAGCGCGCCCCTCTCCCACCCCACAATCCTTTCCCAGGAAGCCCCCCTTCCAGCCCCTGTGGGTAAGGAAGCTTCCCCCCTGCCCAATCCCCCCAGTCTCAAGGCCCCAGTGTTCATTTCCATTTTCACTTTCCCAGCAACCTGGGTTTGCTGGGCATCTGTCCTGGCCTGTCCCAGACCTACCCCAGCAATCCATGTGTGCCCCTCTGTGTCCCCCCAGCTTCCTGCCTCTGTTTCCAGTCTCTTCGGGGCAAGCCAATAGAAGTACAGCTGCAAAGCATTTGTGCTGGCCGCCAGGCTGGCGGGGGAGCCATCTGCAGCCGGGTAGCTGCCAGGCCTGCAATGACGGGAACCCTGGGCCCTAGCCCTTCCACCGCAACCCCCAACACAGGAACCTCTCTGTCTACCAAGGCCTAGGAGGCCAAGGGGAAGGGGAATGACCTTGAGACCACTGCAGGAGACAGTGTACAGTCCTAGTCAGCCCTTACTTGGTAACCTGCAGCTGAGCTTCACTGCAGGGGTGGGGGAGGGGGTGCTGCTCCCAGAGGAGGCTGTCGGATGGTGGGGGGCTGCCCACCCAAGCCTCAGTGACAGATATGTCCTCAGCTGGCCAGCGCCCCACTGCTGCCCTTCCTGGGCTAATAAAAAAGTTCCCAGGCCTCTAGTGGGTAGAGTAGGAAAGAGGGAAAGGACTCTCTCTCCTAGCCCCAGCACAGAGAACCCCAGGTCCCCACTTCTCCTAATCTACACCCACCTCCCCTCCTTGGGTGAGGGGGAGGTTGCATTGAGTGAATGGACTTCTGAGATGCCTCCAGCCACAGCAAACCCATTTGGTTCCAATCAGAGCAGGTTTCCAGATCATAGAGGGCACATGGGGGAGGGAGGCTGTGCACACAACCCCTCCACTCTATCCCCTCCCCAGAGTGCAGACCCTGTCCTATGAGATCTCCTTTCACCTCCCAGGTGGGTCTCACACAGCCACTGGAAGACTAGGTGAGGCAGGCAAATCTTAGGGGGCAACAGTATAGACCCCAGACCTCTGTCCATGTTGGAAAAACAGACTACAGAGGAGAGTGGGAAACTGAAGGAAAGAGGGTCCTGACAGGAGGAGAAAGGGCTACAAACAGAGTCAGAGCAAGCGAAGGTCCTGGAAACTACCAGGTCCCAACTGGATCTTATCACAAATGGGGAAGCAGGGGTCCTGAGAAGGAAGTCCAATAGAACCACTTACTGAACTCAGCCCCAAGCCCTGTTCGTGCATTCCGCCCACCAGTCTTACCAGGAATTATGATCCCACCTTCAACAGACGGGAAAACTGTGGCTCATAGGAATAGAAGGTCCCACCTGCCCAACCTCACCCAAGTGGTAAGCAACCAGGGCCACCATTTTGCCTTCCCTGACATCTCTAGACTTGGATCAGGTGGGAGCCCAGTTCTGAAGAAATCTACCCTCCCCAGCTAGGGAGGTTCCCCAACCCTCACCTGCCCAGTCCCAACTTCTGTCTCCAGGCACAGGATGAAAGGATACAAGCCTGAAAAAAAAAAAAAAAAACAGCTTTCCTGGTCATGCCTTGGTGCCAGCATCCTAATCCTGGCCCTGGATGACTTTGGCACTTGGGTCTCAACTTCCGCATTGATAAAATGGGCCAGTATTGTCTAAAACTGGGTTGGACAGTGATTCTGTGATTCCCTCAATTTCTATCATCCTAAACAAACCCAGAGGTTTCCCTTGGCTTAGGTGGTCTTTAGGAAGAAGGTCATCCAAATTTCAGAATTTAGAGCTGGTAAGGGAGCCAGCTCTAAAGAGAATGAGGGGACCCAGCCAGCCATGGAAGCTGCTAATCTCCATCTCTCCCTGGGGGGGACTTCACTGCCGCCTCCACTGAAAGCAATTTGTCATGCCCTGAATTAAGTGATTCCAACAAGGGTTTAATTTCAGTTTAATGGCTCTGTTTTTATGTGTAATTAAATACCATTGCATGGCGAAAATATGTTGTTTGCACTTTAGAGACTGTGTAAGGGCCCAGGAAGCCAATCCCACCGGGTTTCTACTCCCAGGCTCCACCAGCCCCTCCCCTAGTCTGGCTGGAATAGTCCAGGTCATGGAGAAGGGGGTTGGGAACCTGGGAAGAGAGGAGCGGGGGGGGGGGGGGGGGGTGAGGGGAGAAATGGTCCTGGGGGCGCCTTCTCACTCAGTAGAGCATGTTTCTAATTATCCTCACCACCCTCACTTCTGCTCCCTGACCCTAACTCTCCCCAGCTCCTAGGGCCTCAGACATAGAGGGGACAGATCACTCTGACAGTGAAGATCTAATTAGACTCTTGGCTGGCTGAAGTGGTGTCCACTCCCCCGTGGGTATGTGCAAAGGTCTGCCCTATTGTCTCTCCTCCACTTATTGTTCTCATTAACTCTCTCCTCCCCCATGAATATGCTTCCTCCCCATTGACCCTCTCCCCTGACTCACAAACTGCCCCTTTCCTCCCCTCTTCCCTAAGACAACCCCAGGACCCAATAACTGACCCAACAGCCGTAGCTGCCTGCCTGCCTCCCACATTATCTTGACTTTCTCCTTCTGGGTCAGAGGTGACATTGCCATAGGGGTCTGGAATGCAGGGGGAGTTTCTCTGGCTGGGAATGTTTCAGGGTCATTTACCACACAGTCATATCCCCCCAGGAAGGGGGGCCAAGCTGGCACCCCAAGTCCTGCATGCCTCATAACATTCTTGGAGCAGCTTGGTATAGTTGAATCTGGCCCAGAGGGCAGAGGAGTTGGGACAAGCAGCCTTTTCCTGGAAGGAGCTGAAGTGATTGCAGTAGCTGGAACCTAGGGGCCTTCGTATGAGGAGGTGCCAGGAAGTTTGGCCAACTCTCCAGAGATGCCCCAGCCTGAATCCAATACTGGAGTCAGTCCAAGTCTCCCCTTTTTACTCCCTACTCCCACCCTGCTGGCTTGCCAGTGGAAAACCCAGCCCCCAACCCTCAGCGACAGCAGGGCTTGATCTCCACTAATGAGCTGGGAAATGGAAACCAAATGCCTGAAGTAGATTGGCACCAATGGGCTAAAGGATCCTGGTGGGGTGCCTCCCACCCGCCTGCTCCAAGCCACAGTGGAGAGGATTAACATTTCTTGGGGAGGCAGAGCAGAGCACTCAAGGACTTCAGTTTTAAATTTGTCTGGGTAAGTCCCAACAGGACACAAGAGTTTAGTCCTTGCCACCTCCTCCCTTCCACCTCTGCCAGACATGCTGATGCCCTGTGGCTACGAGAGTGACCCTCCAAGGGGATTTGGAGGCCATGGCTGGGCAGGGAGGGGGTGGGGCTAGGTGCAAACTAGACCAGCAATTCCTCTCTGGAGCCTGGTTCTCCCCACTGTGACACTGCCAGGACAGTGTACTTCCTCTAGCCTGGGAGTGGTAGAGGGTGTCCACATTGACACAGCTGCTTTTATTTCCTTCTTTTTGGACACCTAGGACCTGACTCCCAGATCGTGGAGGCAAGCGTGGGGCAAGGTCGGGGGGGGAGGGTGGGCAGTGTTTCTGTGGGATGTGTAATTCTGTCTCCCAGAGTGCATATCCTCTATTCTTCGGTGCTTAGGCTCCCCACAAATCCTGCAATGGGGACACCTAATGAGTGAAGGCCACTCATTCATAGTGGGGAGGGAAGTACATACATATTCTGTGAATTTCTCTATTCCCTCCCACCTCACATCACATACATTCACAGATTCACACAGCCCACATAGACACACCCCTCAAATTAGCGTCTCCTCTACACACGCCCACACCCAGTACACATGCGTTCACATCTCACCTTGTATATTCACTTCGTATATTCCAAAGTATCGCTTTGCTATATTCATACACATGCACATACACTCAAACCCACACCCACACGTACCACAAATATGCAGATATACCAAAGGCACATCCCAGGCCATATATGCAGCTACTTCCCAAGCAGATCCAGCTTTTTTTGGAGACCCACGAGAGGAAAAGGACCTCTTAGTAACCACTACCAATGGTACCGGTAGGAGCATTGAAAGGGGGGCTGGAGGAAAAAGGGGAATTTAAAGAGATGCTTTAGGGAAAGAGATACTCTCTCTACATTTATTTGGTCTAAGGACCTAAAACTTAACTGTCAGCCTGCACTTACCTCAGCCCAAGAAGTAGGGGGCTCCATGAAGGGGGGTCAAGGGGCCAAGGTCACTTTGTTCTTTAATCTCCTACTGCGGGCAGTGGCTTGTGGTGTCTCAGGGAGACCAGATGGCTACAGGATACTCTCACTGAGGCAGAGCTAGAGAGATGAGGATTGCAGGCCCGAATTTAAGATGCAGATAGCACAGGGGCAAGCTCATCAGGAGCCAGTGAGTTAAAAGGCCTGGGAGTGCCTCTGGAACTGGGGAAGGGCTAGGAATCCAGAAGGCAACCCAACAGGAGGGAACCCCCCCAGAGTGTAGAAGACTTGGTGCACAGTGTCTTCAGGCTGCCTGTGACCTCCTGAGAAGGGGCCCCCACCCAGGTCAGTGTACACACACACAGAGCACAGAGATGGGGGAGAGGGGCAGTGGGAGATGACCAGAAATCCAGTCGTACCACATGGGCACAAATTCTGGGCTTGGCACCAAGAGCCCACAGCCTGCTGAGCTCAAGACAGCAAAATCAAAGATGCCCCTACTCCCAACCTCTCAGAACCAAATCTCAACACAACTACCCCATTAAAGAATCTAGGCAGTCAGAGCTGGGGAATGCATTGGAGTTTACCCCCTTTCCCCAACTTCAGGGAAGTGCCTCCCCCACTAAATTAATACATCAAATCCAGATGCACATCCAGTCTGCCTGATGCCCTAGGACATACCCCAGCTTCACACACATGATCCCAGAAATATCTTTGGCCCAGCAGGGCTGTCCTTGCTTGCCTTCCTTCCAGAAGCCATTATTTGCCCACCAGGAGTCTGAACACAGACAGCATGACTTTGGGGACAGGGAAGCTCCCTAGGAAGAGGCTGCAGGGAAGAGGTGGGTGAATTGGTTGACTCTTTGCAGTCCTCTTACCATATAGGACAGGTCTGGGGACCACACTATGACCGCCCTTCCCACCCCTGGTGCATCCCTGTCTCTAATTATAAATAAATCAACCAAACACAATTGTCTAGATTTTTGTTTTGTTTTGTTCTGTTTTGTTAAAAAAAAAAAAAAAAAAAGACAAGACATCATGGCCAACTGGTAGGTCCCTTAGTCTCCTTCCATCCAGTCAAGCCAGAAATGCCTGGAGGGCAGGGAGGTATGGGGAGGGAGGCAAAGCCACAGGCGGTGAGCCACTGGAAGGATGGAGTCATCCTGGTGACTTTGTGACTGTGACCACAAACAGGGGAGGAAGTAGGACCCCAGGCAAGTCCTTCACCCCCCAGCATGTGTGTCTTCTGTTCCATCAGGCACATGTAGTCCCATTGTGCATCCTTTCCTCCCACCCTGACTATTCAGAGATGGGCCCCACCTCCCCAGCCCTCTGTCCTGTATGACTTCTTCCGACCTTCTTCCCTCCTCCACAGCAGGGTCTGGGCGGCCAGGCAACCAAGCAGGTGGCACACCATACCCAAAGGTGGGCTTGTCTCTATAGGTCCTTCCCCTTGGAGGGGCCTGGGGAAGAGAAGAAGGGGAGCCTGGCAGGCTTGACCTTTGAGAGTGGGCCTGGGACTCCTGACCATTGAATCATCTGCCACCCCACACTTTCCCTACAGCCTCCACCCTCTGACTAAATCGAGGGGAAGGACAATGCTACAAGGTACAAAAGTCAAGGTACATGTCTACTTTCTTTCTCTGATTCTGGAAATGGGACTTCTCTTCCCCCATAAGCTAGTGCTCAGTTTATAGGAAGTGGCCCCACATGACCAAATCAAACAAAGTCAAAATAAGAGCCCCCAGGGCTAAAAAACTAGAGCTGGCATGTAGTATGTGGTCAAAAAATGTTTTTAGAATGGCTGAATGAATGAATGAATGAATGAATCCAGGACCAATTTGGAGACATACCAGGGTTCCCCATTGCCACTCTCAGACCTCTCGGACTATCTAAGCCCAAAGACACTTCTAGGCTTTGGCTCACCCCAAGGGCACACCCACACAAACACACAAACACACAAACACACACACACACACACACACACACAGGAAGGGAAACTTCTGGGTCAGAGACAGAGCCAGGACTCAGACCCAGGCTCCAGGTCAGCTCTGTAGCCTCTAGGGGATGGGGGTGGCAGGGGGCACTGAGCCCCCTGCCTCCTGGCAGGGCTCACTCGCGGAAGCTGTCAGCCAACTGGTGGCAGTCCAGCTCCCCTTTTGGCTCCAGGCCCCCCGGAAGCTTCACTCCCGTCTTCCGGTCCACACACCAGCACTTGCCGCGCTGCCCATCTAAGGCCGGGTGACACTGCCAAGACAAGGGTGTGAGAGGTCAGTCCCCAGGCAGCCTGCCCCAATCCCAGCCCAGCCCAAGTCAGACAGTTGATCCAAGATGGCCTCTGAGGGCAGAGGCTCTTTCACAAGCACGGACCGTCTGAGCTCATGGAGTAGAGAGATATTGGCCAAGAAATGAAGGTTGTCTCAGAGGTCAGCACTGGTCTAGGGATAAAGGGCTCAAGTGTCAGAACTTTCAGTGGGATAAATATTGGGGGAAGAAAACACATAGAACTGTACAACACAAAGAGTGAACCCTAATGTAAATTATGGACCAATATTAGTTCCTTAATTTGTGGTAGCATATGTACCGTACTAAACCAAGATGTTAACAGGGAAAACTGGGGGTGAGGGAGTAGATAGGAACCCTGTACTTTCTGCTCGATTTTTCTGTAAACCTAAGGGGTGCCTGGGTGGCTCAGTCGTTAAGCGTCTGCCTTCGGCTCAGGTCATGATCCCAGGGTCCTGGGATCAAGCCCCGCATCAGGCTCCCTGCTCGGCGGGAAGCCTGCTTCTCCCTCTCCCACTCCCCCTGCTTGTGTTCCCTCTCTCACTGTCTCTCTCTCTGTCAAATAAATAAAATCTTTAAAAAAAAAACTGCTCTAGAAAATAAAATCTATTAATTTTTTTTAATGAGGGGAAAAAAGTTTTTAAAAATTGGGCAAGGATAGTGGCGCCTGGGTGGCTCAGTCGGCTGAGCATCCAACTCTTGGTTTCGGCTCAGGTCATGATCTCAGGATTTTGAGATGGAGCCCCGTGTGGGGCTCCCGCTCAGCAGGGAGTCTGCTTGAGATTCTCTCTCTCTCTTTGTCTCTCTGCCTCTCCCCCTGCGCTTGTTCACACTCATTCTCTCTCTCTCTCAAATAAATAAATAAAATCTTCTAAAAAATGGGACAAGGATAAAATTGGTGTTGGGATAAAGCTTGAGGGTAGGTTTGGCACTGGTTTGAGGGGCCCTTTCTGGTCCTGCACTCATTGCATACCACCCCATCATCTCCTCACGTCATCCTGGGATTTGCCGACCTGGGGGCAGCCCTTCTCCTCCTATCTAGGCCTCTATTGGCCAAGTATCAGCCCACTTTGTGGATCTATCTACAGAGCACGGAGTGGGAGAATGTATGTGTCTATGTCCACAAAGAGCTGGAGAAAGACCCAGGCCAGGACTCCCCAGGCCACACCCAGCATAAGGCTCTGCCCAGATATGCCACTCTTCCAAGTAAGCCCACCCCTCATGGGTCAGAGATGGGGCTGAGGAGGGCCAACCTTGCTGAACATCCTAGCCTCCTGGGGGCTTATGAGAGGAGCCCATGTTCCAAGGGCATGAGGGAATAGGGAGGTTCCTGCATTCATGTTTTCTCTCCTGCCCCTCTGCTTCAGTCCAAAGCTCCCATTCCCAGCTGTCAGATCTGCTTCACCTCCATCCTGGCTGTACCCCAGGTGGTTTGGTCACTCAGCGTGAGGGAAGGGGCAGGCTGAGTTTCCTCCTTAACCCTTCATGACTGAGCCCCTCCATCCCCAAATGAAATCTGAGATATTCTATGGCAAAGGAGAACTACTCATAGGATGGAGTACAGTACAGGGAATGAAAGAGTGCTGGGAGGTAGAGGTTGGCAGGAGTGCTAAGTGGTGAATCCAGACGTGATGGAAATAGCCCTGGATGGGGAGGCAGGACAGCTGATCTGCCATTAACTCACTCTGTGACTTTGGGCCTCAGTTTCTTCATCTCCAAAATGAGCGTGGTGGGGAAAATAAGCTGAGGCTCTAAGACTGGGGGAGGACCCAGAGGGTTAGGTTTGGGTGGGGAGGTCTCCCCCTTCCTGAGATCTCCAACCTGCACCATCTTGTGGAGAGACCAGGAATGCCCCAAGAGCTGAGGCCAGGACAGAGCCAGCAGGGATGAAGACCCACCTGCTTCGGGTGGAAGTTGCCATTTCGGTCGCAGTTGGGGATGGGGATGATGTAAAAGTCCTCGTGGGTGCGGCTCTGTGAGGCGGCCAGCCGCTCCAGGGCCCGGTGCAGCTCACTCTGGCAGGAGCCCTGGGGCTGGAGGAAGGGAAAATGAAACTGCTTAGCAGAAGGGAGAGAGGCAGGAAGACCCCAAAGCTGGGGGTCAGATCAGGACTCAAGGCCCAGAAAGGAGGCTCAAGGCCCAGAGGCCGGGCAGGGCCCAGTGGGTTCAGGGGACCCTGGTGGACAGAGCAGAAGGATACTGAACAGAGGATTCTGAGCTAAAGAGCTTCTAAAAAGGAAGGGTGTGAATGGAAGGGACCTTGTGGGGGGAAGAGGTTATGGAAACCTATGGAGGTGGTTGGGAAGGGAATGATTTCTAAGCAGGAGGGATAGCTGACATCATACAATTAACAACTTGGTAAGAAGACCCAGGCCAGGATCCATCAGAACCATCCATCAGAAAGGACTTAGCCAGACCCTGGGGCAGGGTCTCCAGGCCCCCTGCTGTGGCCAGCGTTAACCACTTAGTTACTGAAAAAGTCTGCGTGGAGAATCCAAGAGAAGAGCTAAGAAATGCCAGGAGGCTTGGGAAAACCACTATTTACAAACCGATACAGAAGTATTTCAGTACTTAACAATTACTTCAACTGCATATATATATATATATATATATATATATATATATATATATAACTGATGAACAGGAAAGGCAGTTCAAGGAAAGGAATGAGGATTCTCTGGGTCCTGATGATGCATACTGGGTGCCTCTTGCACACAGTAGGCATCCAATGAATGTTTGTTGAATAAACATAGTCCAGATCTAGTGGTGGTGGCGGTGCACATGTGCATTTGTAGGTCAGAGGTCCTCACCACAGGCCGAGCTTCCTCCCGGGGCACCCCGATGACCTTCATCTTGCCCCCGCTGGTGCTGCGGTCTCGAATTTTGGCGAAGTGCTTCTGCAGGCACCGACGGTCGTGGGCACTGCAAGGACTGAAGCTGTTGTTGGGGTGGTCACCCTCATCCTTGTCTGCAGTCAGGCCAAGATGGGGAGAGGTCAGCACCGGGAAAGGACAGGGCAACACACCAACCCAGCCTCCCACCTTGCTTTCTTCTTGGAGATTCTCCAGCCTGGCTCTGGGAAAGAATAGGGGGCCTTGGGGTGGGGTGGGGGGGAATAAAAGCAACACCCTCATCTCCCCCCCACTCTCCTGGGATTTCCTCAGGAGAATATTCCTCTTAAAGTCCTTGACTTGTCCCTCACCCCACCCAGTCCAGCCCTCAGATGAGTCACCAGCTGCAGCTGCACAGAGAGCAGGAGGGTCCCCTGGGCCTTGCAGGGAGGTCTAAGGCAGGCAGGGGCCTCCCCACCAGATTTCACACACACCCCCATTCAGCTCCTGCTACCATCCCCCACTCTGTCTACTCTCTCTTCCTGTCTCCTTTCCTGCTCTTTTCAGCATCTGGCTGAGCCAACCAGGGGATCCTCAGATCTGTTGGCTCTGCTACCCCTCTTCCACATGACCAAAATCAGAATTTCCATGAGTGATGAGAAATCTGGCCCAAAAGGCCCTCCCCATTGGCTGAACAGGAGAGAAGAAGCAGGAGTAGGTGTGTATGCCTACATGTGAAAGTGTGAATCGGTGTGTGTGTGTGACACACACTGTGTGGCCGCAGGACCAAAAACACCCTCACACCTCCCTTCAGTTCCCCCCACCCCCACATCTCCCATCCTTGGATTTTAGACACCATCCGAAGTCCATGTCTATTGCCCAGAGCCAGGGCACTGGGGATGTGGAGATGGGGGTGGTGAGGCTGGACCTGCACACTCTCCCTGGGATCCCCTGAAGACTCTATCTGAACTCGAGAATAACCCAATCCAGAAGTCCCAGAATCGTAACCACTACTCCAACCTCCAGGCAGCCAAAACCGGAATACAGGGCTGAGCTGGAGAAAGAGGTTGCAAGACCTCTCTGCAGATCAGAGTCACCTCTAAAATGCTTGGGCTTGGCAGCTCGCTGCATTCCAGATGTTGGCAGCTAGACAGAAGGTTACATCTGGTTTGCGTCAGGATTTTTTTTCCTGAGGAGTTAGCAGGTTCCTCCATGCATGGCAGCAGTCCCAGAGCTGCCTCTGGGTCAAATGGTATTTTTCCATCTAGCCAAATTTAGTTGGGGGGTTAGTTCTCTTTTTATTCTCCTAGTTCTGGTGGTGTGGGGGGAAGCAAGTAGATAAAGGGAAACCAGGCAAGGAGGAATCTAGACTTTCAGAAAGTCTTTGTCAAGATTCCATACCAAAGGTTATTTATAAAATTGAGTCACCAAAGATGGGAAGGTTTTGTCATGGGTGGAGGGCGGGTTTAGAAAGAAGAATCAAAGGTAAGGAATAAATGGAGCAGATAGATATAATCTATCCTTCTGCATATTTAACATCCCAAGAAGGACAGTCCGGAGGGGACTCCAGTCTCAGAGACAACATCAAGTTCTTTTTTTTTTTTTTTTTAAGATTTTATTTATTTATTTGACAGAGAGAGACAGGGCGAGAGAGGGAACACAAGCAGGGGGAGTGGGAGAGGGAGAAGCAGGCTTCTCGCCGAGCAGGGAGCCCGATGTGGGGCTCAATCCCAGGACCCCGGGATCATGACCTGAGCCGAAGGCAGACGCTTAACGACTGAGCCACCCAGGCGCCCCAACATCAAGTTCTTAAGGGTCAACCAAGGAGAATCCACTATAGCAAGACCTCCCGGTGACGTGGACAGCAAAAGATGTGGGTAAATTTCAGAAGACCAGCATTGTCAAGGGGGCCATAAGAAGATGGACCCCAAACCCTCAGTCAGAACCAGAGAAAAGATCTGGTACACGGGCTCTTCCCTGAAGACCCTCCCGAGAAACCTTTCTGGCCAAAAGGCCCAGACTGGCCAGTGATCCCTACCCCTGCATCCACCTTGCACAAAAGCATAGACTTTTGGAAGGGGGCACAGTGTTTCAGGGGTGTAGGCTGGAGGTGGATAATGGAGAGGAAGAGGAAATGAAAGATCTAAAAGAATTAGAGCCAAATCTTGAAACCACAGAGGCTGAGCTGAGACATGAACAAAAGCACCACCATTTTACCCGGAAAAGGCTGGAAGGGATCAAAAGGACTCATTTGCCACAGTCCATGATGCTAATTTGAGGGGTACCCTTGGAACCTGGAAAAGGTTTTGGTCTTTCCTTTGAGTTTGCTTTCTTTTCATAGCCATAAAGGGAAGCACTACTTTGCGCAGTGGCACTTGTTTCTCTTGGTAAGCAGGCAGAATGTTTTCAGGTTCAAGAAATAAGCAAGAGTTTTTTAACAAATGGAGGTTGAGAGCCTCCCATCCTGGAAGTATGGCGCATCAGGGTGGTAAAGACCTCAAGAACCTAGAGAGATCTAGAGTAGAAATGTAACTGCAATTAGGCTTTCCAATGTTGAGTTTCTACGAGCTGAAGTTCACAAATGATTAACTCTTGGGGGGTTATTAATGGATATATGGAATATTTATCCCTTAACTTAGGAGGCATTATTAAGGAGGACAATGAAGGGGGTGCCTGGGTGGCTCAGTTGGTTGAGCAGTTGAGCATCTGGCTCTTGGTTTTGGCTCAGGTCATGATCTTGGGGTTGCGAGATCAAGCCCCAAGTAGGGGTAGGACTCTGCAGCACTCAGCCCATAGTCTGCTTGGGGTTTTCTCTCTCCCTCTCCTTCTGCCCCTCCCCCTGTTTGCGCTCGTTCTCACTCTCTCTCTCGTAAATAAATAAATAAAATCTTTAAAAAAACGGGGGGGGGGGAGGACAACTGGGTCCACTCACTGAAACCTGGAGCCGCATGGGCCATAGGGCAAGGCTGGAAGCATAGCTTACGCTCTTGTGTGAGTAAGGCCTCATGTCACACTAAGGGGATTATCTGGGGATAATCTGGCCTCCCCCTCCTTGGTTTCCCCACTTTTTTGTTGTTGCTAGGCAAGTTTCCTTTTTTATTTTTTGAAGAACTGAAGAATCCTACAAGCCTCCAAAACACACATACTTGAGTCCAGATACTCATCAATGCCATACTTGGACCCTTCTCGCCCAAGGCCAGACTGCTTTACCCCACCAAATGGGCACTCCACAGAGGAGATCAATCCTTCATTAACACCAAGCATGCCAACTTCCAGCTGCTCTGCCACTCTCCAGATCTGGTCCCGGTCTGTCCCTACCTTGTGTCTAAGCTTAGAGAAGAATACACCAGATAGGGAGAGTAGCTGCTTACTTACTCTCATGGGGACATAGGTACACAGAGTATATCCATATCTGCCCACGCAGACACAGACAGGCCAGGATGCAAGAACCACAAACATATACAAACAATCACGTGTCCAGGCACACACTGGTCCACACGTGCACACCCACATGCACTCGGGCACTCTGACCCTGCCCCGAGCAGAGACACAGACCCGGGGCGGGGCACTCTGCCTGCCCCATAGCTTGTTGACTTTCCATTTAATCTGTAACTTTTCCTTGCCCAGCCTTGCTTAACAGGCAGATTGAGGATCCACCCCACGATCCACCCCTAGACACTGGGTTTGGGAGGGTGAGGATCGTAGCCTTGGGCCTCTGAAAAACGTTAACCTTCCACTCTCCAAAGCTGTCTAAATACTTACTACTTCCCTGCTTACTCAGTACCTGGTACTGCTCACCCAGGTGAGGCCCTCTGGAAAGACCCCAATCCCTGTGGGTCGGTCCCCCCAGAGTTAGACCTGACCTCTAAAAGGCTTATTTAAGGGGTGGGACTTCCAAGGTAGGCCAGGTCATCTCTTCCAGCCCCTGCTTGGAGCTAGGCCAACAACATGCAAACACAGCGCAAACCTTGGTCTTTGCTCTAGCAACCAAGGGTAAGGCACCCAGAGAGAGAAAAGACTTCACAGCTTTGGCACCACTGGCTGAAAAGTTCATGGTCAAAGCTAGAGGATTTCCTCTTTCTGGCTGCCTGATTTCAACCCCATGATTCCTCCTCAACTCCAGGCCCGGTCCCCTTCAAGACACCCAGGGTGAGGCTGTGAGGTGGGTGGGCCCAGCCACCCAGACACAGGCATTTCAGCTCACCCCTGTACCCTGCAAGAAAGGCCTTTTCTTTCTTCCCCTGGACTCAGCCTAGAGAAACCAAGATCATCCATGCCAGGTACCTAGCCCTTTCTTCGAGGTCTGGCTCACATGGCATCCCCCTCACCGTCATGCCATGCTGCCCTCCTCAGACTGAAGGAAAGCTGGCCTGTCCTTCCCATGTTTACAGCAGCAAAAAGCACCAAGTTCCTCCTTACCCCTCTCAACTCCTCTGAATGTCCCCCTACTTTGCTCAATTGCCCTACTGTCCCTCAAAATCCCAGCATCAGAGGAGAATTTAAGTTTCAACCGAAATCTTCTCAGCTTCTTCTTCATCACCATCTTCATCATGGCTCTAACTGATGGAGGTCTTACTCCATGCCAGACACCCCAAGCCTGTGAGGCAGGTCCCATTGTCATCTCCATTTTACAGATGAGGAAATGCAGCAGACTGGTTGGAGGGGAAGGAAGACAGACTTATCCCTGCAGATCCTATGTCTTTAAATGGAAAAGACTCTTGATACCCGAGGCACCAATAATTCTGGCTTTGCCAATACTAAAGAAAAAATGTTAAGCAGCCATGCTCCTCCCCCTACCTCCCCCAAGGCACAGAATTTCTGGGAAGGCCCTGTTCCCATGACATGACTGGATTCCCAGTACTGAAGTAAGGGGGACAATATTTGCTGCGTTGACTAAAAATTAACCCAGGCTGTCTGTTCCCTAACCCTGTCCCAGAGAGACCCAAGAGCACAGTTTAGGAGCTCCCCAGTCCAAACACTGATCTTCCCACTGTCCACTCCCCCAGATTCCATGAGTCAAGGGTCAGTCCACTGATGCAGAATTGTGGACTTCTGACGCACATGTCCCACCCCACCCCCACCTCTGGGGGCCTGAGCAGCATTAATCCACGTTTTCTGGCTCAGAAAGCTGGGACAGGAGGGCTATGGGGAGGTTAGGGGGCAGAGGCTTAAGATGGAAGGAGGAAACCTGCTCCTGGGGCAAATAGTAGGCAGCTGGACATAGCAGGCCAAGGGAAGGGGCATGCCAAGTGGTTGTCCTCCCCCAGTCACCTGCTGAAGCTTAGCTCCAAGAGGAAAAGGCAGAAAGAGAAGCCTGATACCCTCTGCCAAACTATTCCCAAGGCAAGAGGGTCCAAGCCTTGGGACCTAGGAGGGACAGTGGCCTATTGACAGTGAAAGGCTAGAGAGAATAGCAGGGATAAGGTCTGAGCTCTGGCCATCTTGTCTCACCAGAGACCCTGCAGGGCTGTTGCACAACTCTAGGGGGCACCTTTCACATGGTGCAGGGGATGTTTCTGTGATGACTAGGAGGTGAGAAGGCACGGACACAGCTTGCCGAGTAGGTACCTAGTTTCCCCAGGGTTCTCCAGGCTTGCCCTTTCCCTCTCCAGATCTTTGCATACCCTGCATGGGTGGAGGACAGGCAAGGAGGGAGGGAGTGGGCATTAGAGACCTGGACCCTGTAATCCCAAGGGGACATAAAGGCCAATTTGCATGATGTCCACAGGATAATCACAAACTTCATACCATTTCCCCCAAAGCCCCTAGGGGATTAGATTTTCCTCCACTATTGGATGGGGTACTCCTACCCAGCCAGGGAGGAGGGGGTGCTCAAGACCCTCTGAGGGCTCTTCTGCCCCGAGTTCAAGTCAGTGAGGGAGAAGGTTAGCACCTATTCTAATCTGGTGCCAGATACATACCCACTGTACAGTGGAGGATGGAGATATGAAGGGAAAGAGGTCCCATTATACTCAGGGAGCCCAAGAGCTCAGCCCTCACTCCCAGTCTGGTCTGCTACCAGTACCCCTCCTCTCCCACTGGCACCAGCATCTGTGCCCCAGGATCAGTGCCTTACTCCCTCAGGACACCCCCACCCCCACCCCCCTGCTTCCCAGATGTGCTGGGTGCCAGGCTGGCATTTCTCCTAGAATGTTTTCTGCTGACCTATCTCTCACTGCCTAGGGACAGGAAGGGCAGAGAGGCCTGAGGCCAGACCCCTGGGGTCCACCTCCTTCCTGTTTTCCCTGCATCCTGCTTTCCTCCGCTAACAAGCTGCAGAGGATTGAGGAAGTGGAACGGTCTGGGACCCAGGGCAGGAAGCTTGGGGCCGGAGTCCCAGCATCCGGACTGCAACAATGGAAGCTTCAAGCACCAGGAAAAGAGACACAGACAGAGGCACAGGGAGAGGAAAACAGAGTCAGAGAGGGAACAAGAAACAGAGGCAGAGATACAGAAAAGCAGAGAGAGATTGCCAAAGTAACAGAGAAAGACAGGAACAAAGACAGAAAGAGAAACAGTGACAGAGACACGGAGAGAAAGAGCAACAGAAAGGTGCTGAGGAGAAAGTGAGAGAAACAGGACAAAAGCAGAAAGGGAACAAGATAGAGAAAGAGAAACTGATAACAGGCGGAAGACATTGAGGAAAGGAGAACTCAGGAATGTTGGTAGTGAAACTAGAGATTGAGAGACGTAGCAGGAAATAACAAAAGAATAAGAAAGAACAAAAGACTGAGAAAGATTATAAGGAGAAACTGAGAGGCTCACTGAAAAATGGAAAAAGAGAAAGTGTAAGGGCCTTCTAAACCTCTCCCTCTCCCTTTTCCTCTCTCCCCCCTCTTGCTCTCCCGCCTCCCCCTCTCCCTCTCTCTCTCTCCTTTCTCTACTCCCTATCCCACACCGTTAGGTTTCTACAGCTCTGGGCTGGGAGCCAAGACTTGCTTCTCTTCGCCACCTCAGATGACACCTGCCAGGAGAGAGGAGCGGGGTGCCTGTATACCAGTGCAGGATGAGGTGCCCAGGCCTGGCAGAGAGACCTCTGTCTTCCCAATACCTCTCAAACAGCAAGGTGAGCTGCCTGGGGGGGGGGGGGCTTTGGGGAGGGGCAACTCTGATGCCCCCCACCACCAAAGCCCCTCTAATTTGCATGTCCCACTCAACCCTGCCTCAATGTCAAAAGGCCAAGCCCTGGCTTCTTAGACCCCTGGGGTTTCACATGTGGCCAGGATGAGGGAAGTTCCAGGATCAGGAACAGACAGCCACCACCACTGCCATCTCCATCCTCTAGTTATCTGGCCCCAGGCCGCTCACTTGCAGGCTGCTGGCTGGACCAGGTCAGGTTATGTTCCACTCTTGCACCAGCAGCCAGGACTACCATTGAGACCTCTCTTCCCAAACAGACACCCTTGGGAGGTTTGAGATGGAGGGCTGGGACAGTCTTCCTTGCTGGTGGCAACAGGCTGCTAGGGATTCAACAGCAGTTTCCTTGGGTGAGCCTGTCCCATGGCAGTTCAGCCCTGCCAAGTACCTGCCTCCTCGTTAACTCACAGATTTTCAAGGGCTTTCCAGGCCAGCCTGAATGGGGAAGGGGCTTCTAGGAGGGGAGAACACCAGGTAGGGCATGCAAGGACAGGGGCACCTTACCAGAGGGCTGCAGGCTTTCCTGGATGGCCTCGATCTCCGCCAGCTCCATGCACACGCCTTGCCCGTGCATCAGCGTGTGCAGGGGCTTCTCCACCCCCCGGGGCGGGTAGCAGCGCAGGCCGGAGCCGCAGCGAGGGGTATACACCCCGCAGGGCATCCCTTTGCCCAGGGCGCAAGTGGCGCAACAGCCGCAGCCCGGCTCCCGCACCAGCTCCTCGCAGCCCACGGGGGGGCGGCAGCGCGCCAGCTTCTCCTCCGAGCAGGGCGGGCAGTGGATGGCTTCGTCGCCCAGGCTCGGCCCGGGCCCGGCGGCCAGCAGCAGCGCGGCCACGAGGCAGAGGGGCAGCATGACCGAGCTAGGACGGGGCGAACGCGCGCGCACACTGGCAGCAGGGACACACGGCGACAGCGCCCGGGCGCGCCTGGAGGACCCGACCCGGAGGGCGCGGGGAGACGGGGCGGCCCCGCGGGCGGACAGGGACGGAGCCAGGGAAGTTAGCAAGCGGGCTGGAGGGGAGCGAGCCTGGCCGCCGAGGCGCTGCGCCGCATCCTCGGCCCGGCCCAGGCGGCGGGCGAAGGGGTGGGGGGGGGGAAGGGGGTTGAGCGGCTGCCCGGGACCGGCTCCCCCGGACTTTATACCGGCCCCTGGCCACACCCCCAGCTCCTTCCCAGAGGTGGGGGAGCGGGGGCGCCCGGGGGGGGGGGGGGAGGGGGGGGCGGCCGTTAGGGGGAGGGGGCGCTGTCCTGAGTCGCCGCCGCCGCCGCCGCCGCCGCCGCTACAACATCTGAAAGTCCTTTTCTGCCGCAGAAGGAAGCGGAGCAGTTTGGAAGCCGTGGCAGGCGCCGACAGCGCCTCTGAACCGGAGCCTGGGAGGGGAGAGAAAGAAGAGGAGACGCCAAGGGGCTGCTCTTTGGCCCCCTCCCTCGACCTCGGAGGATTCCTCCCCTACCCCGCGAAGGCGGCTGCAGCCCCACCCCACCCCCCACCCTCCAAGAACGCGACCTCCTAGCCCGGACTCCCGGCTCCGCGGATTCAGTCTCCCGGGCCAGAGTCCTTTCCACCCCACTCCCAGCCACTGGAGACCAAGTCGGGTGAAGTGGGAAAAAGGAAGCAAGCACCCAACGAGGGACCCAGAAGGGCCTGATGGCCCTAAGAAGTTAGTAGGCTCTCTTCCCACTCGCCCTTCCAACTCCCCCACGCCCCCCGCGCGCGCCCTATCTCCCCAGGGCTCATCTGGGTCCTGGTCCACTCTGCCTTCCTGAGAACTGAATCCACCGAACTCCTGGAGAAGGAGGTGCCCAGCCTCTTCTTCCTTCCTGGATGTTTACTTCTACTGCCCGACTCCCTCCCCAGAGGAGGATTGGCTAGGGAGATTGCCACTCTCAGTGTGCAAATTGTGCATCGCACAACTCCAGGGGGCACCATTTCTCTCGTGGTCATTGTAGGTTTGTGTAGCTGTTATGACAGTTTTCCAGCAGATGGCAGTCAAGCATTTCGAGGGAGGGGTGCCTTCTAATTCAGCTGGTGTTGCTATTTGGGCTAGTGCCTGGGGGCTGACTAGGCCCTCTGTGAGATTCTATTGGTGCCTGTTTCCCCGGCCCCTTGCCTCAGTCCTGCTGGGATCCGGAGAGACCCTAGAGTAACATTTGAGCAGAGACCCACCTCCCAGGTTCTCTCTGGTCTCCCAGTACTCACCCATCCTCCACACAAAGGCTTCTGCTGTCCTGGACCTGGTTTCAGGGTAAGAGTGCCTGTCAGGGCACAATCGGCGGCCCAGTGTGGATTTTTTTTTATTATTATTATTTTATCTTATTTTATTTATTTATTTATTTTTGGCTTGGCTTAGCCTAGAAAGCGGCAAGGCAGCCAAGCCAAAGTGCAGATCAGAGACCGTTTTCCTGCTTCCCGCTTCCTGCTTCCTCTCCCAGGGCAGCAGTTTTTCATTTGTCTCACAGCAATTAGGCCCTCTCCCACCTTCTCCAGTGTAGACTGTCCAGGTGATAGGAGGAAGAGAGGGGCTGGAAGCTGAAAGTGTAGGGACAGAACCAAAAAGTTGCAAACTGACGGCACCTACTGGCAATCATCAAGACTGCAGAAGGTCTGGAGAGTTCTGGCGGGGGACAAGATTCTGGGATTCTCTCCCTGCCATCTATCTCACAGACATACTGGGGTCTCTTCTTTTTTGGAGCAGGGAAAACAGAGCCAGGTTCCTCACGTCCCTGGGGGAAGTCCAGCCTGTCCCTGATTCAGAAAACTTCCCCCAGCCCTCTCCCCTTCCATCATCTTGAACCCGGTTCTGCCACCAACTTATTGTATGAAGTTGGACACCACTCCTTAGAGCTTGAATGTCCCTAACTCTAAAATAGAAGTAGGTCATCTCCACCAATCCTGCCTCTTAAAGCTCTTATGAGAGTAAAATGGGACCAGAAAGGATGGTTTTGATACCAACACCAGACTTGCCCCGTAGACAGCAAACCTGGGAGAGCTAAAGGCGCTGGGAGGTGGAGGAAGGAGTGTAGGAGAGGCTGGACTGAAAGCAAAAAAGTACCTGGAGGTGAAGCATGAGTGCAGGTGTGGGAAATCCAGAAAGGTTTCTAGGTGAGTCAGGTGCCCAGACCTCTACCCCAGCATCCCCCATCTATTCGCTGGTGCGCACCCACCCCCCAACATCACTGTCTAGGATAATTCCAAGGAAGCAGGAAAATAGATATAAGTAGGCCATCCAAGCACCTTCCCATCATTCATGCAACACCTATTTACTGGACGCTGATTGTGCGCAGGCTTTGTGCTAAATACTGAGGACACAGAAATGGCCAAGATCACTCTCTGCCCTCAAGGAGCTCACTGCCTAGTGAGGGGAGACAGGCATAAAAATAAAATGAGCCTAAGAAGTGTGCAGGTGCCCTGGGAGATATCCATGTGAGGCACTGTGGGGACCCAGATACACAAGTGGTCAGTTCTACATCCAAGGCATGGAAAAGCTTCACAGAGAAGGTGACTCATGAACCAACCATCTTCCATGCTGGAGGAAAAAGCACAGGTATTAACATCAGGCCAACCTGGATTCTAATCCCAGCTTTGCCACTAGACTCACTGGGGAACCTGAAACAAGTTACTCTGAGCTTCACTGTCCTTACCTCGAAAATGGGGCTTTGTGATAAAGAAAGAAGGGTGAGGAGGGGAGAGAGAGAGAAAGAGTGGCTTGTGCAAATTGCCCAGCCTACAGGGGGCGCTGAGTGTTTGCTATCCCACCCTATCCCACCCTGCAGGAAACTATAATTCTCCACAGGGCCCCTGGTGAGCCCCCGGTGGCAGGACCCGTGTTTCCCTCAGCAGAATGGAGGCTCTCAGAGGACTGGGTTTAGTGTCCCCCCTGGGCTTGCTGGTGTCTGGGGATAGGCTACATAAAGGGCACAGGATTTGGAGTGAGAGGACCTGGGTTCAAGTTGCAGCACAGTCACTTAAGAGCTGTGTGACCTTGGATACCCACTTAATGTCTTGAAGGGTTATTTCATCCATTTTAAAAAGAGAAAAAAAAAAAAATTCTGAGTTCAGTTCTCCAGTGTTTTTTACATGCTCTTGAAACAAAGATATAACTAAAAAAAATTAATCCTAAAAACATATAATAAAAAAAATAAATAAATAAACAAAGAGCAAGAGAGATAATTGGGCTTACCCCACAGGATGATTGCAAGAGAAAATGAGATAATGGATAAGAAAGCGTTCTGAAACCCAAGAAATGGGGTACAGATGCTGCTCATTGGTTTTCCCCACCTGATTGCTGCCTCCTTGAGGCCTGAGAGCACCTCCTGGAGCCCCCAGAGATAGAAACATGGCCTTCCTTCCCTGTCATCTTTTCCAGCCCAAGGCTCCACCGGAAAAGGAACCTCTGTGGGGCACCAGGCTGGCTCACTTGGAAGAGCATGTGACTCTTGATCTCAGAGTTGTGAGTTCCAGTCCCATGCTGGATTACTGAAAAATAAAATAAACTTAAAAAAAAAAAAAAAGAGGGTGCCTGGGTGGCTCAGTTGGTTAAGCATCTGCCTTTGGCTCAGGTCATGATCCCGGAGTCCTGGGATCGAGTCCCACATCAGGCTCCCTGCTCAGTGGGGAGCCTGCTTCTCCCTCTCCCTCTGCCTGCCACTCCCCTTGCTTGTGCTCACTCTCTCTCTCTGTCAAATAAATAAATAAAATCTCAAAAAAAAAAAGAAAAAGAAAAAGAACCTCTGCCTCCGTCTCACATCCTTGTCTGTCCCTAAGCTCCTGGGCACCCAGGGCACCAGGAAGATGCTCCTGATGGAGAAGTGAGAAAAATCCCCACTCCCCACCCACTTCTTCCAGCCCACAACTTCGTTGGCTTGTTGTTTAGAGTCTAACTAGCTCCCTTGTTGGTTTGGTTTCACACTTCTACTGGGTTCAGTCTGGGCTTCTTAGAGAATTGATAGTCCTGCCCTCAGGGAACCCCCAAGCTCATGGGCTTGCCCTAGAGACTATCTTGTCTGATGGAGTAGGCAAGTATACATAATAATGAAAGTTAACACTTAATGAGCATGGGCCATGTGCTGGACATGGTTCTAAGTGCTTCACGGGTGCACTTCCCAATAATCTCATGAAGTAGGAGCTATCATTATCCCCTTTTTAAGATAGGGAAACTAAGGCACAGAAAGGTATGTAACTTACTTAAGTCACACAAGTAAGTAGAAGAACAAGGGACTGAACCCAGGCAGTCTGGCTCCAGAGTTTATATGTTTTATGTTTTATAGCCTCCAAAATAGCTGTCAGAAGTATTCTAAACAAATGCCAAGGGCAAAAGACTATGGTACAGAGTGCAAGACTGGTGTGAGGGGGCACAGTGAAGGAGACAGTGGCATGGAAATAGGCCCCAGGCCTCCTCATAACTTTGGCTTCCCAGCCCCTCCCGGGCTGCCCTGGACTTCCCACAGTGCGCACACTGAGTAGGGAGCTCAACTCCCCTCCGTGTCTGCTGATCCAGACCCCAGGGAAGCATCCTCCACAGTCACTCCAGGTGTGGGCTGAGCACTAGCACATCAGTACAGCTGCCTTCTTGTGCACCAGGGCCCCATACTTGGAGAGAACAGATCAAGAGAGCTAGGATCTCCATAGAGACCCTACAATGCAGGGGGAAGTCTGGTTCAGAGGCTAGAGCCTGGGTCCTTCCCTCAGGTCATGTGGCTCCGGAAATGAACGTCCAGAGAGAGGATGCAGAGGGGAGAGGAGAGCCCATCTGTAGTTGGACTAGCCAGGATTCAGTTTCGTATTTCCAGTCCAACCAGCTCAGCTACTTGCTCCTTTGTGGCCACTTCTCCTTCCTTAGCTTCAGTTTTCCATCTGTAAAATAGGGGAGGGGAACTCATTGAATTGGGAACCCCCTTCCAGCTTGGGCAGTCTAGGAATCTAGAACCTCTGGAGTCTTTTTGCATGGTCCTAGGCCCCACGCCGGCATGGCTCCCAACGCTCCAGAGTTTGCACTATTTCCAAGCCAATTGGCACCCGTGGAATCACTTTCTCATTAGCCAAAGCCTGTGTAGGAGACAAGCCAAGTGAATGATGTTGGGTCCTTTGAGAGTTCTGTCACTGCCCAGAAAGGTGATGAGGTTCACTCAAGGGCATACAGCTAGTAATTAATAGAGCCAAGACTTAAGCCAAATATATTTACTACCTGCCACAGACTTAGTGCCCTGAGCCACACTCACAAAGTGAGCAGAAGATTACTACTGTAGGATTCTATTTCTATCGAATTCAAAAACAGACAAAACTAACCTACGGTTTAGAAATCAGGATAGGGTTACTTCTGGGGAGAATGGAAGTAGTTACTAGAAAGGGCCTCATGGGGTACAGGTGATGTTTATTATTTAGTTACATAGTGTATTCACCATATGAACATTCATTGAGCTAAACTTTTCTTATTTCTGCACCATTCTGTATGTACTTTCATTTTTTTACTTTAAATTTTTTTAAAGATTTTGTTTATTTATTTATTTATTTATTTGTGTAAGAGGTTTTTTTTGTAATTTATTTATTTTTTACAAAATAAATACCTGCTTCTCCCTCTCTCTCTGCCGGTCTAGCACAAGCAGGGGGACCGGCAGAGGGAGAGGGAGAAGCAGGCTCCCTGCTGAGCAGAGAGCCCATGCAGCGGGGCTCCGTCCCAGGACTCCAGAGATCATGACCTGAGCCGAAGGCAAACATTTAATCAACTGAACTACCCAGGCGCCCTTTAATTTTTTTAAGAAAAAACTTTTTTGTTTATATTTTTAAAGAATGCTGGCTCTCAAGTAGCCTGCCTGGACTGGATTCTTGGCAGTATGTTTAGGATAAGTTAGCACACCTCTCAATGCCTCAGCGTCCTCAGCTTTCATGTTAAGTGACTATTCCATAGAGTGGCTATAATGATTAAATGAATGAATCTGTATAAAACACTTACAATGGTGCCTGCTACATAGTAAGTGCCCGGGGAGTGTTGGTCATTAGCCATGACCAGCCAAGTGAGTGAGATTAAGAGCCTGGAGCCAAAATGCCTGCACTAAATCCTGGATTTGCCATTTACTAGCTCTATGACTTCGGCCAAGTGACATCCTCCCTCTTATCCTTAAATATCCTTGGTTGTAAGGGAGGGCTAATGGTAGCCCAGCCTGATCGGGCTATATGAGAACTTACAGAAACAATGCAGAGAGGCCCTTAGCACAGGGCCTGCCACAGAGTAAGACTAAACCATGCCAGCCATTATTATTATTATCACCATGGTAACCCTATAAACCCATTGTATAGATGGCGCTCCAGGTAGTAAAAAGATCCTGTTTAAGGTCACATGGAACTAAATGTGATTTAAACCCATTTGTGTGATGATGGAGCCCAGGCTCCCACTGGCTCCCCCACACCACCTCCAGAGGCACCATAGCCTTGAAAAGTTTTGCCCAAACCCAAGTAGCCCCTCTTGCTCCTGCAGGGCTGCCCTGCTGCAGCTGAAGCTCTTGTCTTCCTAGCCCCAGTTGTCAGGGTTCTGTATGTCCAGAGGCTGTTGTGCCTTCCCCGCCTGCCCAGCTCTAGCACCAATCTGATAATTCTGGTACCCTCCAGTTGGGGTGCTGGGGATGCAGCCCAGAACCCAGATCTAGCCCCAGCTGTGGGAAGAGAGGGTCTCAGAGAGAAGCCACATTGCCCACAAGGCCTTCCATGCCAGGGGCCTCTTTTGCTGCAGTCTTTGATTTTCCTTGTTCCGAGAGAGGTAGAGATAGTCCTAAAGATGGCTGGTGAGGGCTGGAGAGAACTTGAGGTCAAAGGGACAAGGCTGAGTAAGCCCAGAAAGAAGGGCCATCCTGCCTGGAGCCCCTAATTCACATAGCCCCCACCTTCTCCTCTACTGAAACCTGGATTCCTCCCACCCCCACCCCCTCAGTCCTCACTGTTTCCAGAGGCTTGATGTTTGGAGCCAGTAATCCTCAAGATCCGTGCAGTCTGTTCCTCACCCCCACCCAGTCTTGTTGATCTAAAAAGCAGGAGAAGTTGGGCACCAAGCCAGGGGAAAGGCAGACAGCCTGCGATGGAGAATTTTGCCCTCAGGTTAGAGGACACAAGCTGTGAGGCAGACAGCGCTAGTCTTGCAGTCAAAGCTAGAGGTTCAAATCCCAGCTCTGTCCTGATTAGCCATGTACCGTGAGCTTGTCTCTTCACCATGATGATCCTCAATTTTTTCATCTGTAAAATAGGAATGTCAATCCCTACTTCACTCCAAAACGCTGTTAAGGAGGATCAGTGAGGCTACCTATATAAGTGTAAGGACATATATAACTGAAAGCAGGTTACCAATGAGTGGTGTCATTATTGTGACCTTTTTTGATTCTAAGATTCTATGATGCTTTGAGGTGGAAGGGAGAGGGCACTAACAAGGGGAAGGCCAAGAGAGGAAGGGATTGAATAAAGAGTAGGACACAGCGATGGAAGGCAGAGGAAGATGAATAGATGTGATGAAATGAAGAACTTGGAGAGATGGGAGAGATTTATAGATCGATACGAAACCAAACATCCCAGTCCAGACTCCCTCTCTCCATTCATTCATTCATTCATTCACTCATTCATTCTTCAGATGAAGGAATGAAGCAGTAGCTGCCAAGCTGGACAGGGTGTCAGCGCCTACATCTAGCCAGAGGCTTTCTCCCAGCAGCACCCGAGAGCTCTCAGAGGGCACTAGGCTGGAAGGCAGGGGGCGTCTCTGCAGCTCCAAGTAACCTTTTCCTCAGATCAGACCCTTGGGTTCACAAGCCAAAGTCAGAGGTAGGGAGGCAGCTACCTCCTAGGAATGCCTGTCCTCTCCCCCTTCTCCCACCCTGACTCTCATTAAGGAATGGGACAGGCACCCCAAAGGACAGGGTTCAGAGAACTAGTTGTTTGATGGTTTTGGAAAACCCACACATCAGAATTGGTATCAGAATCATAGAAGACGGGGCGCCTGGGTGGCTCAGTTGGTTAAGCGACTGCCTTCGGCTCAGGTCATGATCCTGGAGTCCTGGGATCGAGTCCCGCATCGGGCTCCCTGCTCAGCGGGGAGTCTGCTTCTCCCTCTGACCCTCCCCCCTCTCATGCTCTATCTCATTCTCTCTCTCAAATAAATAAATAAAATCTTTAAAAAAAAAAAAAAAAAGAATCATAGAAGACATTAGGGTGGGGCCCAGAAAGAAAGGAGGAACACCATCCTTTATGGAGCCTTCATTACAGAGGCATGATTAATTAAATCATTGGCCATTGGTGATTGAACTCAATCCCCGGCACCTCTCCGCTCCTTGGAGGTAGGGGGTTGGAACAGTTCCCACTCTCTGATCACAGGGGTGGCTCCCTGGCAACCAGCCCCCATCCTCAGGTTTCCTAGGGGCTTTCTGAAAGTTACCTCATTAACATAACAAAAGACTCCTTTATGGCTCTGATCACTTAGGAAATTCCAAGGGTTTAACTCTGCGCCAGGATCAAAGAAAGACCAAACATATTTTTCTTATCACATCACACCTCCCAAGGACATTTTCTGGGATTTCTGCCAATTTCAGAACTGGGTAGAAGATGACAGGTCCAGGGGTGCCTGGGTGGCTCAGTCAGTTAAGCATCTGCCTTTGGCTCAGGTCATGATCCTGGGGGTCCTGGGATCCAGCTCCACTTCGGGCTCCCTGCTCAGCAGAGAGTCTGCTTCTCCCTCTCCCTCTCACCCTCCCCTCCTGCTCATGCTCGTTCTCTCTCTCTCTCTCTCAAATGAATAAATAAAAAATCTTAAAAAAAAAAAAAAGAAAGTGACAGATCCAGGTGACCCCATTCCCCACATTATGAGACATACTGGCTTTCTCACCCCATCCTCCAGGCCGGCTTGCTGCCCCATTGCAGTCACCTACAGTTATATCTCTCTCCGGGCCTCAGTTTCCCCATCTGTACAATGAGGACATTGAATTTGGTAATCAAAGAGCCAGTCTTAATCTCTCTTCCAAGGAGATCCAACCCTGCTCCTGTCACATCTTCTAGGTGTGTCTGTTCTGTTGGGCCCCCTGAATGTCAGGTAAGTGCCCGTCTGGGTGGAAATGTCAGGAACTCTGGGACCTTCTGGGATGGTAGTGGAGGTGGGATAGGGGAACAGAAGGAAGATTGAGGAGCTGGAGTGAGAGAGAAAACTCACTCTGCCATCCCCACTTCTACCTCTACTACCAGCCCTTCTGCCCCAACAGGGAGAGCAAGGGGAAGGAGTACCCCATGACTGGACTCCTGGCTTTCCTGGTGAGAAGGGGCCTATGGGGAGCCCAGGGCCCCCTAATCCTCCAGGGCCCCCAGCAATCCCTGGCCTCTCAGCACATCCTGTGGCCCCAGATCAGCCTCACCTTTGAAGGGAGAAGTCAGACCAGAGGTAAGGGGTGGATGGCATATGGGTTGTGGGAGGTGAGTGGTAAATAGATGGTGGGTGGAAAAATGGGTAGATGGTGAGTTCATGGGAGGGTAAGTGGTGGATGGGGCTGGGTGGATGGTAAATGGGTGGAGTGGGTAATGGGTAAGTGGTGGATGGATAAGAAATGATAGTGTTCTTTGGGTAGAAGGCTGGTTGAGGGTCCTTTGAATCAGGGGCTGCGGTAAAGTTAGCAACAGGACTCTAAAACTGAGAACCAGATTCCTCCTGAGACAATCTCTATATGTGTGCCCAGTACTATAATAGGGCCTTGAACCCAGAATTAATGATTCTGTAGGTGACTCAATTAATGTCCCACCCCCAGGGTATCTCAAAATTCCCTAAATAATCTCGGGGCCAAAGGCACTTTCCCATGTACACATTCTACTCCTATCATAGCTTCTGGCTTGGCCCCATTGCCTTTCCCTACAAGAGTCCCCCACCCCCAAAATATACACTGCCAGCTCTGTGGTTCACCTCCACCCCTCCTGCCTCTCATTCCAGGTGCAGGATGGAATTGGACCTCCTGGTCCCCCTGGTTGCCAAGGGTTTCCAGAACTCCCAGGACCTCAGGGCTATCCTAGCCATGAAGACTCCCAGGACCACCCTGGATACCTAGGGACTGGGACTGATGGGCTCCCAGGAACCCTGGGAACACCAGGCCTTCCTGGACCCAGGGCTACCCTGGCTCTTCAAGGCTGCCGGGCCCAGATGGACCCCCATGGAGCTCAGGGACCAGTGGGGCTCCCTGAGCAGGAGTCTCTTCCAGGGGGCACCTGAGTAGTTCAAGCAGTTAGGCATCTGACTCTTGATTTCAGCTCAGGTCATGATCTCAGGGTCGTGAGATTGAGCACCGAGTCCGGCTCCTCACTAGAAGTGGAGCCTGCTTGGGATTCCCTTTCTCCTTCTCCCTCTGCCCCTCCCCTCCCCATCTCACACACGCAATGCATGCGCACTCTCATTTTCTCTCTCTCTCAAAAAAAAAAAAAAAAAAGTCTCCTCCAGCCCAGCCAAGCCAGCGTGGTCCACAGGTGAGAAGAAGCTCCACCCTAGGGGCACCTGGCTGGCTCAGTCAGTAGAGCATGTGACTCTTGATCTCAGGGTTGTGAGTTCAAGCCCCACACTGGGTGTGGAGCCTATTAAAAAAAAAAAAATTAAAATTCATCCACCTTAGAATCCCCTCTCCTTTATAAAAAATAAAAAAAGAAGAAGAAGGAAAAGGGGAAGGAGAAGAGGAAGATACCCACCCTAGCCCAACTCCTCTATTCTAGGCCTTCCTGCAACCTCCATCAATGCTCTTTTTAACTTCTTTCTGGGGACTGCTCACTTCTCACTGAGCTTTTTAGCTAGTTGTCCTATTGCTATAACTAGAATGTGAGTTACTAGACATCAACAATTGTGCTTTTCTTTCCTCTTCTTCCCTTTATTTCTTCACTCCCTCCCTCCTTTTCTTTAGCAACCCATCCCCCATCCTTCTCTACACCCTTTCCTACAATAAATGTGCTCAAGACACAGTCTCCACACATCCTTTGTGGTCTGGGGCTGGCACATAATATATATTCAGTAACACTTGTTAATTCACTGACCCTCTACCCTGCCTCTGCTTGTATCTCTCTGCCCTTGGGGGTCTTCCCCTGGGGCTGAATCATTTGTCTCATCCTGTGTCCTTCCCCCCTTCCTAGTACAGAGCCAAAAGGGAGAGAGAGGCTCAATAAGTGGCCCAGTTTTGCCTGGAGAAAAAGGCTTGCAGGGGCCTCCTGGAGCCCCAGGTCCAAATGGAAAAATGATCTATGCTTAGATGGCTCTCCCTGAGAGAATAGGCCAGAGCACCCCTCCTTCATGGCTGTTCTCCCTCTTTCTCTTCTACCTCCTCTTCCTTCCTAAAGGAATATCCTCATATGCCTATTAAATCTCACCTTCCATCATTAATTCCTTTAGCTTTGAGGAGGTAGTGTGTATAGTCAAAACACTGAGAATTGTATGTGATCTTGGACGTGTCACTTCTTACATGTCAGTGAAGCCTATGAAAATATTTTTATTTTCTCTGGATAAATGATTCCAGATGCCTCCCTTACCTGTTCTTCTCTCATCTGTTTGCTCAGAATTTAAGTCAACTGCAATACCTTGCCTTTCCCTCATTCCTTCACCTGTTGCACCTCTCTCAAAGTGCTCTGGCATGAATGGATGCTCTCCCCCCCCTTCCCTGCTGCCCCCAGTACCACCATCACCACCCCCCAAGACATACCTTCTGCCTCCTGGTAGCCCCAAGTAAGAGAAGTAGGAGAGTATCTACAGAGACCCCCTGTGACTACCCTGTCTGTACTTCAGACAGAGACTTGATCTCCAACCTCTCTGCTGAGCTCAGGTGAGACACACTGATGTAGGAGCACCTCACCTGTCCACACCCCCAGCTTACCCTATCCTTAGAAGTGATACGGGAAGAGCAGAACATCTAAGAGAAGGGTTGGAGGTAAGGGGCTTGTGACTGAGGTTGCTTGGGCTTTCTCTTTACCCACTCCAGTTAGGAGCAGGGTTCATTCACCCTAGAGCAGAATTCTCCTCCTCCCCTTTCACCTCACGGGGATACAGCCTTATTCCGGAAAAGTCTCCTCGAGTAGAACTCTTGCAGCTGACCCCTTCTGCCCCTTCTGGGTTTTCATTCCATCAGCTCCCTCACTGAGTCTTTGAGTTCAAGGTGCAAAAGCCCTGGGACAGTCCCAGTGTCCCAAAGGGCAGCCCAGCCAATGTCAGCAATGGGTACTCAGTCGAGTGAATCCCAAGGGAAGGGAGCAAACTCTTGGTACATTGGGTCCCAGCTTCCAGGGGGTAGTAAACAGAGGCATATGTGGACCTTTCCTTTCACTTTGGGGTTTGACTTTATTGGGCTGTCCCTCCAGAGTTGTGCACTCCTGCATAAGGGGGCCTGCTGATGCTTATGCTGCCCCCAGGTGGACAACGATAGTACTGATAGCATTCACAGAGAGTCTCCTGGGGAGTGGGCATTGTACTGGTGCTGAGGGTTCCAAAGGCGCAGGCAAATCCCTGCCTTCAGAAGAGCTTGTGGTCTGAAGAGGGAGACCACAGGTAAACACAACATGATCAGTGTTATGTAACAGAGAGAAAAGTACTGGATGCCAAGAAAGCAGAGAGGAGCCCAGAGTGTGTGGTTAGGGAGAACTTCAAAGGGAAGTGATGTTGGATCTGTGTCTTGAAAGATAAGTAGAATTTAACAATCTTGAGGAAATTACCTAACTCCTCTAATCCTCAGTTTCCTCAGTAGAAAGGGCTGGTATAAAGATTAGGGGGAAAATTATGCAGAGTGCTTATTACTGTGTCTAGTATATAATTGGCACTCAGAAAATTTATATGTAATAGGATTTATTTTTAGGAATTGGCTCTGATAGTGGGGTCTGGCAGGTCTGCAATATGTAGGCAGACTGGCAGCTGGAGACTCTTGTGGGATTTCTGTTCAGTCCTGAGACAGAATTCTTTCTTTTCTGAGAAACCTCCATTTTTTCCTCCTAAGGCCTTCAACTGATTGGATGAGGCCCACCTGCATTACAGAAGCATTATAGACGCATTACAAGCCTTTTTCTTTTTTTTTTTTTAAGATTTTATTTATTTATTTGACAGACAGAGACATAGCGAGAGAGGGAACACAAGCAGGGGGAGTGAGAGAGGGAGAAGCAGGCTTCCCGTGGAGCAGGGAGCCCGATGCGGGCTCAATTCTAGGACCCTGGGATCATGACCTGAGCCGAAGGCAGACGCTTAATGACTGAGCCACCCAGGCACCCCTACAAGCCTTTTTCTTACAGTCAGCTGATTTAGATTACATCTAAAAAATACCTTCACTGCAACATCTAGATTACTGTTTGGCCAAACCACTGGATGCCATAACCTAACCAAGTCGACATAGAAAATTAACCATTAACAGAGGTCATTCCAAGCAGAGGCTACTCCAGACAGGGACTATGTTACATTTTTCTGCTTGGTTATGCTTTCTGAAAAATCACTCTTTGTTAAACTAGTAAAATACTAGTGTTAAATAAGACTATGTTTGAATATGATAAACAATTTAGAGCACAATTTATGGAAACATAAACTCCTAGGTAAAATCACCATAACATCTTAAAGTCAGAAGGGATCTTATAGCTCATTGAGTCCAACCCTCACTCTGGAGAGATTGCTCTTACAACATACCTAGAAAATGGTCATCTAGACTCTTCAACATTCCAGTGGTAGAAGTCCCTATGTCCTAAGAATGTCCGTTCTTGAACAGCTCTAATTGGAAACTTTTTCTTTACATGGTACTTTCTTACATCAGCACCTCTCCTATAAATTGTTCCTTTTTACTTATCAAAGATAAATCTTACCCTGGATTTTTCCCATCCTTGAATAGAATACTTCCTTAGTTGTCTAAATGTGTATTTATCAGGTCAAAATTCTTTGTTTTTAAATGTTTTAATTTTTCTAATTCCAGTAGAATTAATGTACAGTGTTATATTAGTTTCAAGTGTACAATATAGTGATTCAATAATTCTATACATTACTCAGTGCTCATCACAATAAGTGTACTCTTAATCCCCTTCACCTATTTCACCCATGCCCCCACTCACCTTCCCCCCCACCCCACCCCCAGTAACCACCAGTTTGTTCTCTATAGTTGAGAGTCTGGTTTTTTGTGTCTCTTTTTTTTCTTTGATCGTTTGTTTTGTTTCTTAAATGCCACATATTAATGAAATCATAAGGTATTTCTTTCTCTGACTGACTTATTTCACTTAGCATTATACCCTCTAGGTCCATCCATGTTGTTGTAAATTATGTAAGATTTCATTCTTTTTTGTGGCTAAGTAATATTCCGGTGTGTGTATATGTGTGTGTGTGTGTGTGTGTGTACCACATCTTCTTTATCCATTCTTCAATAGATAGAACGCTTGGGTTGCTTCCATATTTTGGCTATTGTAAATAATGCTGCCATAAACATAGGGTACATATATCTTTTCAAATTAGTGTTTTTGTATTCTTTGGGTCAATACCCAGTAATGGAATTACTGAATCATATGGTAACTTTATTTTAAATTTTTTGAGGAACCTCCATACTGTTTTCCACAGTGGCTGCACCAGTTTGCATTCCTACCAACAGTGCATGAGGGTTCCTTTTTCTTCACATCCTCGCCAACACTTGTTGTTTCTTGTGTTTTTGATTTTAGCCATTCTGACAGGTGTAAGATGATATCTCATTGTGGTTTTGATTTGCATTTCCCTGATGATTAATGATGTTGAGCATCTTTCCATGTGTCTGTTGGCCATCTGTATGTCTTTTTTGGAGAAATATCTGTTCATGTCTTTTGCTCATTTTTTTAATTGGATTATTCGGGGGTTTTGATGTTCAGTTATATAAGTTCTTTATATATTTTGGATACTAACCCCATATCAGATATATCATTTGCAAATATCTTCTCCCATTCAGTAGGTTGTCTTTTTGTGATTTTTTTTTTTATTGTTTCCTTTGCTGTGCAGAAATTTTTTTTTTATGTAGTCCCAATAGTTTATTTTTGCTTCTGTTTCCCTTTCCTTAGGAGATGTATCTAGAAAAATATTGCTATGGCCAATGTCAGAGAAATTACTGCCTGTGCTCTCTTCTAGGATTTTTATATTTCAGATCTCATATTTAGGTCTTTAATCCATTTTGAGTTTACTTTTGTATATGGTGTAAAAAAAAATGTGGTCCTGTTTCATTCTTTTGCATGTTGCTGTTCCAGTTTTCCCAACACCATTACATATTCTTGTCTCCTTTGTCATAGATTAATTGACCATACAATTGTGGGTTTATTCCTGGGCTTTCTATTCTGTTCCATTGATCTATGTGTCTATTTTTTTAAAGATCTATTTATTTATTTTTGAGAGAGAGCATGAGTGCAAGTTGGGGAGGGGCAGAAAAGAATCTTCACACAGACTCCCCATTGAACCCATGTGGAGCCTGATGCAGGGCTTGATTTCATGACACATGAGATCATGACCTGAGCCCAAACCAAGAGTCAGATGCCCTTTACTAATTTTCACAATATCATTCCATTCCATGCTGCCAGTTCTTTTCCAACAAAAACAATATTGTAATAATTTTATGTACACACACAATTATAGGAGTGTGTCAGGTATTCCTAGAAGTTAGATTACTGAATCAAAAGGTATGTACACTTTTAAATTTTGATAGATACTGGACTGCCAGACTGCTGAGGGAAACCCCTGAGTGGACTTATTGGGGACTAATCTCTGGTCTTGAGTTCCTCCCTACTTTAGCCTCCCTTGCTCTCCTCCCAGCTCTGTTTGGTGGCCCTCACTATCCCTTTGCCTGGGGCCATTAATGTTCCAAGAAACAGACCTGCAGTGCCACGAGCAGGGAGACGCTGAGCTCTATGGGACATTTTGGGCTTTCCTGGCCTCCTCCAACCCAAAGCTGGTATCCCTGGTAAAAAGGACTGATTGGACCCTGCAGTCATTAACCTCAAGGTAAACAGGGTCTGTTGGCCCAGCCCTAACCACCACCGACCCTGGGCCAGCCCAGCCTCATTCAGGAATTCCCAGTTAGCTCTAGCCTAACCAGCTCCATCCCCCAAATCCAGAGCCACATTTTCAGCCCAGCCCCATTCACTCAGCCAGCTAGACGGAAGAAATAATTCACTTTCAAGAGGAACTTCCAGGTGGAGGATGGAGACACAGCTCCTTTAGGACCCCCTCCCCCTGCTGCTGAGTGGAGAGACAAAAAACACAAATACCCATAAGAAAACCAAAAAATATTTATCAAAGGAACTAATCCGCATTTGCAAATGTATTCCAAACAACTGAAGGAAGCCTGAAAAAAGATCTAAGAAGACTCCCTGAACAAGGGGAATTTTGAATTGGTTTTGGAGGAGAGGACTTGGGAGAATCGAAAAGGGAAGGGGGGGATGGTCTTGAAAAGGAGTAGAGGTAATAACTGCTAACATATTTTGAGCATTTATTATTTGCCAAGCAATGCACTAAGAACTTTACCCATGTGTTATCTCCCCTATGTGGAGGTACTCTCATTATCCCCATTTTAGGTAAAGTAATGGAGACACAGTAAGACTGAGTGACTTGCCAAGGTAATACACCCAGCCAAGTACTGTGGCCAGGAATCTGACTCTAGTGCTTAATATTGCCCCCAGGTAGGGGTAGGGATGGGGGCAAGGTACAAGTAGCTAGCAAAGTTGTGGGTAGGTAATGAGGATATGGGAGCTGCCCCCTCAGTCCATCAAAGCCCCTGGAACTGACTCCCAACCCCTTCTTGCCTCCCAGGAGTAGTGGCTAGCAGGCACCTGAAATTCCCTCTTTGTGGACAATGCCTCCCAGGCCCACCCATCTCAGACTTCCCTCCGTGGCTCCCAACAAGTCCTGTAGAACACTCTGTGAAAGGCTCTGGAAAGGAGAGGGGTTGATAAACAGCTTGTGTCCAAAAGAGAAGCCCCCACCCCACCCCCACCCCCCACAAGACCATCCTGCTAGAGGGCTAGAAGATTGTCCTAAGTGCTTCCATGTCTCATTTAGCCCTCTGTACTTTTAATAAAGGATGATGACATGGGGAAACTGAGGCTCAGGGAGGTTTGTTGTTGTTGTTGTTTTGTTTTGCTTTGCTTTACTCAAGCATGTGTGACTCCAGAGTCCTTTTGACTCCACAGTTCTGTTTCTGGGTTTTGGAACAGAGCCTCACATAATCAGGGTCCAGCTCAACAGCAGAGTCCCAGAAAATAGGACTGGAGCTGCTTATTAAATTCCTGTTGCCTCATCCCCAGATGGGTCTTACAAGGTACTGCAGGCTAGGATGAGCTACAGGGTAGAGACCAAGAAAGGCAGAGGCTGGGCTGCCATCCTTGAGGAAGCATGCCCACCTACCACTACCATGTGGGGTCTCTGTGTTCGAGGAGGCAGAAAGTAGAATGGCTGGTGTCTGTCAGAGTCATCTTCTGTTCTGGGGAGAGTGCAGAGAATGAGAGGCTGCCCTAGAGCTCAGGCCTGCTCAGCCTTTTGGATGGGCAGAAGCTCCTGGTTTGGGTGGACTTCCCTACAACTGCTCTGAGACCCTGGGTGATCCTGTGCATTGGAGGTTGCCTATCTGTATCAACACATGCAGTGAGGAGAGTGGAATGAAATACCTGGAATTACTGGAGGCCAGGTGAAAAAAAAAAATCACCCTAGCCCATAGGCTACCTCCCATGCTCGACTTCCTGTCACACCACCACCACCACCCGACCCCTCATCCCCCCACCCCCAACCTCCACACTGGCCCTCTTTGGAGCTTTGCTAGCAGAGTAGGCATTGGATATGCTGGGGTGATTTAACAATTGGTTGACCTCTGGTTTCTTTTAGACGGGGAAAAAAAAGAATTAAAGCCACAAATTGTCATGCAAGCCTAAGGAAGATTCCTGCTTCCTGATTCTGATACTGTTAGCCTACTCTTCTAAACACCTTACATTTATCTCGGGTAATCCTCACCCAACTCTTGGGTACTGCTGTTTTTTTTGTGGGGTTTTTTTGTTTAAGATTGTATTTATTTATTTGAGAGAGAGTATGAGAGAGACGGCAAGCACAAGGGGGGCGGGGGGAAGGGCAGAGGGAGAAGCAGACTGCTTGCTGAGCAGGAAGCCCGAGGAGGCGGGACCCCGGGATCAAGACCTGAGCCAAAGCAGAGGCTTAACCCCCTGAACCACCCAGGCACCCCTGAGGTACTACTGTTATTTTTATTCTTTTTTCAGCAGAGAAAACAAAAGCACCAAAAAGCCTGCCTCCATCAAGACCGCACGACTGGCAAACTGCCCAGCAGGGATAGAAACTCAGGTAATAATGATTGGAAGGAGATGGTTCAGATGACAGAATTAGCTAGTCATTCAAATCGAGCAGTTCTTTTTTCAAGCATCTTGTAAGGGGGTGGGGGGAAACGCATTCTTTTGTCATTTTAACATTGTGGATTGACAAGGACAGAATAAACCCATTCAAACATTTACACGGCAGAATAAAAAATTAAAAAAAAAAAAAACAACTTCGGTCTTTGGCATGTTCTCGTCAAATGTGAACAACTTTTCTGGACAGCAGAATTCAGGGAATTTAACAAAGGAAAGAAAAGTAACAAGCAGCAGGGCATCCTACTGGCTTTCTGAGGAAAAACTGTCTGTCCTAGAATGGCCCCTAAACCCCATCCCCCGTTCCTGAGGCGGTAACTACAAACTACTCCTCTACTGGGGGACTTGAATACTGCTCTCTATTTTGCGTGGCCTCTCCACGCCCTACTATTATATCCCAAAACCACAGCTGTAGCACTTCCGTTTCTTCGAAAATAAATTCTTGGGAGGGGAGGTTGAGGCAGACGCCAGAATCTGTTCGCTACACCAAATCACCAGGCTGCCAGTCCAGAAAGCCGGCGCTCAAAAAATTTCCTCAGGAAAATGAAGCTAGGACTCCCGTTCCTCTCGCTAAAAAGCCTCAGGACGGAAAACAGTTTCTAGATTTCAAGAATCTGAACTAAGTTAGCAGCTACTGAGTAATTCTTTTCCTTCCTCCTTTTGCCCCAGCCTGCACCTCAGAAAACCCCTTCCCGCTGCCATCGCGAGTCTCTTCAGAGTTGTCGGCCCCGAGAGAACAAATAAGCCCCTCCTCATTGGCCAGGTTTCCTGTCAGTCTGTCCGCGACGACTCCGAGTGGTGCCTTTTGAAACCCTTCTAGTCCCGCCTTCTTTTGCGTAATTGGTTTGTTCAAACAGGCCCCCGGACAACTCAGACGTTCATTGGTGAATATAAAAAGCCAGCTACGATTGGCTCCTCGGGACGGAACCTGTGAGAGCGAGTCAGAGATTGGCTTATCTGGTTTGGGCGGGCTACAGGAAGGTTCAATTGCGACTGGAAGAGCTCTTCTAACCGACGAGCGTCTGTGGAGAAGCGGCTTGCTACGCGGTGGTCTCGACGGTCCCGCCGGTTTAGTCGCTTGCAGGGTTCTCGAGCCCCTTCACGACCGTCACTATGGAGGTGTCACCATTGCAGGTACAGCTCGAGGAAGGGGCGGGTCGTGGAGGCTCAGCGCTGCCCCGCATCCCTCTGGCTGCCGGTGAAGGGTTAGGCTCCCGGGCTGTGGTCCGTTCGCCGCCGGCTGGGAGCGGGTATTCCGCGTCGCCCCGGGTCTCCTGGGCTCGGAGTGATCGTGAAGTGGATGGCCCCCCTTTATGGTGCTAGTAGTGAAATATTGGCTACGCTGGCTGGCTTCTGGGGTGTTGGGTTCCGTTTTACTGTCTCTAGGGCCAGTATTCAACTGGCCCGTTTTATTATGGCCCGCGTGTGACTTCAAGCAGCACAGTCAGATACTTTCCTACCCTCCGGTGGAAAATGGGATTGAATGCCCCTGACCTTGGAAGGTGCAGAGCATGGCACGATGTTCCCAGTGAGGAGCCGGCAGGCCCGACTTGCTCAAAATATGTCCTTCCTGTGTTCAAAACGATTCAAAGGATTGAATCGATGGGCTCCCAAACTGCTGCTGACCAGAATCTGTTATGTACCTGGGGCATAGCAGGCACTCAGTAAATATCTGTGGAATGTGTGAAAGAAGTGGGTTGTATTTTATTGATGACATCTAAAACATTCAAGGAAAATAGTTCCATGTCACATGCACTTGGATGAGATAATATACGTTTATTCAAACTGACACCTGGGAACTTGGCTGCAGTTAACTTAAATTGCCGTGTTGGTACAAAATGATGTAAACTGCACCAATACCTGGTAAAAGATTGTGATTACACATCACTATGTGTGATGACACATAATGCGTAAATCATTACGGTGGGTGTTTTGTTTATAGTTTTTAATAAACCTCCGATTAAACATCCCTTTTCTACAATTTTCTAAAATTGCTAGCCTGTAAATGAAAATATGCAAATCAGCAAAACAAAGAAAAATGAAGATGCTAAGAAAAGACTGTCTATTGAAAGAATCTATCAAAAGAAAACCCAACTGGAACATATTTTGCTCCGCCCAGACACCTACATTGGCTCTGTGGAATTAGTGACCCAGGTAAAACCAAGTAATTAAATGCAGTTACGAAGTAGTTAAAATGTATACTTTTCCAGGTGAATTTTCTATATATTCCATGTACTCTGAATGTCACGGGAACTGGCCTAAGCTATCGTATGTATATTGTATTTAATCCAGAAGACTTTATAGTAATGATGATAAAACAGAATAAATATAGGGTAAAAGTAACTATATTTCTTTGCCTTATTTCTAGCAAATGTGGGTTTACGATGAAGATATTGGCATTAACTATAGGGAAGTCACCTTTGTCCCTGGGTTGTACAAAATCTTTGATGAGATCCTAGGTGAGTAAATTCTTTCACATAAAGATCTACTGGTCAAATCCTTCATAAGAAGTATCATTTCTAGCAAACCCTCTATAACCAGAGCTCCTATCTTTTCAAACAATAGCTGGCAAGGTGAGGCAGTTTACTGGAGTCTAACAAGTTGAATTTTTTCCTAGAAATAGTACTGTGAATAAATGTTAAATTCACGCCTCGTTAGTATGACTTTTTTCTTTCTATATCTTAATTTTTTTAAATTTAATTTCTTACCAATGTGTATTTTCTTTCAGTCAATGCTGCAGACAACAAACAAAGGGACCCAAAAATGTCTTGTATTAGAGTCACAATTGACCCGTAAGTCTCTTACATGGTCTTTTGTTTGTTATAGTTCATTGTCACTGTTAGTTACATTTACTTTGATTTATACTAACGTTGGCCTTTTTAGTAAATGAAATTCTGCAAAAGCACAGAAAAGCAGAATGCTAAAATGAACAATCTATGATACCTACCACCTAGATCCAAGTTATCAATGCTTTGCCATATTTGCTCCATCTATATTTTTTGAGTCCTTTCAAAATAAATTACAGACATATGACACTTCATCCCTAAATTTTTCAGTAAGCATCTCCAATAATTGCTCAGTCTAAGCTTTCTGGAGTCTAGAGCTTTTACTTTTTCTCATGATGCTATTCAAATAGTAAACCAGCAGGTGGTGATAGAGAATAATTGGATCCATCATTTCTGGTTATAAATGCTGGGTGTCCCTTTGTGGGTACTCAGGGTGCTTGTTTCACCTTTTTATTAGCCTGATCAGTTATGACATAAACTATGCTTTAGCTTCTTTGGGGAAGTGTGTTAATGATGTACTGAATGCTTCTAAGGGCTTGATACCATAGTCTAAAAAAATGTTGAGCTAGTTTTAGTCTTTTTTGTAGATAATACTGAGCACTACTTGGAATAAGATCCATAGTGTTTGTCTGGTTATAACTAAACTATACTAGCTTATGAGAATTAACTTAAAATAACTAAGAAATAAGTCCAAATAAATTTTTAGCATTTTTTTGGTGAGCAGGGAAGTTTACAATTGGTAATGTTTTTCCCTTTCATATTTATTTTGCAATGTGCTTTGTTGGGTGAGAAAGCTAAGGGAGCTAGGACAGTACAGATAGATGATCGTCTGAAAAGTGGTATAATAGGGGCACCTGGGGGGCTCAGTCGGTTAAGTGTCAGACTCTTGATTTCAGCTCAGGTCATGATCTCAGGGTCCTGGGATCGAGCCCCAAGTAGGGCTCCTCCCTCCAAGGAGTCTGCTTGAGGATTCTCTCTCCTTCTCCCTCTGCACCCCCTCATCCCACTCATGTGCATGCGTTCGCTCACTCGTGCTCAAATAAATAAATCTTAAAAAACAAAACAAAAAAGAAAGCAGTATAAATAATAGTTTCCAAATTTTTCCTTTCCATTGGGCATAAATCATTTCCCTTTGTTTATCCTAACATTTTAAAATTCCATATTTTTTCAACATTATCAGTGTCTGCCCAGGTGTTGGAAAAGGATTAATTTTTTTTTCCCCTCTTGGCTCCTATTTCAGGAATGTCAGGAACTAAGCATGGTGGGAAAGGTAGTTGATGCTGAATTTCAGAAGATATGTATGAAAAAGAGTCAAAGAAATTGAGACTTGTGAATTTCTGTATTTTAAGAATAATGATATTTAAGTATAAAAAATATCAAGCACTAGTTTACCATTTGTTTTACAATAAAAGTTTCATTCTTCTTTTCTTAGGGAAAACAATTTAATTAGTATATGGAATAATGGGAAAGGTATTCCTGTTGTTGAACACAAAGTTGAGAAGATGTATGTCCCAGCTCTCATCTTTGGACAGCTCCTAACTTCTAGTAACTATGATGATGATGAAAAGAAAGTAACAGGTAGAGTATGGAGGAAAATAACATATTTGTTGCTGAAAACACATCTTTTAAATGACTGTGACATAAAAGTTAAAAATATTGGAATGAATCTCTATAATTGATTAGCATTTCCAGTGATAACAAAGTATTTTAAATTTATTTGCTTAGGTGGTCGAAATGGCTATGGGGCCAAATTGTGTAACATATTCAGTACCAAATTTACTGTGGAAACAGCCAGTAGAGAATACAAGAAAATGTTCAAACAGGCAAGTATAAATAAATATCTTGTGCCTCAATTATAATTGTACTTTAGCAATTTATAACAGCATTAGTGGTTGGTTTAATTTAACGTAATTTATAGGCTATTAAATCATGGAAAACTATTCGTGAACATAATTAGGTTATTTTTTAGGACTTATAAATTTGTGTTTAGTTCTAGTTTGTTGTGAAAAGACTTGAATTTTTTATCTTCCTATTTTTTACTTCCACAGACATGGATGGATAACATGGGGAGAGCTGGTGAGATGGAACTCAAACCCTTTAATGGGGAAGATTATACATGTATTACCTTCCAGCCTGACTTGTCCAAGTTTAAAATGCAAAGCCTAGATAAAGATATTGTTGCACTAATGGTTAGAAGAGCATATGATATTGCTGGATCCACCAAAGATGTCAAAGTCTTTCTCAATGGAAATAAGCTGCCAGTAAGCATTTTCCAGGGTGTTAAGGGCAATGAGGGACTTGATATGATCATTGTCAGAGGCAAAATTGATTTTTTTTTTCCTCCCATATTTTTTTTTTTTTACCACTTCTCAGATACGTTCCTGAAAAGAAAACAGTATGCCACATTTTTTACTTAGCTCTTTTAAACTCACTAAAGAAATGTCTTTCTCAAACAATCTCCTAAATGAATCCTTTTGTGCCCTTTAATGACCATTCTCTTATGCCCATCAGTGAACATCATTTCATTAGTTTTGAAAAATCCTCATGGTCTATCATTGAATACTTTTTATAACTTTTTTCTAATACCATAACTTTTAATTCCTGTACAGGTAAAAGGATTCCGTAGCTATGTAGATATGTATTTGAAGGATAAGGTAGATGAAACTGGCAATCCATTGAAAATTATCCACGAACAAGTAAACCCCAGGTGGGAAGTATGCTTAACAATGAGTGAAAAAGGCTTTCAGCAAATTAGCTTTGTCAACAGCATTGCTACTTCCAAGGTAATTTTATTTTTGTATTAATCATGATTTATCTTTACATAGAAGTGTTACTGTTTTTCATAAATACAATGAGCTTGAATATTTGGCTGCCCTGGCATAAAGAAAGCTAAATTACATTTTTTAGTATTTGATCATTATTATAATTTTGAGGATCCTGAGCTTTACAGTTTGTTATTTTTCCCCATTAGGGTGGCAGACATGTTGATTATGTAGCTGATCAGATTGTGACTAAACTTGTTGATGTTGTGAAGAAGAAGAACAAGGGTGGTGTTGCAGTAAAAGCACATCAGGTATGGTATTTTAGCACAGTTTTCTTTTTCTAAAGTCAAGGAAGAAGAGAAAGGCTATAAATAAAGCATAAGTTTTTAGCTATGTAATATCAACCTTTCCTGCAGGTGAAAAATCACATGTGGATTTTTGTGAATGCCTTAATTGAAAACCCAACCTTTGACTCTCAGACAAAAGAAAACATGACTTTACAAGTCAAGAGCTTTGGATCGACATGCCAATTAAGTGAAAAATTCATCAAAGCTGTGAGTACTGGGGCACCTGGGTAGTTCAGTCGGTTGGGCGTCTGCCTCCGGCTCAGGTCAGGATCCCAGAGTCCCGGGATTGAGCCCCTCAGCGGGGGGGTCTGCTTCTCCCTCTCCCTCTACTCCTCCCCTGCTCATGCTCACTCACTCTCTCTCGCTTGCTCACTCTCTCAAATAAATAAAATCTTTTTAAAAAAAGTTGTAAATACTTACAGGGAAATAAGAAATAGAAGCACCTTGCTTTATTGTCCATTGCCCTTCTCTGCTCCGCAAAAAACAAGATTCATCCTACATGTCTTCTGCCTCTGAAAAGGAAATAAATAGCTTTCATGAGGGGCACCTGGGTGGCTCAGGCGGTTAAGCATCTGCCTTCAGCTCAGGTCATGATCCCAGGGTCCTGGGATCGAGTTCCGCATCGGGCTCCCTGCTCAGCAGGGAATCTGCTTCTCCCTCCACTCCTCCCCACTGCTCGTGATCTCTCTCTCTCTCTCTCAAATAAATAAATAAAATCTTTGAAAAAAAAAAAGAAATAGCTTTTCACCTCACTGGACTTACTACAGCCTTAATTACCATCCATATGCCTGTATTTCCCCATTACCTTGTCACCATTCAGCCCATTTCACTGCTTACTAAACATTGCCTAAAGTTGGCTCCCAGTCGACACATCCAAAACTGAATTAGTTCTTTCCATACTCACCTCTACACAAGGAGCTTCCCCACACCGTAAAAACAAAACTATTTCCGGTCTTAGTAAAAGGCCCCAACCAACCACTAGGTTGCATAAACAAACCTGGGAGCCTTCTCTTTACCCCATGCCTCCTCTAATCCAATCAGTAAGATTCATCTTTTGGATACCTCAGTAGCCTCTCACGGTCATCTCTTTTCTATATTACTGTAACGATTCTTAATGTTCATAACATTTCAGTCCTTTCTTTGCAATGCTCTTGAGTAATCTTTTTGTCTTAAAGCACACGTTTTTGTCTTCATTCTCTTTTGAAGTCTTTTGGTAACTTCCACTCTTAGAAAAAGTCCAGGGGCGCCTGGCTGACTCAGTCGGTGGAGTATGTGACTCTTGATCTCAGGGTTGTAAGTTTGAGCCCCATGCTGGGTATAGAGATTACTTAAAAATAAATCTTTAAAAAAAATAAATGACTCAGGGGCGGCGCCTAGGTGGCTCAGGTGGTTAAGCATCTGACTTGTGATTTTTGTCTTAGGTCATGATCTCATGGGTTGTGAGATGGAGCTGCACTAGAGCTGCACGTTGGGCTCTGTGCTCATGGGGGAGTCTGCTTAGGATTCTCTCCCTCTCCTTTTGCCCCTCCCCCTACTGTACACACTCTTTCTCTGTCTCTCTCAAATAAATCTTTAAAAATTAAAAAAAAAAAATGTTTTGGGTGCCTTGGTGGCTCAGGCAGTTAAGCATCTAACTTTGCCTCAGGTCATGATCCCAGGGTCCTGGGATTGGGTCCCATATAGGGCTCCCTGCTCAGTGGGGAGCCTGCTTCTCCCTCTGCCTCTGCTGTTCTCCCTGCTTGTGCTCTCTTACTCTCTGCCAAATAAATAAATAAAATCTTTAAAAAAAAGAAAAATGTTTTAAGTCCAAATTCTTTAATGTGGCCTACAAGATCCTGCCATCTCCAACCTCATCTCAGTACCACTTTTTCCTGTGTTGTCTAAGCTTCAGTCCTACTGCCTTCAAATTACTCAGAAGCATTAGTACTCTTCCCCCTCCTTAGAGCTTTTCCACTTGGTAATCCTTCTGCCTGAAATGCTTCTCACTTAGCTAGCTACTTTAGATCTTCAATGTCATTTCCTCAGGAAAGCCTTTACTTTCTACCCTTCTCCCTGGACATATGTTATTAGATGTAGCATACTTTTATCCATAACACTCATCACACTCAGAATTTCTCATTTTATTTCTATCTTCCTTATTGTTAAAGTCCATGAGGACAACGACCATGACCAATTTGTTTTAACCACTAAATCTCCAACATGGATCTCAGTGCCTAGCACAACGTAAATATGTAGTTAGTGAATATTTACTGAATGAATGAACTCAAGGGAACCAGTTCCCTCAGTTATGATAACCTAAGACAGGAAGACATGTCATCCTCATACTCAGTCTGAAAATTATTATTATTTTTTACCTCCTTTAAAACTTTGAATTATTTTTATAGGAGCTCATTTGTATTCTAGATGCTTCTTCCCTAACATGAATCTTCTCATTTTCAGGCAACTGGCTGTGGTATTGTGGAAAGCATACTAAACTGGGTGAAGTTTAAGGCCCAAGTCCAATTAAACAAGAAGTGTTCAGCTGTAAAACATAACAGAATCAAGGGAATTCCCAAACTCGATGATGCCAATGATGCAGGTACACATTAATAATGCTTCTAAACTTTAAATCTTGTGGTTCAGGTATTTGTTTTATTCATTAACAGCATACCGTGGATACTTCCCACTTAACATGTAATATTCAACAGAATGTTTTTATATGGTTAATAATCAACCAATTCCCTGTTATTGAACATTTAGATCATTTCTAATTTTTGGCTGTTACAGTAATGTTGAGATGACTATTAAGAGTATAAAATAAGAATTTGTAGTGATCTAGGGTGCCTGGGTGACTCAGTCGGTTAAAAGTCTGACTCATGATCTCACCTCAGGTCTTGATCTTGAGTCGTGAGTTCAAGCCTTGCCTTGGGCTCCATGCTGGGTGTGGAGCCTACTTTAAAAAAAAGAAAAAAAGAATATGTAGTGATCTATTACCTAATGTAGGGGAGGAAAAATTTTCCTTAACCCTCTTAGTTCCTGTCTGGGTCTGAAAATGAAACTGACAAAGACAGGTTAAATGATGAAAAACATACAAATTTATTTAATATAAACTTTACTTGACACAGGAGTTTTCATAGGAAAATGAAGACCCAAAGAAGTGGTTAAACCTGAGCGTTTTTGTCAGGTGTGAGGAAGAGTGGAAAGATATGATAAGGGCAGAGTATGAACTAAGTATAGTAAACTGGGGGAAGCTCAGTGAGGCCTGTTCATTCACATTCTTTTCAGTGTCACTCTGAAAGATAAGAATGTTCCCTTCCTCTGTGGTATATGGAGGGCACTTCTCACATGAGGGCCTCGTGACCTGCTTCAGGGTAGAAAGTTGGGGAATGAGGTCAGAGAGAACTTGCTTCTAGCATTTTCTCAAACTCCTTCAGCTTAAAATATTCAATATGCCAAGTGCCCTGTTTTGGGGTAGTGTGTTCTAAACCCCATCACTAACAAAATTTTTTTTTAAGATTTTATTTATTTATTTGAGAGAGAGAGCTATCACGAGCAGGGGCGAAGGGTAGAGGGAGAAGCAGACTCTCGCTGAGCAGGGAGCCCGATGCGGGACTCGATCCCAGGAACGTGGGATCATGACCTGAGCTGAAGGCAGATACTTAACCAACTGAGCCACCCAGGCACCCACTAACAAATATTTTTAACATAATATGATCAAATGAGTGTTCAGCAACAGTATAAATGTCACAAGAAATTAGCATAAGAGAGGTGCCTGGCTGGCTTAGTCATTGGAATATGTAACTCTTGGTCTCAGGGTTGTGAGTTCAGGCCCCATGTTGGATGTGGAGATAAAGTCTTTTAAAAAAGATCGTCTAAGAAACTAGGATTTTTTTTTTTTTTTACTATGAACATTAGTTCTAATATCTATTAGTGTTTTTATCACAAAACTATTGATAGCACGTCTGAGTTGAGGTTGAACTAAATGTGCCAATATTAATTTGTGTATTTTTATTTTAGGGGGTCGAAACTCCAGTGAGTGTACACTTATCCTGACTGAGGGAGACTCAGCTAAAACTTTGGCTGTTTCAGGCCTTGGTGTAGTTGGGAGAGACAAATATGGGGTTTTCCCACTTAGAGGAAAAATACTCAATGTTCGAGAAGCTTCTCATAAACAGGTAGAACCATCTTTAAAATCTAAACCCAGTTTTATAATGCAGGATTTCATGCTTGTATTTCATTCCCTTCACTGGGCATTATGAAATAAGTTTCAGTTTATTGTTCTTATTTTAAGAAATTGGGTACATTGTAGCATATCTTAACAGATCTTTCTGACTAAAATATAGGCTAATAATAACTGAAAATACTGGAGCTCAAGAAAGCCCAAACAACATATACTCTGCTATTTCTTTTCAAATTTATAAACAAAACATTACCTTTTTTGGTATATGTCTATTTCAGATCATGGAAAATGCCGAAATTAACAATATCATCAAGATTGTGGGTCTTCAGTACAAGAAAAACTATGAAGATGAAGATTCATTGAAGACTCTTCGTTATGGAAAGATAATGATTATGACAGATCAGGTCAGATTTGCTTTCAAATATTTTAGATTGTTACACTAAATTAAACATGTTTTAATTGTTGCATTTCCTGCTGTGGAAGGAAATTACTTAACTTGGAGCTTTATTCATCACATGTGTGTTACATATACAGGTTAAGTGAGTGGATTTAAATAGCCTTTTTCTTTTTTTTAAAAGAAAAATTTTAGAGAAATTACCAGTAGGTCAATCATAATTTTTTTTTTTTAGTTTCAAAATAATTCTTTTGTGTTTTGGCTTTCCACATATTTCTAGGACCAAGATGGTTCCCATATCAAAGGTTTGCTGATTAATTTTATCCATCACAACTGGCCCTCTCTTCTACGGCATCGTTTTCTGGAAGAATTTATCACTCCCATTGTAAAGGTATATTAACTTCTAAATTACCATAATGGATATTTTAAGGCCCTTACTCAACGTTTTATACGCATATAACCCCAGTGTTATATGGTATACAGGGGACTCAGCAGTGTGCAAAACCACAGCAACATATTCTTTACCATAGGTGTCTAAAAACAAACAAGAAATGGCGTTCTATAGCCTTCCTGAATTTGAAGAATGGAAGAGTTCTACTCCAAATCATAAAAAATGGAAAGTCAAGTACTACAAAGGTTTGTAAGGAAACCCATATAGAACTTCTCATTTTTTATATACCATTGTACAAGATTATATGGAGTAACTTGATATTCTTGGTTGTGTAGGTTTGGGCACCAGCACATCAAAAGAAGCTAAAGAATACTTTGCAGATATGAAAAGACATCGTATTCAATTCAAATATTCTGGTCCTGAAGATGATGCTGCCATCAGCCTGGTCAGTTTGAGTTCTGTTTCATACATACATTCTAGTTTTGTAAGTCACTACTTTAGCTAGTCAATTGAAACATATAAATTTTTATATAATAGAATGTTTTATAGAATATAGAATGTTTTTAGTAAGCATGTCCTAGAGAAAGGGACATGTTTTAGGAAACTGAGTTTATTTTTGTTTAGTTTTTATACAAGAGATTTTGGGAGATTGTTCGTACCAGTGACATCTTTTTTATCTCTAATGTGTAGGCCTTTAGCAAGAAACAGATAGATGATCGAAAGGAATGGTTAACTCATTTCATGGAGGATAGAAGGCAACGGAAGTTACTTGGCCTTCCTGAGGTAAAAATCTTATATATCTGGGCACCTGGGTGGCTCAGTCGGGCATGTCCAACTCTTGATTTTGGCTCAGGTTGTGATCTCAGGGTCATGAAATCGAGCCCCTCATGGGGCTCTGTGCTAGGAGCCTGCTTGGGATTCTCCCCACCCCCACTCACGTGCTTGCTCGCTCACTCTCTCAATCTAAAAAAAAAAAATCTTATATATCTTACAACACAATGACTAATTGCTTCAGTAAAAAATTTAATAATAGATAATTATATATGAATGTGCTTATCTAGACTGCTGCATAAATGTATGGGGACTGAAAAATTAAAAAGGCAATGCAGTTTTTCCTAATTGTGCAGCAATTAAATTTGCTTTATCTTTAAAACCTGTAAAATACTTCTACATAATTCTTTATCTTTGAGGGACTTAAGAATTATCATAGAATTGATATGCTGAAAGATTTCTTTATTTTTGATGTTAAGCATTGTTAAAATCAATGATCTTTTTTAAACTAGATCATGTAATAACTCTCTTTGGTCCCTCAGGATTACTTGTATGGACAAACTACCACATATCTGACATACAATGACTTCATAAATAAGGAACTTATCCTGTTCTCAAATTCTGATAACGAGAGATCTATCCCATCTATGGTGGATGGTAAGTTCCAATATGTTAGCCTGTTTTTATCGTACACAGAAATCAATGTCCATAAATGGTTAGGTTGAGTATACTAATATTTGTACTTCTTTCATTTTGAAGGCTTGAAACCAGGTCAAAGAAAGGTTTTGTTTACCTGTTTCAAACGGAATGACAAGCGAGAGGTGAAAGTTGCCCAGTTAGCTGGGTCAGTGGCTGAGATGTCCTCTTATCATCATGGTGAGGTAAACACACAATCCGTAATGTTTCCAGAAAGCATTATAGCAATGATACCTGCAAAATTATTTTCCAAACAGAGTACTTGGTGAGATGAACACTTGTTCATCCATAGTAGAGGCAATTTGGTGAAGTCTGGTAAAATCTGTCAAACTATAAATGTGCTTATCCTTTAACCTAACAAATCTATTTCTAAAAATAATATTCTGGTAAGGAGACTCATAAGTCTGTAAGGATCTATGTTCGAAGATATTTAGTGATGTTTAATATACCTTTGTGATGCTAAAATTTAGACATTAAAGATGTCAATCAACTGGAAAATTGTTGTTGATTGTGACACATCTATGCCTGGAATCAATTATATAACTGAAGTAAATCTGTGTGTACTAACATTGAGAATATCCATAGTCCATTGTCAGTGGGGAGAAAAAGAGCCAGACCAGTACTTAAAGCAAAATACCTAGAAGGGTGTGCTCCAGGTTGTTAACTTTGGTTAAATCTGTCAGTTAAAAAGGACAACTTGCCAATTTTTTGTATTTCTGAGTTGTTTGATTTTATACAAACATATATTCCTTTTTTATTTTTTGATTAATTGCTTTTTTGCATTCATTTTATTTTAAAGAACTAGGTTGCCTACAGGTTTCTAGAGCTTTAAATGTAATGATCGTCTTGCTTGTTGCTTTCAATCAAAACATAGTAGGCGTGGGCGCCTGGGTGGCTCAGTCAGTTAATCGACTGCCTTCAGCTCAGGTCATGATCCTGGAGTCCCAGGATCGAGTCCCGCATCGGGCTCCCTGCTCAGCGGGGAGTCTGCTTCTCCCTCTGACCCTCCCCCCTCTCATACTCTATCTCATTCTCTCTCTCAAATAAATAAATAAAATCTTAAAAAAAAAAAAAAAAACATAGTAGGCGTTTAGTAAATGTTCACACAACAAACATTTGTCAAATGCTTACCATGTACCAGGTATATAAAAACAAGTGTGTTCCTTACTCAAGGTATAATCACAATTTAATTAGCCAACACACACACACACACACACACACACACACACACACACACACACTATAGAATAAAGTGATGCATGCTAGAATAGAAATGAGCGAAGTGTCGGGATGCCTGGGTTGCTTAGTCGGTTAAGCGTCTGCCTTCAGCTCTGGTCATGACCCCAGCGTCCTGGGATTGAGTCCCGCATGGGACTCCTTGCTCAGCAGGGAGCCTGCTTCTCCCTCTGCCTGATGCTTCCCCCTGCTTGTGTGCTCTCTAGCGCTCTCTCTCACTCTGACAAATAAATAAATAAATAATCTTTAAAAAAAAAAAGGAAAGAAATGAGCAAAGTGTTATAACACAAAGAGGAAATATTTCATTCTGCTGAGGTGAAGAGAAGAGCTATGCCTTCAAGGTTGAATAGGACTTGATAGAAATTATTGGAAGGCAAGACCCCTGAACTTGGAGCCAGAAGTCTTGAGTTTAGGTACATCTGCCATGTAATTATCTGGGAAGAGTCAATAAACATCTATATCTCATAAAACCTTATAGGATTATAGTGAGGCTTAGTCATAATAATGGACATATATTATTAGAAGCCTACAGATCAGATTAACGAATCTTTTTCACCCCCAGATGTCACTAATGATGACCATTATCAATTTGGCTCAGAATTTTGTGGGTAGCAATAATCTGAACCTCTTGCAGCCCATTGGTCAGTTTGGTACTAGGCTGCATGGTGGCAAGGATTCTGCTAGTCCTCGATACATCTTCACAATGCTCAGGTGGGTATAACTTCAATTTCTAGTGAGTTCATCAAAAACTAATAATGTACTATATGCTGGCTAACTGAACATAATAAAAAAAATATATTCAACTTTTAAAAAAAATTTCTAGTGAATTGCCATTTCCAATTTTGAACTAATGTGACATTTAGTTGACAAAAAATATAAAAATGCAGTTAATCAGAAAATGTACTTTTGATGTAGATGCTTACAGTATTAACTTTTTAAAAACTAGCTCACTTAAGTTTAATTTTGCTACTCCTTACAAGAAGCAGAAAGTCTAAAGTCTATTTTAGTTTGATAGCCGTGCCTGAATTTCTTAAAAGTATTGTTTCCTTGCCAAACTAAATGTTTTTACTTCCATTTCTTATATTTTCTTCACTTCCATCGTGCAGAGCAGTGGTTCTCAACCAGGGTAGATTTTGCACCACCACCCCATCTCCCAGGAGACGTAGTAATGTCTGGAAACATTTTCGATTGTCGTGACTAGGGGAGCTGTGCTACATCTAGTGGGCAGCAACCAGAGCTACTGCTAAATACCCTACAATGCATGGGATATCCCTCATAACAAAGGATTATCTGACCCAAAATATCAATAATGCCCAGGTTGAGAAACCCTGCTGTAGACTTGGGGTCAGAGTAAAGAAGAGCTTAATTCTTCCTAAATACCACAGTTGAAATTTTACTCTTTATAAGTCTATGGAAAGTACATTATGAATGGTCAATTTTCTACTCTCATTTTATTCAACCTTTCAGCAGCATTAGCTAATCACTTCATCTTCCTTGAAACTCTTATTTGTCCTCCAAGATACCAGACTGTTGGCTTTCTTCCTTATTTGTCGTCTATGCTGGGTCCTTCTCATCTTTCCAGCCTCTAACTACTGGCCTGCCCCAAAGCTCCTTCATTAGTTCTCTTTCCACTAGCCACACTCACTTGCCATCCGTAGATGATTACCCATCCATCTAGTTTCAACAGCTCCAACCCTGAATCTCATAGCTGACTACCCTCTCAATATTTACTGAGGCACCCCAGTTATCTAAAGTACTATAATATAGTCTACCATCCTGCTTTCTTATGGCAGCCAACTAATTTTTTTCAAATAGATCACTCTGGTTCAGAACCTTCCAACTTTTTCGTTTAGAGTAAAATCTAAAGGACCTACATGATCTATGTGCCCACTCCCCATATCTTTTGACTCCATCTCATACTGTCTCTGTTTCAAAAACACCTGGCCTCTGCCTATATTCAGAGACGCGAAGCACACTCTCTCTTCAGGGCTTTTTACTCACTGGTCCCTCTGCTTACAATACCCTTTCTCCAGATAACCACATGGTGGCTCATTCTCAATTTCTTCACTCTAATGTCATCCTTTCAGAAAGTGTTACCATTCCTTAGCACCTTCCATCATTCAATCACTTTTACCTATTTTTTCTTTCTTCTTAGCATTTACCCACCACCTGACAAAAATGTATGTGCATTGTCTGTCTCCTGTAGTAGAATGTGAGCTCCTTAGAGACTTTATGTCTGTGGTACCTGGCACATACAAAGTGCTAAATACTGTTAAATAAATACTGTTAGTCAGCAAGTAAAGCCAAAGTAATTTTCATGCATAGATATAAGATAACACATGTCCTTTCACAAGTTAAGTATCAAAGTCAGTATTTTTGTAAAATAACATTCTTTGATTGTTTTCTTTAGCCCTTTGACTCGGTTGTTATTTCCACCAAAAGATGATCACACATTGAAGTTTTTATATGATGACAATCAACGTGTTGAACCTGAATGGTACATTCCTATTATACCCATGGTGCTGATAAATGGTGCTGAAGGAATCGGTACTGGGTGGTCCTGCAAAATCCCCAACTTTGATATTCGTGAAGTTGTAAATAATATCAGGCGTTTGATGGATGGAGAAGAACCTTTGCCAATGGTAACTATTCTGTGTATATAAGCATCCTTCATTTTTCTCCGGTTTCAATTCAGTAGACTATATAGTTAAAGAGGACACATATAAAATTTATTTCATACTTTAATGTTCGTTAGATTTATTGTTTAATGCTGTTGGGATTTCTATTTTTTAGTGTCACATTTAGAAAACCTATTCTTCTTTAAAATACCAATTTAGCTTCCAAGTTACAAGAACTTCAAGGGTACTATTGAAGAGCTGGCTCCAAATCAATATGTGATTAGTGGTGAAGTGGCTATTCTTAATTCCACAACCATTGAAATCTCAGAGCTTCCTATCAGAACATGGACCCAGGTAAGTAATTGTGGATTTCTTCTTTGATTTTTGTGATCGGGGAAACACTTTGTACTACTACTACTTGTTGACTACTCCTAAGCCTGTATTTTAGACACTTACAAAAGGATTATATCTTTCTTTAGACATATAAAGAACAGGTTCTAGAACCTATGTTGAATGGAACTGAGAAGACACCACCTCTCATAACAGATTATAGGGAATACCATACAGACACTACTGTGAAGTTTGTTGTGAAAATGACTGAAGAGAAACTGGCAGAGGCAGAGAGAGTGGGACTACACAAAGTATTCAAACTCCAAACTAGTCTCACATGCAACTCTATGGTATGTCTTATTTTATGAGAGGTACTCATGTTTCAATTTATATTAAAGTTTAATATCAATTTTAAAAGGAAATCCTAGAATACTTTTATATTTTTGAAGAATAAAGTCTTTTCTCTAAAACCATTAAAGTTTAGCCAATTTATCTGTTCTTGGCTTTATAATCTTGTTTTTCTTTCCTAGGTGCTTTTTGACCATGTAGGATGTTTAAAGAAATACGACACAGTGTTGGATATTCTAAGAGACTTCTTTGAACTCAGGCTTAAATATTATGGATTAAGAAAAGAATGGCTTCTAGGAATGCTTGGTGCTGAATCTGCTAAACTGAACAATCAGGCTCGCTTTATCTTAGAGAAAATAGATGGCAAAATAATCATTGGTATGTTTTTGGATTAATAACTGTCTGTACTAAAACTACAGCTATGCCAAACTTTAAACATTTTGGAAGAGTAATGGTGGGGAGGGAGGGCAAAATCATTTAGTTCAGCTGGTCACTTATACAAGCATTTCTTTTAAATACCCAGTCATTTACAGTTTGGAAAAGATAGCTTTTCTTAGATTGAACATCTTGATAAATCAAGATTTAGTTGACATTTAGACAGAGAATAGAGAGATTGAAAGGTAACCTGTGTAAAGTGATCAAGAGAAGAGATGTTAAGTCTGAGAGGGGAGAAAAAGGCCAGAAGGAAGATTATAAATGGCTTATATTACAACTAAATTGTGTACTGAAGACTGAAAGAGTCATGTCTTGGAATTTTTTTTTTTTTTTTTAAGACATTCTAGAAGCAACTAAGTCAGGGTTTAAGTGACCAGGAAGGAAACAGTTTTGATAAAAGCTGGGTTGTAAGGAAGTTAAAAAAAAAAAAATAGCTCAACCCTGGCCAGAGCTAACTAGGAAAGCTAGGCAACAAACTTATGGGTTATAGTAGCAAATTCCAAAACATGGCAACACGTGTTCCTGGTGATCACAGAATAATTTTCTGGTCGTACACAAAAATGTTTAACTTAATAGTTACATGTTCAAATTCGTGAATATTTTTTAAAACTAATAACACTAGCATAACCACCCCTTAATTTCATAGAATTATTGCCTAAGGCAAAGCTAAAATGAGTGATAATGGACATCCTTCAAAGAACAGAAAGTAAAAGTTGTGTCTTGTTGACAGGAATTTAAGGAATAATGGCACTATGCAGTCTTCTTGAGTATAAAAATGTAGAGGGCCTAAACATGTAATCTGTGTCAAGTTAATTGGTAAAAGATGGTACTCAGAAATTCATTCTGAAATATCTTGTAGCTAGTAACTTAATATCCCTCAAAGTGTAATAAATTGACTGCAATAGTCATTGGAAGAGAGGTACTCTAGAAAAAGGGAATGGGTGCAATCTGTGTGTTGCAACCCAATCAATGTTTCGGTTGGTGGCACTGAAATCTTGCCCAATCAAATGTTAAAATTTTTAAAAGGGAGTATAATTGAGGTAGAGACTTATCAGAAAAAAAGGTTTGATTGTCTTCTGTTCTTTTAAGATTATAATTAGGTCAACAATTTCATGTGATTTGACTGTCCCACTTGTGGTAATTTACATTTGTCAGTGGTTTAGGAAAAAGACTTCTCTCTAAACCAGGATGTACAGATTTATGCAAGACAAAGACAGTTTAATTTTTAGTTTTGTTTTTTTTTAAAGATTATTTATTTATTTATTTCACAGAGAGAGAGATAGCGAGAGCAGGAACACAAGCAGGGGGAGTGGGAGAGGAAGAAGCAGGACTCCCGCGGAGCAGGGAGCCTGACTTGGGGGGCGATCCCAGGACCCTGGGATCATGACCTGAGCCGAAGGCAGACACCCAACGACTGAGCCACCCAGGCGCCCCAATTTTTAGTTTTAATCTTTTGAATTAATATGGTAAAACCTATTCCTTTCCTAAAATATTGCTCAAAACCATTATCTCTGTTTACATTTTTTAATAGAAAATAAGCCTAAGAAAGAATTAATTAAAGTTCTGATTCAGAGGGGATATGATTCAGATCCCGTGAAGGCTTGGAAAGAAGCCCAGCTAAAGGTAATTTCTCGGTTAGCATTTTCTATGTTATTGAAGACTGTATATAACCTAATGTCTCTGTTTCATAATTCCTGTTAAAGCTACATTTTAATTTCTCTAGGTACCAGATGAAGAAGAGAATGAAGAGAGTGACAATGAAAATGAAGCTGAAAAGAGTGACTCTGTAAGAGACTCTGGACCAACCTTCAACTACCTTCTTGATATGCCTCTTTGGTATCTCACCAAGGAGAAGAAGGATGAACTGTGCAAGCTGAGAAATGAAAAAGTGAGTTGTTGGTGGAGGGTAACATATTGCTCAGTTATTCAAATGGTGAAAGACAAACTGTGCTTCATGAAAATTGTGTGCTATTTATGCCTGTAAATTAACTCTTAATTTTCTGACTATCTTATGAAGGAGCAAGAGCTAGAAACATTAAAGAGAAAGAGTCCATCAGATTTGTGGAAAGAAGACTTGGCTGCTTTTATTGAAGAGCTGGAGGTGTGTAGTTTATAATTGCCAATGTTAGAGTTTTTATTAATGAAATAGTACATTCTAGCAATATACCTCTTTGTCAAGAAATTTCACAATTGGGGGCGCCTGGGTGGCTCAGTCAGTTAAGCGTCCACCTTCAGCTCAGGTTGTGATCCCAAGGTCCTGGGATCGACCCCCGAGTCCAGCTCCCTGCCCAGCAGGGAGTCTGCTTGCCCCTCCCCCCACTCGTGCTCATTCTCTCTCTCGCTCTCAGATAAATAAATAAAATCTTTAAAAAAAGAAATTTCACAATTAGCAATAGAAAGAATACAAGAGGCATAAGGAAACATTCCAAGATAACACATGAAAGAACAGATTGTTAGAATAAAGTAAATGATGGCCAGAAGCATACTGCCTAGAATTTTTTGGACAAAGAGAGGAAAGGGTAGGAGTTGATTTCTGACTTAGTGGGAATAAGTATGGAATAAGAATATTTACTTAAATATGGAAAAAGACCAACACAGTCTCCCAAGTCAATCTAAAAGGACAAAGATGTTTACCTTCAGGGCTAGCTAATCAGTAGTTTCAGAAGATACTTTGTTACCTAAATCTCACTAATATGCTTTGTTTTCCAACACTATTTTAAGATAAGAAAAAGCATTTCATAAATTAAGCTAAAATGCTTAACATGCAGTTTTATATTATTATACTTCGGTATGGATGTGCAAGTGGAATCCCATCCTTTCACTTCTTACTTGAGTTTACAAATATGTGTATATGTATCTAAGTATTTTATCCCTAACACAGTTTCCCCTTTTTATCTTCAGAAAGCTTAAATGGTAGAATCAAGAGTAGAACCCAATCTTTGGTGTCCACACTTGTCAAAGTGGGCCTTAATTATATCTTCACTATTACTGATGGCATACTTAGTTTTGGCACAGCTTATCACAAATATACTTTAAGATGTGGGGTGCCTGGCTGGCTCAGTCAGAAGAGCATGTAACTCTTGATCTCTCAAGGTCGTGAGTTCAAACCCCACACTGGGTGTAGAGATTACATACATACATAAATCAAAGAAAAAAATTTATCTTAAGATGTAATAAATTGAAATCAGTTTAACTGGCCTTTTATTCTATTCCTATAAAGTAGCCTAGATTTTGTAGTCTTTATTGACTTATAAACTTGCTTTCTTGAAAAACAAACTGAGGGTTCTAGAGGGGAGGGGGTTGGGAGGATGGGTTAGCCTGGTGATGGGTATTGAGGAGGGCACGTTCTGCATGGAGCACTGGGTGTTATGCACAAACAATGAATCATGGAACACTAAATCTAAAACTAATGATGTAATGTATGGGGATTAACATAACAATAAAAAATTAAAAAAAAATAAAAAAATAAACTTGCTTTCTTTTACCCCTTTTATAGGCTGTTGAAACAAAGGAAAAACAAGAAGAACAAATAGGACTTCCTGGGAAAGGGGGGAAAGCAAAGGGGAAAAAAACACAAATGGCTGAAGTTTTGCCTTCTCCGTCCGGGAGAAGAGTCATCCCCCGAGTGACCGTAGAGATGAAAGCAGAGGCAGAAAAGAAAATTAAAAAGAAAATTAAGGTACTACTCTTGAAAAGTTATACATAAATACTTAAAACTTATTTTGGCTTAAAATTGAACAAATGAGGGCGCCTGGGTGGCTCAGTCGTTAAGCGTCTGCCTTCAGCTCAGGTCGTGATCCCAGGGTTCTGGGATCGAGCCCCGCATCGGGCTCCCTGCTCCGCAGGAAGCCTGCTTCTCCCTCTCCCACTCCCCCTGCTTGTGTTCCCTCTCTCACTGTGTCTCTCTCTGTCAAATAAATAAATAAAATCTTTAAAAAAAAAAAAAAAAAAATTGAACAAATGATATAAAATTTCTAATCCCATAGTTTGCAGTTAGGGTTAGAGAATCCTATATCTAATCATAACTTTGCTTTCCTGTGAGCCTGATATATTTTTTTTAATGTTTAAGTATATTGAAAAAGTCATACCCATACCTTTATTCAGAGCTCTTAAGCAAAAGTTAAAGAAAAAAAATCACTCTTTGACCAGATATATATTTGTATATTTGACCTTACATTATTCCAAATAATAAGTTAGCAGAACTTGACCATCTTTGTCTTGCTCTCTTTTAGAATGAAAACACTGAAGGGAGCCCTCCAGAAGACAGTATCGAACTAGAAGGTCTGAAACAAAGGTTGGAGAAAAAACAGAAAAGAGAACCAGGTATTAAAATATTTTAAAGTTTTTTTTTTTTTTTTTAAAGATTTTATTTATTTATTTGACAGAGAGAGAGACAGCGAGAGAGGGAACACAAGCAGGGGGAGTGGGAGAGGGAGAAGCAGGCCTCCCGCTGAGCAGGGAGCCTGATGCGGGGCTCGATCCCAGGACCCTGGGATCATGACCCGAGCCAAAGGCAGACACTTAACAACTGAGCCACCCAGGCGCCCCGGTATTAAAATATTTTAAGTAAAATGGTATAGAGTTGAGATTAAATTGTGTCTGTTACCTAGGGGGTGCCTGGGTGGCTCAGTTGGTCAAGCGACTGCCTTCGGCTCAGGTCATGATCCCGGAGTCCTGGGATCGAGTCCCACATCGGGCTCCCGGCTCAGCGGGGAGCCTGCTTCTCCTTCTGGATCTCTCCCCTCTCATGCTGTTTCTCTCTCTCTCTCTCTCTCAAATAAATAAATAAATAAAAATCTAAAAAAAAAAAAAAATTGTGTCTGTTACCCAGTACATTCCGCGTAGATGTTTAGTAAGTCCTTAGTGAGTAACATGATGGGATACTATGTCTAAAATTTACTTGAACCTCCCTGATATTGTCCTTGGATATGATTTATTTTAGAAGAGATCATTTTGAAATAGTTTGTTAATTTGGCAATTTGAATTCCTTAGTGGGATCTAAAGAAAACACACTCAGTTTATTAAATTCCACTTTCTAGCCAATTATAAAACTAAAGCTTTTTGAGAATAGTGAGCACATCTTAGTCATGTTTGTATTATCCCTAAAGTTAAACACCATGCCTGGGATATAAGTAGCACTCAATAAATTAAATAGAATTAAGAATTCTACTAACCGGGCGCCTGGGTGGCTCAGTCGTTAAGTGTCTGCCTTCGGCTCAGGTCATGATCCCAGCGTCCTGGGATCGAGTCCCACATCGGGCTCCCTGCTCGGCAGGAAGCCTGCTTCTCCCTCTCCCACTCCCCCTGCTTGTGTTCCCTCTCTCGCTATATCTCTCTCTGTCAAATAAATAAATAAAATCTTTAAAAAAAAAAAATTCTACTAACCATTTGATTATACCCTTACTGAGTATCTACTTTTTTTAATAAGATATTCACATACCAAGTTCATTAATTTAAAGTATACCATTGGCACCTGGGTGGCTCAGTCGATTAAGCGTCTGCCTTTGGCTCAGGTCATGATCCCAGGATCCTGGGATCAAGCCCCATGTCGGGTTCCCTGCTCAGTGGGGAGCCTGCTTCTCCCTCTCTGCAACTCCCCCTGCTTGTTCTCTCTCTCTCTCTCTCAAATAAGTAAATAAAATCTTTTTAAAATAAATAAATTGTACCATTCAATCATTTTAGTATACTCAACAGTTTTAAAACCATTTTTTGCCCCAAAACAAACACTCTACCCCTTGATGGTCACTCCCCATTTCCTACCAATTTCTCCTCCCCCTAGGCAACCATTAATCTACTTTCTGTCTCTAGATTTACTTATTCTGGACATTTCATATGAATGAAATCATATATCTGGTCTTTTGTCCCTGGTATTTTTCACTTAGCATAATGTTTTCAAGGGTCATCTATATAGTGACATGTATCAATACTTCATTCTTTTTTATTGCCGAATAGTTTTTCATAGTATGGATATACCACATTTTATTTATTTGTTTATCAGTTGATAGGTATTTGGCTTGTTTCCACTTTTTGGCTTTTGTAAACACTGCTATGAATATTTGTATACAAGTTTTTATATGGACTTAATGTTTTTATTTCTTTTGGGTAGATACCTAGGAGTGGAATTGTGCTGGGTCATATGATTTTTTCTATGTTTAGCCTTTTGAGGAACTGCCACACTGTTTTTCAGAGCAGCTGCCCCATTTTACACTCAATGTGTGAAGGTTCCAATTCTCCATATCCTCACCAGCACAGTTAACTCCTTGTCACTTTTTTTCTTTCTAGCCATCCTAGTGGATATGAAGTGGTATCTCGTGGTTTTGGTTTGCATTTCTCTGTTGGCTAATGATGTTGAGTATCTTCTCATGTGCTTATTGGCCATTTATATTTCTTTGGAAAAATGTCTATTCAGACCCTTTGCCCATTTTTTTAATTAGGTTATTTATCTTTTGTTGTTGAGTTAGTTGTAAGATTTCTTTATGTGTTCTAATTTTTTTTAAGATTTTTATTTTATTTATAGAGAGAGAGCACAGGTACGTAAGTGGGAGAGGAACAGAGGGAAAAGGAAAGAGAGAATCTGAAGTAGACTCCACCTTGAGCGCAGAGCCCCACACAGGGCTCAGTCTCATGACCCTGAGATCATGACCTGAGCCAAAACCGAGTTGAAGGCTTAACCACCTGAGCCACCCAGGCGCCCCAGATTTCTTTATGTATTCGAGATGCCAGTCCCTTATCAGATATATGATTCTCAAATATTTTCTCCTATAGATTATCTCTTTATTTTCTTGATAGTGTCAACCATAAATTTTTTTGTTTTGTTTTGGGTTTTTTTTTCATTTTATTTTATTTTTTTTAAGATTTTATTTACTTGACAGAGAGAGACAGCGAGAGCAGGAACACAAGTTGGGGCAGAGGGAGAGGGAGAAGCAGGCTTCCCACGGAGTGGGGAACCCGATGCGGGGCTCGATCCCAGGACCGAGCCGAAGGCAGACGCTTAACGACTGAGCCACCCAGGCACCCCTTGTTTTTTTTTTTTAAGATTTTATTTATTTATTTGACAGAGACACAGCGAGAGGGGGAGTGGGAGAGGGAGAAGCAGGCTTCCCGCCTAGCAGGGAGCCCGATGCAGGGCATCGGGGCTCGATCCCCGGACCCTGAGATCATGACCTGAGCCGAAGGCAGATGCTTACTGACTAAGCCACCCAGGCGCCCCTGAACCACAAGTTTTTAATTGTGATGAAGTCTAATTTATCTTTTTTTTTTCCTTTTGTTGCTTGTGCTTTTGGTATCATGTCTAATCTTTTTCCAAATCCAAGGTCATGAAGATTTACCCTATGTTTTCTTCTTTTTTTTTTTTTTTTTTAAGATTTTTTTTTATTTATTTATTTGAGAGAGCGAGAATGAGAGAGAGAGCATATGAGAGGGAGGAGGGTCAGAGGGAGAAGCAGACTCCCCGCTGAGCGGGAAGCCCGATGCGGGACTCGATCCCGGGACTCCAGGATCATGACCTGAGCCAAAGGCAGTCGCTTAACCAACTGAGCCACCCAGGCGCCCCACCCTATGTTTTCTTCTAAGAGTTTTAGTTTTAGCTCTTATAGATCTGTGATCCATTTTGAATTAATTTTTGTATGTGGCATAAGGAAGGAGTCCAACTTAATTCTTTTCCATGTGGATATCCAGTTGTCCAGCACCATATTGAAAACCTTCTTTCCCTATTACATTGTCTTCACCCTTGTCAAAAATCAATTGGCCATAAGTATTAGAGTTTATTTATGGATTCTCCACTCTATTCCATTGATTGATCTATAAGTCTAACCTTGAGTGTCTACTTTTAATAGATAATGTGTGCCCAGTTCTGTGGGGGATACAAAGATGAATAAAATAAATAGAAACATCTTAGTATTAAACTGAAGAAATAATAAAAGTATGCTATACTGTGCAAAATTATAGATTGACCTTCTTTTTTTTTTTTTTTTTAAAGATTTATTTATTTGACAGAGAGAGATAGCGAGAGAAGGAACACAAGCAGGGGGAGTGGGAGAGGGAGAAGCAGGCTTCCCGCAGTTCAGGGAGCCCGATGTGGGGCTCGATCCCAGGACCCTGGGATCATGACCTGAGCCGAAGGCAGACGCTTAACGACTGAGCCACCCAGGCGCCCCATAGATTGACCTTCTAATGCAGCACACCTTTAACTTTAAACCCAGCTAGTGATCTTTTAGCATATAAAACCAATGAATCAGTTGAGTATTTTGAGCCTTCATGTTCCCATGAGTTTGATTACTCTCAAATAATGTGTGGGCACAAGAAGTGGGAGAGCATGGCATTTTACCTTCAAGAGGTTTATGAAGAACAGAAATTAAGGGCGCCTGGGTGGCTCAGATGGTTAAGCGTCTGCCTTTGGCTCAGGTTATGATCCCAGGGTCCTGGGATCGGGTGCCGCATCGGGCTCCCTGCTCAGTGGGGAGCCTGCTTCTCCCTCTCCCCCTCCCCCTGCTTGTGCTTTCTCTCGTTGAATAAATAAATAAATAAATAAATAAATAAATAAATGTAAAAAGAACAAAAATTAAAGCAGTATATACTAGCCATTGTAGGGACTGAGAGAAAGGTGAGATCAGTGTGGGTGCATGTACATTGTAGAGGTGACAACAACTTATTTATGGGATTAGATGACCAAGCTATAAACTCCACAGGAAGAGGGACTATGTTTGTTTCTGTTCACCACTGTATTCTCAATACTAGCACAGAGCTCAATAAATATTTGAAAGACAGATGGATGATAGATGGAGAAAAGTGAGTCAAAGAACATGTAAAGTTGGTTCATTCCCATCTCGCTTCTAGGTACCAAGACAAAGAAGCAAACTACATTGCCATTTAAACCAATCAAAAAAGGAAAGAAGAGAAACCCCTGGTCTGATTCAGAATCAGATATGAGCAGTGACGAAAGTAACTTTGATGTCCCTCCACGAGAGATAGAGCCGCGGAGAGCAGCAAGTAAGGAAAAGTGCTGAATGTGTTGAAAGATCTGAGTGGCCAGTGTATTTCAAGGCATTAATCCCAGAAATTGTTATATCTTAGAGCAGTTATTATTAAGTTTTTGAAAAACGAAAGCATCTTTTAGGAGATTAAACTAAAGCTTAAATCTTCATGAAATGTTGTATCAATCTGTGGATTAAATATTTCTGTTACCCTCTTTTATTCTTTGTCTATGTATGTTTTTTATAGCAAAAACCAAATTCACAGTGGATTTGGATTCAGATGACGATTTCTCAGATTTTGATGAAAAAATTCAAGATGAGGATTTTGTCCCATCATCAGATGTTAGTCCACTTAAGACCAAAGCTTCCCCGAAGTGAGTATCTTCTCTAATGTGGATTTTATCATGATTGTTGCCAGTAGTCAATGACATAGTCTTTGTTACTTGACACATTTAGAATTGGTTGTCAGGATGTTTTTTGGTTTTTTTATTCTAGACATACTACCAAAGAACTGAAGCTGCAGAAAAGTGCCATGTCAGGTATGTATTTAAGTAAAAGTAGTGAGATGTCTGCTTCACTGGGACCAACGGGTCCAGCTGGGTTCTAATCTGACTACCTTATCTAAGTCCTGCTTTGGAAGATAAATGTGGGTTCTTATTAGCATTATATTGCTGTTGTTCATTAGGGTTAGTTTTGCACAGAAAGGGGTTCTACACTTAATATACTGAAAGTCATCACGTGCTTGCTGTTTACTGTGCTGAGTGCTAGAGGTACAAAAAATAACTGCTGATGCAGAATCCAGAAATTAGATCAAAGTTATAAGAGTATGTTTTAAATATTCTAGAAGAGTCACGGACTTGGTGTTTAAATGGGGATTTAGAGCAGGAAACAGATTTTTCTGTGTTGCTTATATGTACTATTTTCCTTCCCGTTTGAAGTAATGGACCTCGACGCTGCTGAGGCCAAGGACAGTGCACCACTTCCTGCAGGCTCTCCTGCTGCTGATTTCTCAGCGGACACTGAAATCCTAAACCCGGTTTCTAAAAAGAAGGTGGCAGTGAAGAAGACGGCAGCAAAAAGTGAGCTTCAGTCTTTGAGATGGGTTCGTATTAGGATTAAGTAGCTGGCTGCCACAAGTCGATTTCAATTTTTTTACTCTCAAAAGTTACTATTAATAGTGGAATTAAGCCTTTTCCAAATGGAAGCAAATATTTAGATCTTTATAATCAAAATTGGTGGTCAAAAGGTTTAAAATCAGCATATTTCTCAAAATGCAAGGCATTAGCTAGCTCATTTCTATGACAGGGACAGGGTTTATAAACAGTGCGGAAGTTTAATGTAAAACATAAACCTATAAAAAAGTTAGATGCTTAAGAATACTTTGATTCTCTAATGTATTTTCGGCTGTATTAGATTTTTTCCTGTATTAAATAGAAGCAATCAACAGCTTGCTAAAAAAAGTTCACAGTGAGAAAAATTCATCTGAGTGGACACATGATGAATGCCTGTGTTGACTTGCAGGTCAGTCTTCCACCTCCAGTACAGGTGCCAAAAAAAGGGCTGCACCAAAAGGAACCAAAAAGGATCCAGGCTTGAATTCTGATGTGCCTCAAAAGCCTGATCCCCCCAAAACCAAAATTCGCCGCAAAAGGAAGCCATCCACTTCTGATGATTCCGACTCTAATTTTGAGAAAATGATTTCTAAAACAGTCACAAACAAGGTATTTATCCTAGCCAGTCCTTTTGCTGTAGGTGTTTTAAAATACATAACCAAGATTTGCTCTTAATAATCTGACACATTTTTAAGAAAATAAATGTAGGGACATCTGGGTGGCTCAGATGGTTAAATGTCTGCCTTCAGGTCAGGTCCTGATCTCAGGATCCTGGGATCGAGCCCCGCGTCAGACTCCCTGCTCACTGGGGAGTCTGCTTCTCCCTCTGCCCCTCCCTTCCCACCCTGGCTCGTGCTTTCTCTCTCTCTCTCAAATAAATAAAATCTTTAAAAAAAAAAAAAAAAAGGAAAGAAATGTGAATCTCATAATCCATTTAGCTTTTACTAGTTGTAACAAAGTTATATGTAAAGACATGCCACTTGGGATGCCTGGGTGGCTCAGTCGTCAGTTAAGCATCTGCCTTCAGCTCAGGTCATGATCCCAGGGTCCTGGTATCGAGCCCCGCATCAGGCTCCCTGCTCAGCAGGAAGCCTGCTTCTCCCTCTCGCACTCCCCCCTGCTTGTGTTCCCTCTCTCGCTCTCTCTCTGTCAAATAAATAAATAAAATCTTTTAAAAGTAAGCAAGTAAATAAATAAATAAAATTAAAAATAAATAAAAACATGCCACTTATGAGACACCTGGGTGGCTCAGTCAGTTAAGTGTCTGCCTTCAGCTCAGGTCATGATCCCAGGGTCCTGGGATAGAGTCCCACATCGGCCTCCTTATTTAGCAGAGAGCCTGCTTCTCCCTCTCCCTGCCACTTCCCCTGATTGTGCTCTCTCTTTCTTTGTCTATCTGACAAATAAATAAAATCTTCAAAAAAAAAATATATATATGCCACTTAGTCAATGAGAGTTGCCTTAGATCTATTTCTTACTACTTATTAGAAGGAGGGAAACTCATTAAATTGTAGTCTGTTGATATATTTTTTACAGTGAAATGTTGCTGTCAGACTAACATTGTGCAAATTACTTGGACTTCCTCTTGTAGAAATCCAAGGGGGAGACTGAAGACTTCCATCTGGACTTAGACTCAGCTGTGGCTCCTCGGGCCAAATCTGGACGGGCAAAGAAACCTATAAAGTACCTCGAAGAATCAGACGAAGATGATCTGTTCTAAAATGGGATAATTTTAAGTAATGGTCTTATTGAGTCCAAGACTGGTTTTAGAGTAACCTGAGTCCCTTAATTTCCTCCCCTCTGAATTTTGTTTGGGGAAGGTAGTTTTAATCCAGAACCATCAAAGTGAAGTATGTAGAGCCCAAGTATCTATTACCGTTTTATAATACTGTCTAAGTAGTGACCACCGTGGGCATTGTTTTCTTCTCTGCTTTGTCCATGTTTGGAGTGTCTTTTCTTTTGTCTTTCGAATCTGATTTTAAGTTCTTCTGGACTCTGGCGATAGTTGTGTGGTCACTTCAGCATAACATAGTTTCTTGACCACTCATTAAGCTAAAATTGTTATAAACGTCTACTTTGCCTCTTTTCATACTTTCAGTAAATAAGAGATAGAGCATGATTAATTCTGTTTTACCTTAGTTTTATAGGTAATTTTCCATCAGATAGAACTTTATAGTTCTAGTACAAATACTCCCCACTCAGCCTTTTATGTGCTGAATTTTTGCTCAAGCAATGAGAAATTGCTCATATTCTCCATAGCCTTTTGAATATTAGCAGAGGCTGAAGAAAAATAGCCTGGCTGTCTCTGTATAACCTCAACACAGTCAATAGGGTGAAGAAAATTAGTGTTGTGACTATCTCAATTCTTGACTTGTCCCCTCGGGCTGTCTCCAAGTTTGAATCTCCCAAAGAACAAATTTCTAGGGAGGATTGGATTGCAAAAAAGTCGGGGACAACATTCATTCAAAGATCTTATATCAATGCCATCCATACTCAGCAGTGAGCGGTTATATCCATTTTGAGAAATCTCCATAATTTTCAACTTACAAACTTTTTATGATATTTCTGCATTTTTACATGTGTGTGAGTTGAGTGGTGTTTTCAGTGTTTTTGTAAATATTTACTATGTTTTTCTATTTCACTTAATTTCAACAATTTTTTACCTTAATAAAATGTTCTAAACATTGCAACCCATTGATTACCCTTTTTCCCCCTTGCAGTATACCCTTTTCCTTACTCTAAAATATATCCGTCTTTACTTCCCTTTGAGGAAAGGGAAATTCTGATCATTTTATTGATGTACCTACCTAACAGCCCCTGGCCATAGTAATAGGTCTAAGAGATAAGCATCCTGACCTAATCAAGGGCAATCAGGTTTTTCCCAGGTTTTTATACATGGGTACAAAGTTATTCATCTCCTTCACACTCAGAAGGCCTTGCCCCGCCATGAGCAAGTAGTTTCAAATATGCGTGGTTTTTGTGCTGTTTTGTTTTGGTTTTTTAATGATCCCTTTAATGACTATTTTGATAATCAGGACAACTACTTGATGATCTCAATAAATGACGTTAGGGCAACTGGCCAATCATTTAGAAAAAAAGAAATATTAGATAAATCCAATCCCTTCCTCACATCTTATACCAAAGTTTAAGTTCAAACAGACATGTCAAAAACAAAACCATTTAAAAATGTACCAAAAGAAAAGTAATGTTGAGTTTCAGAGGGATATCCTAAACCTAGCCCCAGGGGTTGACAAAGATCTGGAAAAATGAGCCCTTGAATCAGAATCTAGGCCAAAAGGTCAAGCTCTGTCCTAGCAGTTCTCACTTTAAGAAATGTAGTTCAAGAGAAAAATTGGGACATGGGTGCCTGGGTGGTTCAGTTGGTTAAGCGACTGACTTGATTTTACCTCAGGTCATGAGTTGAGCCCCACATCAGACTCTGCACTGGGTGTGAAGCCTGCTTAAGATTCTCTCTCTCTGCACCCCCACATTCTCTCCCTCTCTCTCAAAAAATTTTTAAAGATAAGAATTGGGACATGTGTAAAAAGTCACGTAAACGCACAGAAACAGGAAATCTCAATATCCTAGTCACCTGATTTTGCAAAATGCTACCATTAGGGGAGAGTGGGGCGAAGTATACAAGGGATCTCTTGTTTCTCAAAACTACATGTAAGGGGTGCCTGGGTGGCTTGGTTGAGCGTCTGCCTTCCTGGCTCAGATCGTGATCCCAGGGTCCTGGGATCAAGCCCCTTGGGGGGTTCCAATGCTTGGCGGGGAGTCTGCCTCTCCCTCTCCATCTGCCTCTCCCCCAGCTCATGCTCTTTCTCTCTCTCTCTCAAATAAATAAAATCTTTAAAAAAAAAATTCCATGTAGGGCGCCTGGGTGGCTCAGTTGGTTGGGCGGCTGCCTTCGGCTCAGGTCATGATCCTGGAGTCCCTGGATCGAGTCCCGCATCGGGCTCCCTGCTCGGCGGGGAGTCTGCTTCTCCCTCTGACCCTCCTCCCTCTCATGCTCTCTGTCTCTCATTCTCTCTCTCTCAAATAAATAAATAAAATCTTTAAAAAAAAAAAAAAATTCCATGTAAATCTACAATTATCTCAAGAAAAGCCACATGCAAAGATGCTTATTGAAGTATCTAATAAAATTGAAAATAACCTAAATGTCCAACAACAAGAGACCTCGGATAAAACAATTAGTTTAGGGGCGCCTGGGTGGCTCAGTCATTAAGCATCTGCCTTCAGCTCAGGTCATGATTCAGGGTCCTGGGATCGAGCCCCGCTTCGGGCTCCCTGCTGGGCGGGAAGCCTGCTTCTCCCTCTCCCACTCCCCCTGCTTGTGTTCCCTCTCTCACTGTGCCTCTCTCTGTCAAATAAATAAATAAAATCTTTAAAAAAAAATTAGTTTAAACAAATTTGGTACAATGAGGAATACAAGGTACTCCTTAAGAATGATCATATACATTATTGATTGACGTGAAGAAAGAAGGTTTACAAATCAGAGGTGAAGTCCCTGTCTGGTAAGTACACATTTGTTGATAGAAGGAAAGCAAACAAACCCTCTTTAGAAAGAAAAAAGTCCAAAACATTTATCTTTTAAAAGTAGAAGTTTGCTCCTGATCAGTAAAGCACTTGTTAACTAAGACTCCAAATGAATACATCTCTTGACTTCATTCCTTAAACCAATTAACATTCTAGAAGATAAAAATTCTAGTGCTAATAAACCTGGTTATGTACATTTAGACCCTCTATAGAATAGTTATTTCCTACACATGAAGCATTGCTTAGATAAATACATATTACACCAATCAGAATTACAAAAGAATATTGAGAAAATTCAAAATTCAAAATACATCCATTGATAAATAATACAATAAGCATACTAAGGCTTTTCTTTTAAAACACATTGCAGGGGCGCCTGGGTGGCTCAGTTGGTTAAGCGACTGCCTTCAGCTCAGGTCATGATCCCAGGGTCCTGGGATCGGGTCCTGGGATCGGGTCCTGGGATCGGGTCCTGGGATTGGGTCCTGGGATCGGGCCCCGCATCGGGCTCCCTGCTCGGCAGGAAGCCTGCTTCTCCCTTTCCCACTCCCCCTGCTTGTGTTCCCTCTCTCGCTGTCTCTCTCTGTCAAATAAATAAATAAAATCTTTAAAAAAAAAAACAAAACAAAACATTGCAGCCCACTGTTCCTGCAGCAAGGGAATTTTTTTAAGTGATTTCTGGCCATTTTTTCCTAAAACCCAAAGACAAAAATTTTTTAAGTCATTAACTTTGGCTCCTAGAATGATGGATATCTGTCCTGACCTGCCCAGTGTGTCTTTCCTCAGTAATTCCACTTTTGGAAAATTATTCTGAAGTCCAAAAAACAAAAAGTTTGTGTCCAAAAGCATTCATTGTAGCATTATTCACACTGGTGAAAAACTGGGAACAGAATAAGTGTCCTACAATGGAAGAACTGGTTAAACTGGTACACCCTTACCATGTATTACAGTCAATAAAAGTCATATTTTCCCAGAGCATTTAACAACAGGAAAGTCCTGTTGGGTAGCAGGGAGAAAAAGATACAAAAACTATCCTATATAATATATCAAAACTCATTGAATTATATTATAAAATGGTGCATTTTATTGTGTATAAATACTGCAATAAAAAGCTAACTTTTAGGGGCGCCTGGGTGGCGTCTGCCTTCAGCTCAGGTCATGATGCCTGGGTCCTGGGATCGAGCCTGGCATCAGGCTCCCTGCTCAGTGGGGAGTCTGCTTCTCCCTCTCCTTCTGCTCCTCCCCCTGCTTGTGCTCTCTACCTCGCTCACTCTCTCTCAAATAAATAAAATCTTTAAAAATAATATATTTTTAAAAGTTAACTTTTAGACAGCGTGAGGCTCAAATATAAACCAGTAATTTTCAAACTTGTACTTACAAATCCATTAGGGATCTTGCTGAACTACAGATACAGTGCTGAGGGAGTGGAAAGGAGATTAGGGTCTTCAAAACTCCTAGAATGTTTATTTAAATTAGTTTGTTAATTAGTTTATTGTTAAACCTAAGCTGCATGGTCTTGTGTGGTCTGTCAGAAACTGAAGTGAGCTGGCTCCATCTACCCTTGACCTGGGGGACCCGGCCCTGCAGGCCATGAGTCCAGGCAGAAACAAAGGTGCTTCAACACTCAAGTGCACCACCAAGCTAGAGCCTTAAAACCCGCCCAGCTCAGGCTGAACTGTCAGATACTTATAATGTTCTCAATGTAAAGATGTTAAAAATATATTTTTAACCAGATTTTAAAAATAAAAGCAACATCAGAATTAAAAAAAAAAAAAAAAAAAAAAAGCCTCTCCCAAGAGAGGCTGTGTCTCTCTCTGTCAAATAAATAAATAAAATCTTAAAAAAAAAAAAAAATGAAAGGCCAACTGTAAGTTGCTGCAAAACGTCATCTGCTTTTCTTTGGAGAATGAGATTTGGGTGATTTTTTTTTCTTTTTTGCATCTTCCTATAGTTTACAAAAATAGTAAATGTTACATGTCTACCTTCCAAATGAAAATAACCATAATTTTTTTCAGGTTATAAAAGTAATATGTGGGTTCCAGTTCTGATATGACGCTGAACTTGAACTACTCCAGGAATCAGTCTCGGGTGTCTTTCACTCAGGTGCAGCACCATTGCAAATCTGAGGAACATGTGAAGGTTAATTGTATGTGTCAACTTGACTGCATTAAGGGATGTCCAGGGGCGCCTGGGTGGCTCAGTCGTTAGGCGTCTGCCTTCGGCTCAGGTCGTGATCCCAGAGTCCTGGGATCGAGCCCCGCATCGGGCTCCCTGCTCCGCGGGAAGCCTGCTTCTCCCTCTCCCATTCCCCCTGCTTGTGTTCCCTCTCTCGCTGTGTCTCTCTCTGTCAAATAAATAAATAAAATCTTTAAAAAAAAAAAGGGGGGGGGGAATGTCCAGATAGGGATGTCTCTTAGGGATGTCTCTTAGGGTGTCCTCTCCAGAAGAAATTAGCATTTGAATCAGTAGACTGAGTAAAGATCACCACCTACGCGGGTGAACATCATCCAAACCGCTGAGAACCTGAATACAACTATTCAGCTGGCGGGGGCAGACTTGAGGGAACCGAGTTTCTCTGAATCCCCACCTCAGCGGAGAGGGCCAATAACAGAAGCAGATCTGTGACAGTGAGGGTGAAATTCCCCTTTCTTGCGTGCAAGGCCACCTGGGGTTTTTAAAAAAAAGACTACATTTCCCAGCCTTCCTTGCGGAAGGCCATCCTGGCCAATAATATGTGAGCAGTCGGTCACGTGGCAGCTCCCGGGACTTTCTGAGAGACGTCCCAGCACTTAATTTCTCCCGCCTTCATCCCTTCCTCCAGGCGCTGCCTGGAGTGTGGCGCACAGGATCGGGGGGAACTGGGCCACACCCAGGGAGGGGTGGGGAGGAGCCTGCACCCCTAAGGACTTTGGAGCACAGAGCTGCCCCGCCACCGCTGAACAGCCCACCGGCCTCCTCCTTTCAAATGAGAGGGAAACAAGCTTCTCTCTTGTTTAAGCCACTGTTCTTGCTGTTTCTGTTACAGCCGAACCTAATCTTAAATAATGATAGAGCCAAGGGAGGAGGTAGCAGGTTAGCGGGTCCCCGTGGGTGAGGGGGCAGAGCCGGAGGGGTGTATTGGGAGCCGCAGACTGAAGGCCGGGGGAGAAGAGAGGAGCGGGGACCACCTGTGAACAGAAGGTCGCCCGTCCGGAGGCTTTTCAGGCCCGGAAAGGGTTTGAAGGGTCAGACACTATGCAGCAGAAGGGGTGGGGAGTGGTAGAGAGGTGCGGCAGGGTAACCGGAAACCAACGCACCCACCCTCGGAGGCCAGCACCGTTCCCACCCAGGCTGAGGGGGGAGGAAGGTGAGGGAGGAATTGTACCATTAACCCGTTTTGGGGTTTTCATTTCTACGCAGGACTGGACATTCTGATTACTGATCTCGGACCAAATCGGCCATTTAAGTGATCACAAGCTTTAGAGGAGATCAGAGTGAGCAACTGAGGCAGGCGACCCACCAGCGTTCTCATGGTCTCGGGGCACAGCCGATCCGCACCCTCTGCAGCCCTCCCACCCCACTTCATTCATCCACCTGACAAATATTTTCTGAGCATAGACCAGGTGCCAGGAACTGTTGTAGGTGGTGACCCAGGGCAGTGAACAGAGCACCAGAGGCCCTGCCCTCATGGAGCTGACATGCTAATGGAGGAGACAGGTGCCACACAGGATAAAAAATCAAAATAAAAAAATACCGAGTATGTTATGTAGTGATCAGTGCAAAGGAGACAAAGCTGAGAAAGGGGACGGGAAGTAGGGGGTTAATTCCAGTGAGGGCCGCTAGGGAAGGCCTCACTAAAAGGCAACATTTCTGTAAAGACTAAAAATTGTTAGAGGGGCACAGGGAAGAGAAAATACAGTCGTGTCTTGATGATGGCACTTACCGGGTACAACCATGCAGTAGCGGCCCGTGTGTGTCCATGTGCGACAGAACGGGAATCGGCTCCACAGTCCCACCGGCTAGGGTGAAGTGTCTGGGGCGGAGATTGACCGTGACCCTGTGTAGGATGGGCCTCTCAGCCCAGCTCCAGATCTTAAGTATGGCCAAGAATGGGGCCATGTGTCACCAGCCCTGGGCAGCATCAGTGACACCTCCTCTCGGGCTGGACAGCACTATCTGGGCAGGAGGTTGGGCCCCAGAGATTGGACGGTCTCCTGTGTCTGGCCCTGTGGCACCAGGGGCTGGGGGCAGCACAGCGAGACCATGCTCCTGCCCCACCCGAGCCCACCACCTCTGCCATTTTCTGCTCCCAACAGGCAGACAGTCTGATGGGGTTTTTCCAGGCTAGGCCGGTGGCCTGACCCAGCAGGGGCCATGAGGACAGGGCAGGGACCAATCCTGGACAGCCAGGAGAGATGAGGTGTGTCCCTGAGCCCCCATACCTGGGGCTGGGGTTTGGGGGTCGGGGAGCAGCTTTGCCAGGAGCAGGCAGAGGTCAGGGTTGGGAAAGTCAGCCATGCCCCCACCCCACATCCTGTTTTTGGAATGTGGGGCCCCAGCACATGCTTTCCTTTGGACTTTGTCCAAGGCAGTGTCTCCCCAGCCAGGCCCACTCCCAAGGGAACTCTGCATGACGGTGGGCAGGGTTCCCCGGCACATCCATCATTAACCTAGGGTTTTTCCAGGCTGGGCTGGGCCCCTGAGCCAGTGTGGGTGAAGGGCTCGTTTCCCACCCCTTCCTGAAATCAGGTCAGGGGGTCCCTGTCAACACATGGAAAATTATATAGGCCCCCATGGCTGAAGGGAAGAGGAAATGTCGTGGAGGGGGAGAGTCTGGGCCTCCCCACTCAGAGCCGGGCAGGCATGGTCCACTTCCAGTGTCTGGGCCCACCAGACCCAACAAAAGCCCTGGAAATTGTCGGGCCCTGGGAAACCCAAGCAGGCTAGAGGGAGAGCAGTGCCATGATGGGCTCAAGCGCATGGGCTCCCAGCCAGTCAAGCCAGGCATGAGAGAGGGACCAGCTATTTACATGCTGTGTGACTGTAGGCAAGTGGCTGAGACCCTCCGAGTCTCAGCTTCCCTCCTGCCAGGGTCATCAAGAGGATTAAATGTGCTAATTTGTGTGACGGGCTCAGCACTGAGCCTGGTAGAGACCAGGTGCACAGGTGGAGGGGAATGGTGTCTGTGTTGGGTGGATTCCTAGAAAGGCCTACAGGGGACGAACAAAATGTCTCAACCTGGGAGCGTCCCCTCCCTGGCCACTCAGGTCAGCGTGAGTCATCCTAACTCTTCCCCTAAGGGACAGCTTCTCCTGCCACCTAGAGTCATAGGATGTGATTCAGAGCCTTCTAGGAGAAGTCTATTTTTCCCATTATAAAATAACATGCTTATTATAATAAATCTGGAAATTATAGAAAAGCAGAAAGAAAGAAAAAGCTTTTATTTAACCACCAATGCTGACCACTCTTGATGCCTTAATGGTTTCCATATGGGATTTTTTTTTTCTGGACACAGGTTTTCTTTGTTCTCCGTAATATGATTGGGACCTTCGCTTTAAGACAAAGAGCTGGAAGGAAACCTGGGGGTCAGATGGCCCAGCATCCTCAGTTGACAAGCCAGGAGACTGGCCCAGAATTGCTCAGTGACTTGTCCAAGGCCATCAGTGACAGAGCTGCTGCCCCCAACTCAGCACCAAACCTCTCTTCAGCCTCAAAGGTGGCAGTCAGTTGATAGTGGATCTACGCCTTCCAGTTTGAGGGAGTCTGTTCCATGGGCTTCCATAACCTGTCCCCTCAAAAGCGGTTGGTTCTGGTTAACCCCCTCCCCCATTCCCAGAAGGAGACACAGCAGTGGGATGGGGGTAGGAGTGGGTTAGGGAGAAAGGGAGGGCTGGCAAAGCCCAGCAAGGGGCATGGCCTTGTGTCTGTTCCCAAGGGTGGAGCCAGCCAACAGGGCCACCCTGTCCCTTTAAGAGAAAGGGGAGAGCAAGCCCCTCTCATCCATTCTGTCCTGTCATCCGTCCTGGCCAAATCCAAAAGGGAAAATGAAAGAGGGCCTAGGAGGAACAAGTCCCAGCCATCTCCCAGGATCCCTCCCTCAGCTCTAACACCTCAGCTCCAGCTCCAGGGTGAGTGGGGTCAGGTGAGGGTCTGGGGGGCGCCAGGGGGCTGTGGGACCCATGTGAGTGTGTGTGTGTGTGTGTGTGTTGGGGGAGGTTCTCAGGAGATGTGGGAGCCTGGAAGCTGAGGGACACGAGGGAGGAGATGGGAGAGGGCTGGGCCCGTATTCCCACCACTCTGCGGTGGGATGGCAGGGGACACCTGGAACAAAGGATCGAGTTAAGGAAGTGGGACTACTTTTGTGTCCACCCCCCAATTCTGAGAGGAGTTCACTGCAATAAGAAGGGCAAGAGAAATGGTGGGCAGAGAAAGAAGGAGGTGAGGTCCCTCTGGGTCTACCGGCTCCCAGCTCTCCCAGGGGTACCAAGTTGGGTCTGGAGTCCTGGGTTGGAGGCACCATGGTTGCCCATGGAAAGCATCCTGGAGCACATAAGGGCACCCCTGGGTTTCTGCTTCTACAGTGCGATGGGTGGCTGCCCCTCCTGATGTCCAAGTTCACACCCTACAGATCTGGACTCTGGAGGAGCCAGCGGCCCAACCAAGCAGGCCCATGGGGTCTAGAGCTAGAGCACGACGGTGGGGCTCCTCCCCCGCACCTGTCGGTCCCAAGGAGAAGGGCACCCACAGTGGAGAATCTCCTAACGCCTCCTGCCCCCCACCCCAGCCCCGACTCCCGAGTTCCCACCAAATCCCAGCTAAACCCAGGCCTCACTGAGCCCCTGCCTCGCCCCAAAGTTAGAGGAGGGCCAGCTGACCTCATCCCATGGGCCGGGGTTGGGGGGGAGTGGGGGGGGACGCTGCTGGGGCCGGCCTCTGACGCCCCCGCGTCCGCAGCGCCATGGGGGAGTGGGCGTTCCTGGGCTCGCTGCTGGACGCCGTGCAGCTGCAGTCGCCGCTCGTGGGCCGCCTGTGGCTGGTGGTCATGCTGATCTTCCGCATCCTGGTGCTGGCCACGGTGGGCGGCGCCGTGTTCGAGGACGAGCAGGAGGAGTTCGTGTGCAACACGCTGCAGCCGGGCTGCCGCCAGACGTGCTACGACCGCGCCTTCCCCGTCTCCCACTACCGCTTCTGGCTCTTCCACATCCTGCTGCTCTCGGCGCCCCCCGTGCTCTTCGTCATCCACTCGGTGCACCGGGCCGGCAAGGAGGCGGGCGGCGCGGACGCCGGGCCCGGGCCGCCCCCGCGCCGCCGCCGCTGCTACCTGCTGAGCGTGGCGCTGCGCCTGCTGGCCGAGCTGGCCTTCCTGGCGGGCCAGGCGCTGCTCTACGGCTTCCGCGTGGCCCCGCACTTCGCGTGCGCCGGCCCGCCGTGCCCGCACACCGTGGACTGCTTCGTGAGCCGGCCCACCGAGAAGACCGTCTTCGTGCTCTTCTACTTCGCCGTGGGGCTGCTCTCGGCGCTGCTCAGCGTGGCCGAGCTGGGCCACCTGCTCTGGAAGGGCCGCCCGCGCGCCGGCCGCCGTCGCCACCGCGCGCGCGAGGAGGCGCGGCAGCTGCTCCCGCCGCCCCCGGTCCCGCCCGCCCGGCGCCCGCGCCCCGACCCCCGCGGCCCGCCCGCCTACGCGCACCCGGCCCCCGCCGGCGACAGCGAGGGCGGCGGCGGCCGCAGCAAGGCGTCCCTGGCCACCGTCCGCCAGGACCTGGCCGTCTAGAGGCGGGCGGCGGGGGCTTCCGCGGGAACTGGCCGCACGAGCCTGCGCGGGCGCCTCCCGGGTGCTCTCGGTGGGGCGGGTGAGGGGCCGGGGGATGAACGGAGGCGGGTCCGGATGCCCTCCCCGACCCAGGCGGCGGGGAAGGAGGCCCGGGACTGAGAGGAAGGGCACAGGAGGACCTAGCAGGGAGGAAAGTGGGGGTTCGGGTGGTGCTCAGAAAAAAGTCATCGTGATACCAGCTTCCCGCGCGCGGGCCTCTCCTCGTTCAGACTGAGGTGTGGCCCGGGTGCGGGCTCGCTATGTGTGTGCACACGTGTACACGTATGTATAGTGTGAGCTGTGTGTGTGCATGTGTGTACGCACAGGTGCATCCTATGTGGGCTCGCGGTGTGTGCATGTGTATGCCCTGTGTGGGCTCTATATGTGCATGCATCTGAATGCCCTGGGTGACTGCGTGGGGGGGGGGGGGAGAGAGAGATCTGATAAGGTGCCAGCGACAGGCACAATGGCTCCCCCCTTACCTGCAGGGGTATTGTAGGAAGCTCTCCCCGCTTAATGGAGCCCACACAGGGAGGAGAGAGATGCCCCTTCACCCTGCGCAGGACTCGGTGTGGAGGGCTTGTGGGCACCATCCACACCCTCGACTGTGTGGCCCGGGCAGGGTGGCCAAGCGGTCCCTTTTGTTGGAAGTAGAGTGGGGGTGGGCAGTAGGGTCAGAAGGCAGGACTCTGTCCTAGCTTCACTCCCTCACCCTGCTGCTGTTCCCCAAGTCCATAAACATGGCCAAGTTCCTTCCATCCTCGAAAGAAATCCGCCCCAAAACGTGCCCCCGGCCCTGCATTTCCCTGCAGCCACGACCATCTTCCCTCCTGGGGGAAAACAGAGAGCAACCTACGTGGCTTCCTCTTGTCCCCTTCCTGCCTCCTCTCCGCCCCCATCTGTCTTCTTCCCTTGCCACCCCAGTGGGGCTGCTCTCCCGAAGATCACCCAGGACCTAAGTGACATCCAGGGGCCACCATCTGACCCTGCCCTGGGCTTTATCCAACCCTGCTGAGCAGGCCACCACCACCCAACCTGGCTGATTGTCTCCTAGTCCTCCTGCTTACGCCCTCGGGGGCTCCCTGTCATTGGGGTAAGTCCAGCACCCGAATGAGGCTTCTGAAGTCCCGCCCTGTCCAGTCCTGCCCCAGCCCCATGGCCTGGGCTTCCTACGGTTTCTGTGCTCCACACCATACTGAGTTTAATCTTCCTGCCAGGCACAGTGACCCATCTCCTTCCAAATGTTTGAACATGCTGTTTCTTGGCCTGGAGGAGCCTGCCTCTCTGCAGAACCCCCTCCCCACCCTAGCTAATACCTACCTACCTTTTGGTCTCATTTGGGAAGAAATAGATGCTGTCCCTCACAGCTCCCACCCCCAAGGCGGAGCTAGACGCCCCGCGGCACCCCTGCCTCCCCAGGCATAGCTCGCCTGCTGGATGGCATTGCTCGCCTCTCCACACTGGCACAGAGGAGGTGCTTCGTCAATTTGCGTTCATGAGGGACTGAAGGTGTCCCTGAGGCCCAAGGGCTTATCCACGCACGTGGTGTGCGACATTTCTCTGATGGTGGTCAGCTATGTGTGCAAAGCCTGGACCTCCAACAAACTCAGAAGTGGATATCCAGCTGCTTTCCAGATGTATTCATTCAAGAAATATTTGTTGAGCACATACTATATGCCAGGCAATGTTCAAGATCAGCGCTGTTCGATAGAAATAGGATGTGAGCCACATGTGTAATTTTAAATTTTTCAGTAGCCACATTAAAAAATAAAAGGAAACAGGGGTGCCTGGGTGGCTCAGTCGTTGCGCGTCTGCCTTCGGCTCTGGTCATGATCCTAGGATCCTGGGATCGAGCCCTGCATCGGGCTCCCTGATCCGCGGGAAGCCTGCTTCTCCCTCTCCCACTCCCCCCTGCTTGTGTTCCCTCTCTCGCTGTCTCTCTCCCTGTGTCAAATAAATAAATAAAGATCTTTTTAAAAAAAGTAAAAGGAAACAGATGAAATTAATTTTAATAACATATTTTCTTTAACCCATTGCATCCAAAATGTTATTTCAACACATCATCGATATTAAAAAAAAGTATTAAAGAGATATTTATTTTTTCTTTGTACTAAGTATTTGAAATCTGGTGTGTGTTGGGGCGCCTGGGTGGCTCAGTCGTTAAGCATCTGCCTTCGGCTCAGGTCATGATCCTGGGATCCTGGGATCGAGCCCCACATCGGGCTCCCTGCTCTGCGGGAAGTCTCTTCTCCCTCTCCCACTCCCCCTGCTTTTGTTCTTCTCTCACTGTGTCTCTCTCTGTCAAATAAATAAACAAAATCTTGAAAAATATATATTAAAAAAAAATCTGGTGTGTATTTTATGCTTAGAGCACATCTCAATTTGGACCAGCCACACTTTTTTTTAATGATTTTGTTTTATCTATTTGAGAGATTGAGATAGAGTGACAGAGAGCATGCATGGGGAGGAGAGGGAGAAGCAGGCTCCCCACTGAGCAGGGAGCCCGCCGTGGGACTCGATCCCAGGACCCTGGGATCATGACCTGAGCCAAAGGCAGATGCCCAACCTACTGAGCCACCCAGGCGCCCAGGACCAGCCACATTTTTAAGACTCAGTCACCGCATGTGGCTAGTGACTGCTGTATTGAACAGAGCAGATCCAGATGTTGGGCTCCAGTGGTGAATAAAACCACTGGAGGGGCAGGCAATAGAATATACTGCCAGGTATCGTTTAAAGTAAGGCAAGACAGTTACTATCGCTGGGGAGTGACACTGGAACAGACAGTAGCAAAGAGCTAGCCATGAAGCTGGCTCCAGGAAGAGCATTCTGGGTGGAGGGAATGGCAAGTACAAAGGCCCTGAGGCAGGAATACGTTGAGGGTTGTTTGAGGCCAGCAAGGAGGCCCATGTGGCTGGAGTGGAGTAAAGGACAGGAGGGAGGGTCACCAGCACCTCAAATGCAACCCCAACTGCCTTAGTTTCCCCTCTCCGTGCTGCTGTCTTCATCCACCCAGGCCACGTCCACCCTCTACTGCCAAAACCTCTCTTCTGCCCGCCTCCCATGTCCTGTGAATCACCTGGTCCTCCCATTTTACCACCTAAGCATTTCCTCCCCTTATCCGCTCTCACCCTTTGGGGACTGCCCAAGGTCAGCCCTGTCCCCGGTGACCTGGAGTGCTCCCACAGCTTCTGCTCTGCTCCCTGCAGTTCCAATCCAAACAGCTCACTGGCTGGCTTGAAATCCTTCACTCCCGTCGCCCTCAGGGTCAAGTCCAGCTCCTGAACCAGACCTGGCCCGAGCCCATCCCAGCCTCTCCAACTTACTTCTTCCAGCATACCAACCAAAATGGTTAAAGCACAGAGCTGGTGACAGTTTCTGATCACATGAAGCTATTTATCACCTCTGTTTATCACCTCTGGCTAACTCTTCCCCTTAGACCTTCAGCTGGGAGGGGGCACCTCTTCCAGGAAGCCTTCTGAAACTTGCCCCAGGCCTGGTTAAATGCCCTGCGCTCCCATAGGCCCAAGACTTAGTCACTGCCTTCCCCAGCTTGTACCCCAGTCACCGTCCTTGGGTCAGTCTCTCCTGTGGAGGAGGGAACCGGACACCGTGCAAAGCACATGTCAGACCTCAGTGATCAGACTCCACAGCGGGGTTCTCAGCTGGGCAGTTCTGCCCCCCAGGGACACTTGGCAATGTCTGCAGACATATTAGGTTGTCATAGCTGGGGGGAAGGTGCAACTAGCATCCAGTGGGCAGAGACCAGGGATGCTGCTAAACACCCTACAATGCACAGGACAGCGCCCCCCCCCCCAACAAAGAATTCCTGGGCCCAAAATGTCACTTGTGCCGTGGTTAAGAAACTGCTCATCAGCAATGAACTGTGAGCCTCAGAGGGCAACCTCAAGCCCCAGGGTCAAAGGTACTACCCCGGGGTGGGGGGGCACTCTGTAAATTCGGGGCGACTGCTCTAGTCGCCACAATGAGGGCGACCCTCTTGGCATTTGGTAGGCACAGACTAGAAATGCCAAGATGCCCTCTTGCAATACAGAATTATCACGCGTGGGGGCGCCCGTGGCTCAGTCGGAAGAGCATGTGACTCGATCTTGGGGTCTTGAGTTCGAGCTCCACGATGGATGCAGAGCTTACTTAAAAAAGCGGGCGGGGGGGAGGGGGCGCCTGGGTGGCTCAGTCGTTAAGCGTCTGCCTTCGGCTCAGGTCATGATCCCAGGGTCCTGGGATGGAGACCCGCATCGGGCTCCCTGCTCGTCGGGAAGCCGGCTTCCCCCCCTCCCACTCCCCCTGCTTGTGTTCCCTCTCTCGCTGTGTCTCTCTCTGTCAAATAAATAAATAAAATCTTTAAAAAAAGGGGGGGGGGGGAGGCGCCTGGGTGGTTCAGATGGTCTGCCTTCGGCTCAGGTCATGATCCCGGGGTCCTGGGATGGAGCCCCGCATCAGGCTCCCCGCTGGGCGGGAAGCCTGCTTCTCCCCCTCCATTTCTCCACCGCTCATGTTCTCCCTCTCTAGCTCTGTGTCTCGAATGAATAAATAAAAAAATCTTAAAAAAAAAACAAACCTGATTCTGTTCTACATGTAAAATATTAGGGGGTTGTGGATTTTTTTGGGGGGGGCATGGTTTTATTATACATTGTCAGCTTTTATTTCAACATTCACCCATATTCCTTAAGTTTCCTGGGCTTCTTGTAGAGAATGGCTTTCAACCTTCTCACTTCTTTTATTTTTTTTTTCTTCTCACTTCTTTTAAATGTCAATGTATTAGGACGATATCCTATCTGCCATGCAGCTGTGTGCATTAACACACTGAAATTCATAGACCTTTCCCTTCAGCTGCTACGCTACAGTGTGATAGTATAGTGATTTTTGTAAAGCACGTGGGTAGGTGTGTTATGTTAAATTTCCGTCAGATACATAAAGAAAATGTTAGAAAAAAATTGCTGGAGGACGAGAACCTCTGTCCCCGCGCACACTCCGGCCGCCCAGACGGCGAGATAAGTGAGGAGCTGCCGCCACCTGGTGGCTGAAATAGAAATGGCAGGCAGGCCCCTGTGGAAGGAGCTCTTCCTGCCCGGGAAATCTCTTCCTGCCCAGGCGCCCTGAGAACCCGCCCCAGACACAGCCTCCACTGCCACCTCCCTGGAGCCCTCAGACCTCAGTGCTTGACGCTTCTTTGGGGGCATCAGGGTTCCAGGAAAGACCTCTGGCTGAGAGGTGAGAACCCTGGGTACTGGGCCCCCATCTGCGATGAATTCGCTGTGTGCCCCTGGGCAAGGGCTCTGCCCTCTCTGGGCCTTGATGTGTAGTGTGAAGAGTGGAGAGAATTGGTCTTTGATGCCACTACAGGCCTGCCCACTTGATCCTCTCCACCAGGAGCAACCAAGTTCCCTTGCAAGCTGTCTTCTCTGCCTCCTGCCCACAGAGTGAGCTTAGGGGTAGGCAGGGGAGGGCAAGACAGTCCTTCTTGGACGCACAGGGATGGAGGGGCTGGCTTTCTAAGGCCATCCCAATCCTACGTTCTTGTTAGGTTGCCAAGGGCTCCTGACCTGGGTACCCATGCCAACTGCCACTCCTGAAGGTCAAGTCCGGAATAGAACTCCTCTGCCACTTAGTGACCCCCAGACCCAAGCTCTGGCTTCCAAGGGCTCAGGACTCTCTGAAGGCAGAGGCAGGCTTCCTCCCTCAGACCAAGATTCCCAGAGAGCTGGGGTTGGCTTCCTCCCTCAGACTGGGGACTCCCCGAAGGTGGGAACAGTTTCTCCTCTCCCCCCCCCCACCTCCAGCCAGAGCTCCCTGACACGGGCTATGTAGACCCCTAGACAGAGGGCCTCCCAAGGGCAGGCCTATCTTGTTCCACCAAAGACCCCAGCGCAGCAAGGCAGGCCCCGAAGGCAGCTTGGTCCCGGTGCTCCTAGCTGCCCCCCATCCCCAGCTCCCTGCCCACACGGGGCAAGAAGGCAGCGAGGCAGTGAGGCTCTGAGGCATGTGTAGAATAAATAGAACTTTATTCTTTATCCAGTAGATCTCAGTGGAAAGTCCAACAGTAACAGGTGCACCAGCGGGCTCTGGGGGGATGAGACCCCAACCCCGGGGCAAGGAGGGCAGGGCAGAACCAGCTCCCCCAGCCTGGGGGTGCAGGGGGTGAGGGGAGGGAACCCCCTGTAGGCCCGTCCTGCGGGGCAAGGAGGGGGCACGGGGATGGGGTGGGGAGCAGGGGGCAGGCCAGGGAAACAGAGGAACTCGGGCCAAGTGTGTCCGTTGGCCCATCGGTCCACTGCGTGTGTGTGTGTGTGCGCGCGCGCGTGTGTGTGTGTGTGTGTGTGTGTGTGTGTCTGGGGGCCCTGTGGGCAGTGCTGGTGGCTGTGAGGCTGGGGGACGGGGCAGCTCGAACTCCTTGGCCAGCCCCTTCACAGTGGGGGCTGGGGGGCTTAGATGAGGGAGAGGCAGCTCTGCCGAGTCCACAGGGCTGAGAAACACACATGAGCATGTTCTGAGGGCCCCCCTCGCTTTGCCCCCTGCCCTGTCTCTCATGGCGGGCCCCCTCCTCCTGGGGGCGGCCTGAAACTGTCCCCGCCCAGTGGTTAGGCAGAGGGAGAAGGGGAGGGCAGACCTCGGAAAGTTAGTACTTCACAGTTTTAAAGAGAAAACTGAGGAGAAAAAGGCTGGGGAGGAGGGCTAGGGGGTGCAGGGACATGGAGAGAGTGTGGGAGCCCCTTGTGAGCCGCTCCCCTCCCCCAAGACCCACCCCCCTCCAGCTCTGGATCCAGCTCCCCCCAATACACAGCACAGATTCCTTCAGTATAAATGTGCTTAAAATGAAAATTCTTATTAAAAAAATCAAAACCAAAAAAAAATTAAAATAAAAACAAAACCAGCGAGAATTAATACCTGGGGGTTGGTATGGCAGGGTATGTACAGGGGGACCCCCCCACCCCTGGCCCACCCCCTCTGTCACCAACCGAGGCAGGGGGGGTTTCCCGACCGGGGGGCAATGGCTTGTGGGTTCTGAGTACGGGGGAGCCAGGTCCTGGCATTTGCTGGTGATGAAGATGTGGCGAGGGGGGCAGAGGGCTGTCTTGATGAACGCAAGGCCCCCAGGCTCCATCCTGAGGCCCAGGACCAGGGGTCCTCACTCAGTTCACGACCTTGCCCCTGACGTCAGCCCAGGCTGCAGGAGCAGGCAGTCCATCCTGCCCAGGCCTCCCTCTGAAGAGTCGCCGCCTCCTCCCTCCTGTCCCCGAGGAAAAGGAGGACAGGTGGGGGGGGCAGGGCTGGTGGGGGTCGCATGGTTGGTAGAAAGGCAGAGAAAAGCCAGGGCGTGGGGTGAGGGCTGTGTCCACGGGGCACGGGCAGTCACGGGGAGTGGGTGGCCGGGCTGCTTCTGTTTGAGCTGGGGCTGAGGCTGGGGCTGCAGCTGCCAGGTGGGGGGGCCAGGCCACCCCCATCCCGCCCCCCACCCCCTGGCTGTCCGCTCAGAGTGTCCAGGCCCTCGGAGTTCTCCAGCATTTCCTGGATGAGAGGTGGCATGGAGCCCGGGATCTCCATCTTCAGCGTGATCACCCGCTCAGCCCCTGCCGGAAAGGAAGAGCAGAGATCAGCACACGGGCCCCCGGCCTCACAAAGCTCCAGGAGGGAGGGTGCAGGGGTAGAAGGACCAGTTCTACCCGTATCAGCATCCTCTACGGACTGAACTCGGGGCGCAGCTCTCGGACATAAGCCAGCTCCCTTAGGCCCCCAGGTCTAGGGGCAGCCGTGGCTGCAAACCCAGGCTTGGGGGTCAGACTGCCTGGGGTGGACCCGGGGCCCTTCCTACGTGCTGTGCGTCACAGATTCTCCTCCTGACGCCTCGAACACAGCTCTGTAAACACCATCATGATCCCCATTCCTCAGGTGGGAAACTGAGGCGCAGAGCTGCTCCACACACACCCACACGGTCTGGCTACAGAGCCATGCCCTCAACTAGCGCGCAAAGGTGACAATGCCCCCTCAGAGCTCCCACGCAGGGGGTCACCTGGGCACGGGGAAGTCCAGATGAGTGGGGCATCGTCTTGGGCACGAAGACGTGGGGTGTTGGCTCCCACGTGGGGGGCCTGACTCTGGGCACGGGCAGGGGTCCTGGGCCAGGTGTTGGGGTCCAGCTCTGGCATACACACAGGGCATGAGCCTCACCCTTAGCACTGATGCTTCGCAGGTCTGTGATCTTCATCAGCATCTTGGGGAACATGTGGGGGCGGCTGGGTCTCCGTTTCCGCACATAGACCTTCAGCGCCTCCAGCAGCGGCTCCTGAAGCATGTCCACCCTGTCTGGCTGCTCCAGGTCCTGCCGGTCTGCGGAAGCAGATGCCCCCTGAGCAGCTCTGCCCCGGACCAGCAAGGCACACAGCCGCGCTCCCAGCCTCGGCCACTGGGGGGCGCGCTTGCCCAGGCCACAGGCTGAGCGTCTCTGCTCCTGGGACCTCCCCATACAGGGCAGTGCTTGGGGTCTGTGTGCTGTTGAGAAAGGCCCTAAGAGGCTCTTAAATGTGAGCAGAGAGGAACTGGGGTGGGGGTCGTCTGGGCCCTCTCTGACAGCCCAATTCATAGGGATGGGACAGGCAGTGCCATCCTCAGGCAAAGGGAGGATGCCCGGGTAGGTCTCACTCCCACCTGTTATTATGGACACGAGCACAGTATGTCAAAACTCTTAACAGTCGAATAATAACAGCGGCCAACATCTACTGGGCCTTACTGTAGGCAAACCGTGCCTTCTTTATTACCCTCTTAACCCCCCATCAACTTTATGAGATGGAGACCCTTACTGCCCCATTTTAAAGAAACGGGGACTCAGTGAAGTTCAGCAACCTGCTCAAGGTCACAAGCCGGCCAGGATTTGAACCTGGCTGGTCTGACCCTCAAGCCCTCACTCTTAAGCTCCCTGGAAGGGGCACAACCCACCAACAGGGAAACAGACATCAGGCGTCCGCCCCTACTCCCTTGCTGTGTGGCCGCAGACCAGACCCTGCCCCTCTGCGTTCTCCGTTCGCCCCTCTGAGGGGGCGTAACAGAGGCCCCCTTCCGATCTGACCCTGGGCTTCTGCCTGGAAGAGACTCCGGGGGCTGCCCCACCACCCTGGGCCTGGCTCCCCAGTCCCAGGCCCCCTGCCCACCTCCACAGATGAGACAGATGGCACTGAGAAGACCAGTCTCAGCGTCATCCATCTCCAGGGGCAGCAGCTGGTTGGCGAAGGCGAAGACCAGGTCCGTGAGGGGGCCGAAGCCGGCATTGTGCATCTGGGTCCGGTTCAGGGTCAGCCCATCGGAGAAGGTCATTGTGTCCTGCTCGGGCGTGTACCGCGTGCAGATCCGCAGGATCTGGGAGCAGAGGATGCACGAGTTCAGGGACTGGACCCATCTCCCCAGCACTTCCAGTACCAGCATCCCCCACAGGACCACCGGGCAGGCGGCCAAACCAGTGCTGTCTGATAGAACCTTCTGCAATGATGGAAACGTTCTAGGTCTGCCCCCCCGCAAATAGTAGCCACCAGCCAACGTAGCCACTGGGCCCCTGAAATGTGGTTAGTGCCGCTGAGGAACTGAACTAAATTTAACCTTAATTCATTTAAATTTGAAGAGCCACACACAGCAAGCCGCTGCTGTACAGTGCAGATCTAGATCATCCGGTCTCCACGAAGAGAATCTAGAGGGAAACTAGAATTTGCAGAGCAGATTTAGGTCTCCAGTCCCCAGGACTGGGTACACAGCAGAACTCCATGAATGTGTATCAGCTCCAACCATTTCAAACCCTGATCCAGGGCTGAAACTCTTGCATCTGGGGCATGGGAACAGAGGACTACCCAGAAATGCCACACCCTGCTCTTCCCGCCCCACCCCTACCAGGAAGCTGCAGCCTTGTCACCTCTCAGGTTCCCCACCCTGGAAGTGGCCAAGAGGGGACAGGTGGGCTGAGCCCATTAGGGAAGTCAAGGAGCAGAGTCCTTCCAGCCTTGACTTGGACAGTTCCCAGCACGCACATCCTGCCTCTAGGCTGGCCACCCTCTGCTCCACCAAATGCCCTGCAGTCCCCTGAATCCAGCTGGTCCCACACCCTTGGGCCTGTCACACCCTGTCCCCAAGTTAGGGCCCTCTCCCGTGCCCCTTCTATACAACCCGGGGTGCTCCCTCCTCCGGGACGCCTGCCCTGAGGGCCCACAGCTGTGGCTCTCTCCTGCAGGGAAGGGACAGCCCGCCCCCATCTCCAGCAGCATTCAGCAAGGTCTGGTAACCTGTTTACATATCTGCTGCCTCCACCCACAGAAGGTTCTCAAGAGAGGGGCCGGTGTCGTGTTCACCTCTGTTTCCTGACACCCAGCTCAAGGCCTGGCCACACAGGGTCCTAGGTGAATCTTTATTAGACGGAAGAGATGGGCAGATGGGTGGTAGGGTGGAAGGTTCAGTGGAAAGATGGGGTGAGCGTGGATGGACGCGTGTGTGGGTGAACGGGTGAAGCAGTGGACATCCAGATGCTGAGGAGCTATGGGAACAGGTGGTCACATGGGGGAAGGGAAGGGTGGGCACTTGGGTGGGGGGCATTTGGACAGATCGATTCCAGATGTGTGTTTGGGGAAGGTGGCTATCTGAATGGCAGGACCTCCTCCAAGGACTCAGGGGGCAGTGCCCGGGTGGGCAGGGTGCAGACCCTCACCAGGATGTCCAGGCAGGCAGCCTTGAGGAGGGTGATCTGGTCAGCAATGGTGAGGGTGGTGAAGCCGGGCAGTTGCTTGGCGAACTCCACAGTCTTAATGATGCACTTGGTGGAGAGTTCACTGAACTTGTCCCAGAGGTCAATGTCCAGAGAGACACGTTGCTCTGAGCTGTTGTTCTGGGAGGACGGGGGAGAGTGAGGGCCTTCTCCTCACGTGCCCCTTCTCGGCCTGGCTCTGCCGCCCCCACGGGCCTGCCCTCCACCCGCTTCACTTCCTGAGAGCTCCTTGATCAGGAAGCAGGAGGAGGAGGGAGAAGAGGGGAAAGGACACGAAGCCCAGGCGGGGGTGAGGAGGGGCAGGATGGGCCCTGTGGCACCGGGGGCACCCCGCCCTGCCAGGCTGGGGGAAACCATACCGTAGTGTATTTGCCCAGCTGACAGAGGGCAGGGAAGGTTTCCTGGTGCGCTTTGCGCACCTTCTCGATGAGCTCCCCCACCTCGGGCGTCAGCGTGTAGCTCTCGGAGCACTCGGGCTTGGGCGCCTCCTTCTTCTTCTTGTTTCTGTCATTCCTCACAGCTGTGGAGGGCAGAGGCCAGGGTTACAGCAGGTGCGGGCAGCGGCCCATCCCCGCCCGAGCTCCTCCCACCAGACTGAGCCGCTGTGGCTGCCAACGAAGTCACCCGGCCGGGCCTCGCGCACGCGCACAGCGATGCGCACGCGGGCGCGCACGTGTGGCTGCGCACATACGAGTGCATAGGCAGGTAAGGTGTGCATGCACGGCCCACCCCTCCACGCCCACCTGACCCCCACGCCAAGCCCGGCCCCGGCACGTGACCATCGCACACACACGCACACCCCGTGGCCACCCGCGGCCCCTGTACCCCACGCGTCTGCGCCGGCCCACACTCCGGGCGTGCAGGGGTCCGGGGCTGAAAGCAAGTGTGCAGAGGGTCCCACCCCTGTGCTCCGCCTCCCCTGCCCCCATTCCCTCGGCCGGCTCCTGCCTCCACTGGCCCCCAGCCCTCCTGGGCAGCAGCCTCCCTGGGGGTCCCTGGGACTGGCTCCGAGCAGCTCCCCAGCCTGAAAGCGGGGGGCCCGGGCGGCAGAATCTCTCGGCCCATTAGCTGGGGGAGCTGACAAATCACCAGGGGCGCTGAGCCGCACACACCACTCGGCTTTAAAGAAGCGATGGGGTCGTTACCAGCCGATTATCCCAGACACGCAATCACTCACAAGACCAGCGGTGGCGGCTGCTGATGCTGGAGGAAGGGGGGGGGGGGGGGGGGGGGGGGGCAGCGGCTGGGGGGGGGGCAGCGGCGGGGGGGGGAGCTGGCATAATTTGGAGATCACTCATGTCGATTCTGCAAATTCAATAAAGTGCAAGGGAGAGGAGGGAGAGGGAGAGTGGGGGGGATAATTTGGGAAGAGAAAATTGCAGCTGTGACAAGACGTTTATCATTCGGAAGCTTTAATTCTATTGAACTGGCAGCTGCTCAGCTCGGGGCACTGAGCAGCCGGAGAGGAGGAGGAGGGAGGGAAAGGGGGAGTTGGTGGGGGGGGGAGGGGGGTCCCCACCCTGGTCCCTCGGCACTGAAACGCTCTGGGAGTGGAAGGTGGCAGAAGCCACGGGAGGAGCGGCGCTGGGCCCTGAAGGGAAGGGTCCCAAGTTGTCACCCACTCAACAGCACTTCCTGGGCACCAGACCCCACGTCCTCTGCCTCCTGCGGCAGGAGGTGGCGCGTTGCTTGCTGCAGGGCCCCTCTGCTCCCATGTGGGGCTCCACGTGCCCCCCCCCACATCTCCTCCCCACTTCCCTCTTCCACTGCCCTCTCCACAAAGGGCTAGGGGGTCCTGCAGCCCCCCTCCCCCACCCCATCCCCCAAGGCTCAGGCTCCATGGCAACGGCCACGCAGACAAGGAGGCGTCTGTCAGCGTCATTTATCTCTGACATCATCAATCACCGGTCACCACAGCAACACCCATGATTCAACACAAGAGGGTCTCCCTGTCCAGCCCGCCCTTCCTCCCTCCCTCCCTCCATCGGGCCTCAGCTGAGCCCAAACTGGAAACCCCCAGTTCCTCTGGGATCTGAGAAGTCCCAATTCTCTCTTCCAACTCTAGGGCCCTGGCTTCACCAGACAATGGCTTTTAGGTCCCTGTGCCCGCCACACCCCCAGACACACACACACACACACACACACACACACAAAAATACCGACCGGCACCCCCAGCACAAGCCCTCCCCTCAGAGGCACGATCCAGAGGCCCTCAGGTAGGCCCCGGGCCCCGGCCAAAGCCAAGCAGGGCCTGGAAGCGGACACACACGGCCAACCGCGTGCCAACACTGCCGGCGGCCCGCGCACGGACCACAGCTGGCCAGCCGCGGGGACAGCCGGACAGGCCCTCGCAGCCGTGCGCACGCTCCCGCCCGGCGCGCCACCCACCCGTGCCCACGCCCCGGCCTCCGAGGCCGCGCAGGCCCGGCGCACTCACACTCCTTGGACATGCCCACTTCGAAGCACTTCTGCAGCCGGCAGTACTGGCAACGGTTCCGGGTCACCTTGTTGATGACGCAGTTCTTGTCCCGGTGACACGTGTACACCATGTTCTTCTGGATGCTGCGCCGGAAGAAGCCCTGGGTACGGAGGAAAAGGAGTCGGGTCAGCCACAGAGGGCCAGGCCAGCCGCTGCCCCGGGCCTTTGGCCATCACCTACCTGGGCGGGCCTGACAAGGTGAAGAAAACAGTCCACCTACAAGGATACCGCCCCCCCGCCGGCCCCAGAAGAACCCCAGGGCCTGCCTCACACGACAGGTGGGCAGCGGTCTTCCCACAGGCTATCCCCACGGTTCTAGCTTCCTCCCTCCCGGGGAAAAGGACCTCAGGGCTGCTAGTGAGTCAGGAAAAGGGGCAGACGGGACTCGATGCGAGAGGCAGGGTTCTGGAACCCACAGCCCTGGGCTCGGGGCACAGGAAGAAGAGGCCAGAGAAGGCCATACACAGGCTGGCCGGGGAGGTGGAGATGCACACACGGTCAGGAGTGAGGCGGCAAGACACGTGCTCACGAACCCGGCCAAGGTGCGTGATCACAGGCCAGCCGGGGCTGGTCAGGGTCTACACGCGGGCTGACCAGAGACAAGCAAACCAGACAAACTGGGACCCACCAGACAGGACAGACAGACACACAGAGCCCAAAGCCTTGTGCTTTGCCTTGCTTTCTGCCCCACACCTGGGGAGAGCCACTCCATGCTGAGGGGCAGCCCGGTGCCTCAAGCCTCAAAGCCGAGCAGCTTCTGCGCCCCAGTCCCTGGGGAAGACACCGATACAGAGGCTCGGGCACTGGGGAGAAGGGAAGAAGCCAGGCCCACAGCTGCTGGGAAGGTGGCAGCCACATCTGTCCTCTGGAGCCTAGCACGGGCACGGGGAAAGCCAGTCAGACCCTGGGGATCCCACAGCCCGGTTGCCTGAAGGAGAGGCCAAGGCGGGGCGCCGGCTCCTCCCTGCCTCCGCCAGGCCGCCGTGGTGAGGCTCAGGCAGGGCCGTCGGGGGCAGGCCTCCTGGGTCCCTGGCCAAGAGCCAGCTGGCAGCCAGCTCACTGTGATAACCTGGGCGGCAAGCAGGAGCCGAGCGGGAGGGTATGCCCTGCCTACTGGAGGGCGGAGACGGGGAGAGGGGCTCAGGGGGGAGGGGGACCTCCAGTTTGGGGGTCCCTGATCATCTAATGCAGGCTTCCTCTCCGCCAAGGCTCTGCCACCTTCTGCGGGGAAGGAAGCAAGAGCGGCAGTTTCCGAGGCATCCCCCCCCCACCAACGGCATCCTCCAGGACGAGGCGGGGGGGGGGGGGCATCCCATTTATCTAATCAGGACTGGCCTTCCCAGTGACCCCCTCAACTCACCTTGCAGCCCTCACAGGCGCTGACCCCATAGTGGTAGCCTGAGGATTTGTCTTGACAGACAAAGCAAGGCTTGTAGATGCGGGGGAGGGGGGGCGGCGAGGGAGGACTGGGCACTATCTCTTCGGAACTGCTGCTCTGGGTCTCAATGGCTAGAGAGAGAAGAGGGGAGGGGCGGTTAGAGACCCAGGTCGCCATCCCTAATCCCGTGCCCACCCTGCTTCAAGAACTCCCAACGCGCCCCCAGCCTCTCCCAGCCTCACCACTGCTACTAGGACTCTCAGTCTGGGGCAGGGACAGTCTCAGGAAAGCTGGGACTCCTCAGCCAGACTTGGACAATGAGCTGCCCATGGAGCTTCCAGCACTCCATCACTCTGCCTACTCCCCCAGGACCCCACCTTCAAAACCAGAAAGATCAGAGGATAAACCATCACATTTGCATGTAGACAGGACTACGCTTGGGGGGTGGGGGCAGGAGTCAGCCTGGCTCTCAAGCCCTGGCCCCACAGGGCAGCCTGGCCCCATCTCCCCCAAGTTAGGAAGGAGTTAAGGCCTGGTAAGGAGGGAGGGAAGAGGACACAAGCTGGGGGCAGAGGAAACTGGGGTCAACAGGATATTCAAAGCGGCCACTCCCCCACCCCCTCTGCTTCCGCTCCCTCCTTCACCCACCCCACCAGTAGCCACAGCCCCTCCTCCACCTAAACAATCCCCTGGCTAGGGACCCAAGGCAGGGTGTGCAAAGAAGAATCGCAAATGTTGGAACAGAGCAGGTGGGGATTCCCCTGAGATAAGCAGGGGGACCCCTGGAGACAGGGAGAAGAGTCCCTCTGAGCCCCGGAAGCCCACTGCTCTGGGTGCCCCCTGTCTGGGGGGGAAGCAGCATGACAAAGGGGGGTCTGTTCCTATCAATGCTCTGTCTGTCTGCCCTCAATACTATGTCCGGGTTACTACCCTCCTCCCCTCCTGTTATTCAGCTCCAAGAGGGCGGGGCGGGGGGGGGTGACCCAGCCAACAGGGGCAGCCCCCACTGGCCAAATCTTCCCCACTGCCTGGCCCCCTGCCCATCACCCCAGGCAGACCAGAGCTGGGCTGGGTGGGGGCTCTCTGTGCCCAAAGCCTGGGCCGCTGGGGGTGTATCGTGCTGGATGAGAACTATGGCCGAGGCAATCCCAGATTCCCAAGGTACCACCCGGCATCCTCCAGAGGCCTTTGCCAAGTCTGCCTGTCCAGGGCCAAGGAGGGGCAAGGATGTCTCCCTGAGTAGGAAGAGCCCAGCCTCCTCCCATACCCCAGAATCCTACCTACTCTCACCCCAAACTCCAGCACACAAGGTTCTGGAATTCAGAGAGTCCCAGAGCTCCTGGTCCTAGCACCTCATAAGCCATGAATCATGTGGCCCCTAAGTGCAGGCACAGAGAAAAGCAGCTGGACATGGGGGGCTGGCTGCGTATGACCCCCCTCCCCCTTACCTGCAGACACACCAGGAACTGCCAGGCAGTGATGACAGGGAACCAGGCCAACAGCCTTGGCAGGGCCTTCCTGGCTCTCAGTGGGGCCCGAGCACCACTTCCCTGGTCAGCCTGGCTGACCAGCACCGCTGTGCCCCTGTCCCCGCCCAGAGACCAGCCTGCAGCAAAGGAACACTGGATACCCAGACCCCCACCAGTCTACAGCCTCTTCACTGACCTCCCCTGGCCCTCTGCTTCTCACCCCAACTCTAAACTGCCCTGGCCTAGCTTTCCCCCCCAACTCACCCTCCCTGAGGCCAGACAAGCAAATCAGACAGGCGAGAGGCCTGAGAACAGCTGCTGGGGGGGGGGGGGGTGGGGTTGGGGGGC